>NC_041377.1:3057500-3375000 GCF_900634415.1 Cottoperca gobio | reverse complement strand
AACATATATCACAACACTGTAATGAGTATCAGCCTACCTGTCTCTCACTCTCTCTCTCCCCCCCCCCCCCCCCCTCTCTCTCTCCAAGGTCACTTGTCCCATGTAACGGTGAGTGAGGGGGAGCACGGTAACCATGGCAACTGCTCGACAGGCCCCACTCCAGACTGCTCCCCCCCCTCTCCCGACACGGCCCTGAAGAACATCGAGAGAGTCATCCGCCCACAGGTGAGTGTACGCACACACACACACACACACACACACACACACACATGCACACACACATGCACTAATGAATGTGTTGCAGAGGCACCTGATAGCATTATTGAACATCACAGTATCCACCTACAAGTAGCTTAAACACCTGCACACACACACACACACACACACACACACACACACACACAATGCTCCGAAAGGTTCACTGTCTCTGTTACTTTGGAAACAGACGTGTACAACAACACAATCGATGAATAATGTGTCGCTGATCATGAATAACTTTAATTTTAACATTCAGCAATGCAACAACAAATCAAGCTCTTTAGTGACGTGAGAATAATGAATTGCTCTCTCGTCTGTCACCGGGAAGATGGCATCAGAAGTTCAGCGTGAACGTTTCAATCAAGTTTCATCAATCTTTGATTAAGAAAGAATAAAGAGACTAAATGACTCGTAAACAACTTCACTTGCGTCGTCAACATGTTCCTCGTTTCCTCACCTCCTCTCCCGTCAGCCCTCCTCATCATGGACCTATCTTTGGCATGTTAACTAATCTGCGTAGAGGAATGGCGTGCTGCGCCCATCAGGCCTCCACTCAGCTGGAAGCGCACATAATCAAGGCGCACCAGAGTTCAATTTTAAAAGCGCCTAATTAATTCTCTAGAATTCATTTCATTTTATTGTTCCCTCTGGCTTTTTCATCAGAACACCATACGGCGAACATGCACACAGACACACACACACACACACACACACACACACACACACACATGGCCGTTGCAGCATGTACAGCAAAGTGTGGTTTGGTGCGATCGTACCTCCTGTTTTCAATATGAGAATATTCATTTGAGGCGTTCAGGTTTACAGCAAATGCAGGGATTGAATCTCACTGCTTGTAAAGATGGGGATGCAGCGTAAGGACAGTTATATAACTCTTTATTAAATCATATCTAGAAATAGACATTTCTCAGATACAATTGAATAATACATCTGATGGGGAACTCTTTAGGCACTGCGGTATTAAAGTTTGCCACAGTCGGGTACACTACGCACACATTTCTTTATATAATGATTTATATTAACTTTATTCATTAAATCATTTTCTACTTTTTATGTAGACACGTTCACATTTACCTCTTTAGTATAGAGGGAATGGATACAATATTTGACTTATGTGAGACTCAGTGACATTCTTTACAGTGTGTGAACCTCCCCCTCCCTTTGACAAGGCTCCCCGAGGCGGTTGCTTTAAATATAAATGTGTTCCCAGTCATGTTCCGCATTAAATCTGCTTTAAAGGAAAGTATTCCCTGCTGCTAATGCTGCTGCAGCATTGACCACAAGCCAGGCGCTGTTGTGAAAGCGTGAAGAGATCACACGGGCCGTGTCGACGGAAGTCCTTGGGCTTAATGTTTATTTATTTAATATTTATTCGTCGCTTGCTTCTTGTCCAAACTGTCAACTGGACATGTTAGATCTCCGCAAGCTCTTGATCACACTCACGTGCAGATGGGATGTGAAACTGAAAGAATTAGGGCAATGATGGAAAAGAAGCAGAAAGTGTGTGTGTGTGTGTGTGTGTGTGTGTGTGTGTGTGTGTGTGTGTGTGTGTGTGTGTGTGTGTGTAAATTATAATAACCACTACCTGCCTACGAGAGATTCCTAGCAACGCACAGTCAACACATGATAGAACTCGTGTTTTCACCCACCAGGGCTGAAGCTGGTATTACACACACACACACACACACACACACACACACACACACACACACACTTGATGTGCTTCAATTTTTGTAAGGACTGATTTTTATTTCAAATTTTTAGTGTGCAAACATATTAGAAAAACCTCTCAGTATAACACATTACAATTCAACAGCACCTCCAAAGTGTGTGTGTGTGTGTGTGTGTGTGTGTGTGTGTGTGTGTGTGTGGTGAAGTAATAGAGAACAGCCTCTGTTTGTTGTTGCTTTCCATGTGTGACTGCATGTCCTAGCTGGGCCACACACACACTGGCACATGATAGATCTTTAGTATAGTATGCATAGCACACAGTGCTACATATGTGTGAACACATACAGGAATGTACACGGGGACAATCTGGTGAAGCAGATAGCTTTCCGAACCACATACACACACTCAGACACACACACACACAGATAAGGCAGGTTAACTGGCTTCTGATGCTTTATGGAGGAGTGGAGATAGTAGATATCTTCCCCACACGGAGGTTGAGAGGTGCAGAGAGACACAGACCACTTGATGGTAGATGTTCAGCACAGGACACAGCTTTCACATGTAGGAGAGTGCAGGCGAGCAAACCACTTAGTTTGTTCTAAACCTCCCTGCAGGACCTTCTCCAGGAAACTGAATGACCTATTCTCTCAACTCCCCAAATCACTGCTCTTGATCAAAGTCTTTAGAAAGCGTTATCCTCAATCTGTCTCGCCTTAATGAAAAAAGGTTATCGGTTTTAGTATTTCAAGCTCACACAGGCTAATTGAAGGCTACCTGCTAGCACAAAGTAGCTAATGAACAAATGATAAAGCTGCTGGTTAAGAAAGTTAAACATCCGCAAGCCAAGCATGCCAGTCCCTTGATGCTCCAGACAGTTAATCTTCCTGCAACTTGTTGCCCATATTGTGGGCTGTCCAAACGTGTACAAATACACACGTGCACAAACGGTAAATGAAGAGTTTTAGTCGTCATGGCAGCTGCTCAGAGAGAATGGAGGGGAGGGACGATAAGGTGAAGAAAAACAAGATTTACTTTCACATCAGCTCATTGCTCTCATCATAGCTGGCGGCTTCGGGCAATCCACCTCCAAGTTGCTGGGACAACAAAGAGACTTGTGTGTGTGTGTGTGTGTGTGTGTGGTTGTTAAAGGATGCCTGTGGGCCCCAGAGGAGAGACGGGGGGGTCACACACCGCTAATGGAACTGACTCTGAAAGCTCTCCAGTGGGAGTTGCACAGCCGAGCTGTTTCCTGGTATGTCACCTGTATTAAAAGGATTAGCACGTAGCATGTTGATGATCTCAATCAACCATTTACCTCATTAGTTGTGAGCCAAGAAGGCTGCTAGCTTCTACTGCCCTTATAGAGTTGCAGCTTTCATACTTTATTACAGATAACGGACTGATGGTATCGGTAGCAGAACCGTGTGGTGATAGCAGATAATGGCTGTTTGCTAATCTAGAAAAAGCTCCATTGAATTCAGCGCAGACGGAACGGAAATGTCTGAATCTCCTGAACTTCATGATTCATATGTTCAATATCTTAAATAGCGCTTGATTTCTGCAACTTCACGAGCTATTTCTCATCTTTATTCAATTAAGAAATAGAGTGGTGTTGATTATTTAGTGTAAAGTCAACAATGTGACTGGAGACGCGTGTTCTATCATTGTGAAAATCTGCACCGACTACATGGGGGGGGGGGGGGGCGCACTATATATGTTAATGTCAGTGAAATGATCTCAAAGTGTGAGAGGCTCACCCGAGTAAAACCTTCTGAAAATGTTGTTAAGTGGAAATAATAAAAAAAGAAGTTTGATCATCCGATGAAAAGGCAAAATGTGTAAGAAAGAAGGAATATAAAATCAAGAGCTGAATAGTAGAGATGCAGTTAAAAGGGTGTTGGGGGGGGGGGGGGTTAGGGTTTGCTCCTCTCAGCTGTGTGTTGTTGAGTGTGTGTTAACATCTCTGTGTGAATGTGTGTGAAGCCACCAAACAGAAAGACAGAGAGAAACAACTCTACTAAATAAAGGAACTGTAACGGGGGCTGCACATAACGTATGCATTGCTCCACACACGGCGTCACTAACTCGACTAACAGAAGACAAGTTGCTCCAACAACAGAACTGTCAGTCCCCTGCACATGTTAGATTACTAAATGAGTCAGTAATGGAAATAGCTTGATTCTACAGTGAACTCTACCGCGTCTGATCTTTGAATCATAATTGATTTTCCTGTTGTTCATAGTTTAGCACTTTCAATGTGTGCAAGCAAACATAAACTGCAAAGCACATCTCACCTCGTCTTTGGTGAGAATTACACTTTTTAGCTAATAGGTGTGTCATTTATTAGCACACACACACACACACACACACACACACACACACGGACACGGCGTGTTTTACCCCAGGAACGCTGTTACAAAATCTCCTTTGCTGTTGTTTAGTCAGGCATGGAAGACCTATGTGTGTTCGTGACTGCGTGCGTAATCCCCTTCCAGTCGGCCATGACATGTTAATTAGCCTGCTGCCCGTTTGCATTGTTAACGCTAAGCCTCAGCCAGAGCTACAGTATGTGTGTGTGTGTGTGTGTGTGTTTTGACAGTGGGCCGTGTGTTCACGTGCATGTGCGAGCTCTTAATGAGCACAAGTCCAGAGAGAAGACGCCTTTAGTACTTTTAGTACATACACGGAGACACGGCGGAGAGAAGTGTTTGAATAAAGAGATGCATGATATTAGAAGAAGTTGAAGATGCCATTAAACTCATTAGACATTAGACTGACTCGCAGCCTCACCCTCCTCCTCCTCACACCACGGTCACATTAATGCACTTCCATCATTCTGGGTTGATCCCCGTTGCACAGTCAGGGTGACTCCCTGTTGGGCTCATGCATCATCGTCAAGCTCCCTGCTGCCTTCCTGGGCTGTTGTGATCGTGTTTGGTTGATGCATTGGTCCTTTAAACACCCCTGGTCTCTGCGGGACGCTGCTGCGGCTGCGGTGTTATTCCCCGCAGGCCGACTCTCCACATCTCGTCGATCTCAGTGCTGCGCCTGTGCTGCATTCTGGTCTGTTGAAGCGGCTGTAGTTGTGACTTTAGCCTTTACACTTGATTCTTTGTTCTTTGTTCTTCAGTGCTTCCATTTCCCCCGCTTTGTTTCTTTCCATTTTTCCACCCACAGTTTTTCATTTCTCCCTGTCCAATTGCGTTTTATGGTTTATGCTCAACCTATTTCCCTGCTCTTGTTTTGCTTTTCATCTCATCTCAGTTCAGTTCAGTCGTTCTGAAGTTGAGTGCAGCGTGCATGAGAAAAGAGCGTTCTCTCCTCATAACCTTTCCCCCCTTCTTTCTCTCTTCAGGTTCTGTTGTTGTGCCTTAAGTGACATACGAGACAGTGAAGGTCTCATGAAGGTTGTGTCCTGTCGTGTGTCTGTCTCTCAACATTTCAGGATGTTATTTTGCCTTTAAGGTTCACTCTATTGATTCACTTTGCCTTCATTCAACTTGTGTACACACACACACACACACACACACACCGAGACACACAGGCAGGGTTTTGACTGCCTGAGCTGTTGTGAAGCAAAGCAGCAGGTTGTTTGGAACTGCACATGCCTCATTATGTAAGATGTGTTTACCAGATGCCAGTCTACAGTTTCAGTTGTCCTCGCTTTCTCTCACACTCGGTCTCACTCGCTGTAAAGAAAGCAATCCTTGTGACTCTCTCTCGGTCCATCCCTCTCTCTTTATTTACCTACGTCCCTTACTCTCTTTTTGCAGACTTGGAATGTCATTTATGTAAATCCACATGAATTGTGCTGCTGTCTATATATCTTCTTACGTCTCACACGCACGTCCAGGTGTCGGGATGGATTTGTCTGAATGTAGAATGTGTGAGTCTATCACATTTAGAAACTTCATTCTTAAAATACAAAGGAAATTGGTCATTATGAGACAAGGATGAGAGGTAAAAATAAGAATGATGAACATAGAAATCAGCAATGTAAAAAGTAAATGTCACCGAGCAAGTAGAAGGCAGAAAGAGATGGCACCATCAGTCTTCACAGGAAGTGTTTGATTGGCTGGCAACACAAGCAATTACTTTTAATGTGCAAGAATGAAAGTTAGTCACACAAAAGGAAAAAGCACAGAAATGGATAATCAGTGACATAAGAGAGAATATAGTCGTGTAGTTTAACCTGTCCTGCTCTTCTTCCTGTCTTATTTCCAGCCCAAGCAGCGCACCTCTCTGTCTTCGTCCCTGGACGTCCAGAGGCCGGTCAACCACAGCTGCGAGCCCAGCGAAGTCAGCTCGTCCCTGGGCTACGCCAGCTTCAGCACAAGCCCCCCTGCAAGCCCTCCGCTCAGTCCCAACCAGGAGGACTCTGCAGGCTCCAACGACGATTGTCAGCTCACAGGTAAGACTGATGGAACGGGCCATTTAGTGTTAAAGGCCGTCTCTTGTTGGAAGTGAGAGTGTGCGTCTGCACTGCTTAAGTTACACTCCACCCTGACCTCTCACCTCCCTGTGGAGGAGGATCAGCAGAAACACCTCCTCGAGGGGAATAGAAGATCTCTTGTTATCAGGTCTCTTGACTTTGTCTGCTGCGCGGACACCAAGCAGAGCAGGTCAAGCTTTAGAATATACACACTGTAGTTGGTTGGGTTATTTCAGCCCTATGCAGTCATCAATAATGCATAAAGCACGCATTCACAATGAAGGTCAATATTGAATGTCTGTATAAGACCTATATTATCTATTCTGCCTATTAAACTAGGCTCCAAGACATCAGCAAAAGAGGCTCCTTTCATGCTGATGGGAGTCCCTTTCCCCGTCACAACAGATGAAACACTGTTCGTCTAATGACGTCCCCCGCTGAGTTTGAAAGTTTCTCCTCCTAAAGGAATATTCCATGTAATGAATCTCAAATCTGCACATCCCAGTATTCTTATTTACGTTTAAATTGACACCTGAAGAAAGGTGAGGGATCTCGATGTTAGACGTGAAGTTGCCGGGTCAGATGCTTCAGGCTCCACGCTGTCACCTCTCTGTTACGCTGTTCTCTCTCTACTGTCTACCCACGGTACACAATCCATTCGATTGGCTCAATTGAGTGAAGCTATTGCTGGATTAACCAGATTAGCGGGTGGTCCGTAGCTGTGACCGTCGCTCTCTGTGAAGATTATTATTTGTTCTCGTAGATTTATGAGAAATCGAGTCACTCTGTCCGGGTGCAGTGTGTGTGTGTGTGTTTCATCCAGGAGCAGTTCAGAGGGACTTTGATGTGTGTAGGGCATTGAACGGACACACACACACACACACACACACACACAAACTGAATGAGACATCTTCATCTTCTGTCCTCATTGAAGCATTGCCTTGGCAGTTATGCAACACGAGTGTTATTTCCCTCTTGGAGCCGCATAATGAGATTTGTGACTGACGTCTTGGAGCAGTTAGTGGTCATTGGAAAGTCCTCTTTTCAACACAGGCTTAATTTACTGTCCATCAAAGCAAGTTTTATTACTGGTAAATTGTAGTGATTCAGTAATAATGATATTTATATCTATTTGTTTCTCTCTCTCCTCGCCTGAAGCTCCAACACCCATTTATTTTTCCATTAAATGTATCTCTATCCCCCCCCCCCCCTCCTTCTTCTTCTATTGCTAGTCTGCTCGTCCCTCCTGCTCTCTACTTATTAGCGTTATAAGGCCCTTTGTGGGGTTGCCTTGGTAACAAGTGGCTTACAGAGAGAGAGAGAAACAGGGAGTATATATGTATGTGGGTACAGAAGGCAAAGAGTCAGAGAATTCAAAGGATGCCAGTGAGAAAGAGAGTGGGTGAGGGAGAGAGAATGAGAGTAACGTTGCAGGGGGAGGAGGTGGAGGGGGGGGGATGTGAGATGTGAGATTTCAGGGGGTTGGATGGAGAAATGAGGACAAGACAGTGAAGGGAACACTTGCCTGCACACACCATAAAAGGTGTTTTCTTCCTTCCCCCTCAACATCTGTCTCTCACCAGCCAAACATTTATACAACACATCTCCGGCCCTGCAGCGGAGCACGCAGGTGTCAGCCACCTGCGTGGGCAGTTGGATAAAAAAAACGAGGCCTATTTATAACCCCCTGATCCATCACCGGTGCCGCTGTTGATGCTTACGGAAGTACGGTTTACGTAATGTCGGACGTTTGCCGAAGAAGATATTCACTCGGTGCCCTCGGTGCAGAGTGCCAAGTGCAATGCGGTGTTATGCAAAAGAAAGTGTAGACACAGTTTCCCTCCATGAATTATGCAGTTCCCCCTGCGACAAGTCAGGGGGAACAAATCTGCAGGTCTGTGTTTATTAATCGGGAAGCTTCTTCTTTACACCATCTTAATAAAACATGGGGGGCTTATGCTCATGTTTGGGTCTATTGTGCCGATTGGTCAAGAGCATTTAGCAGCTGAAGAGCCAGAAGTAGCACATTTAGTCACACACATATGGATCTACCGATATAAAATGCTGTGCTTCACGTGTGACTCTTGCTTCTTTCATGAACATAAGAAAAGGACATTCTCTAGAGTTGACTTGGTCTTTGGTCCTGGGCCATCTGAAAACAAACGTTATACTCTCTTCATAATGCAAATGGCCACAAAGGAGCTGCGTGATCGATGAGCTCCTGCAGTTAATGAGCCTTAATGGCAAAGAGATCAACTGCTGTGCGTGCGTGCGTCTGTGAGTGAGTGTGCGGCACTGGCTGTTTGTTTACTTGAAAGCGTTAAGTTCATTAAAACCTCAGGGTGCTTGATTTATTCTTTTGCTCTCAAATATCACACGCTTCACTTGTACCTGGACTTCACCTCACAACTGTGTCTGGCAGCCTGCTGTGCTTGATCATTAAGTCATTGCAGCATTAATGTGACAGTCATGCACACACACGAATGCCAATTGACACCGTTGCTCTGTCCTTTCCTTTGTTATACATCATCACATTGAAGCCATTTCCTTTGTGTGTGTGTGTGTGTGTGTGTGTGTGTGTGTGTCCGTGCCAGCACAGCTTGATGTCATCAGTCTAATACTTTGATTTATGACCTGCAAAACTACATCCAATCAGCCTGAACTGTATGTTCTATTTAGTGGTTATTAGTTAATGCTAACGTGCTAAACTACGATGGTACATTTTATAAAAGTGTAACCTGAGCATGTTAGCACACTGATGCACACACTCTTCAAAATCACAAAGGAACTCATCCATACAGCAATAATTCTGCTGCTACAAGCATATATGCACACACACACACACACACACACACACACACACACACACACACACACACACACACACACACATAGTTGATCAGTTGCAACCTCGTATCACAGTTAACTCTCACTGTCCCTCTGTGTCTCACACACACACACACACACAGATGGAGTGAGACACTGCCGTCACTCTCAACTTCAGAAGACTTGAAAATATAGGCTACTGCTGGAGACGAGCCAGTTGCCGTGGCAATAAACTCGGCGTACTCGAATCGGGACTGAAAGTGTGAATTCAATATGTGTAGACTACATGGCCCCTTGGCGCCTTACGTCTGGGTTTAGATGCATACAGGCTATCAGACAGGAAGTAATGCTCTCAGCAGGGAGTCTCAGCTCTCTCTCTGCCTCCCACAGGGGGGGGGGGGGGGGGGGGGGGGGGCACCAAGTGTTCAGCATGTCACACATTTAAAAAGAGGGAAATCTGTTCCTCATCATTTTAATCCCAGAACATGATCAGCCTGGGATATTTGACTAATTAAAATAAATGTAATATTTAATTACATTTATTTTAATGTCCTACTGTGTACTGTTAATAAATCACATTTACTAACGAGCTGATGTTCATGTTTGCTTCTCCCAGGAGTGCTTTCATGCCTTTAGCTAATTATTGTGACATTTCCATCAGCACTTGAAGGCAGCACTTCTACAGCGCTCACATGTAATGCATTGAACCTCCTGTTGCTGTAACACTTTCTAACTATTTCCTGTCATTATGAATCCACGCCGCATCCCATCAGAGTCCTTTGGAGTACCATGTTGATGGTTTGTAAGCATAGCGCTGCATTAACCTAGCGCCTGAGGCTCTGGGAGCGCATAATGATTTATCCAGGCCAGTGGCGCTTAGGGAATAGGATTCAATCTTAAATCTGTGGGATGACTGACGGCTCAGATATTACTCTGTAGTTTTTAATAACAGTCAGGGCGGTCCTACGAGAGACGGAGCGATGAACACTGCACTATCAGATGTTTGGATCATCTCCTAGCCCCTCCTGCTACCACACACTAACACACACACACACACACACACAGAGGAAAACATCCCAGTGTATGGGAGACAGGGGGGAGAATTTATTGCTAGCATTAACCAGCGCTTCTATTTTATCAGTGGATCCCAAAAAGGGTGAGACAGGAGAGTGAAGGGAGGAGGAATTGGGAGATTGAGGCTATGATGTTTTGTTGTTGTGTTGCCAAGGCCGCCGCTGTGTCACGGTGAATCATCTCAGACTGAAGCAAAAGAAATGGTTTACTTTAACTCCGATGTGCTCGGGATAAAGATGCAGAGAGAGACGACTCGGTGCATCTCGGTTTGTTTTTGTCATTTAATAGTGTTTGTGGCTGTCGTGTGTATTTTAATTGGATTTTGAAATCATTTCATGACCTTCAGTCAGTGTGGAAATCAGTAATGAACGGGCTTTTATTAGACTTCACTGTGAACATGTTGACGCCCAACTTGTAGTGAGCTGCTGTCAGGATTTAATGGCTTTACTATAACAGATCAAGCCTTCCCCCAGTTCAGTTTCCCTCCCATTTTGACATATAACCTCTGTACACCCACTTCATTTCTATCCCTCCTGCCCCCCTCTGTCATTCAATCCTTCATTCTGCCACTCTCTTATTTCTCTAGCCACTTCCCCGAGCTCCCGTTCTCTTGTGTCTCTCTCTTTCTGCCTGTCATTCACTGTTATATGCTCCCTGCCCGCCCCCTCACTTTCCCTCAGCATCGCTGCTACTTCTCAAGCCTTCTTCATCTTTTCAGTTACGCCGTATTGCTACAGTTTGCCTCTCATAACTCATTTTCCCTCAAACCTCTCAATCGCTGCCTCTTTTCCCCCCCCCCCCACTCCCAACCTCTCCATGTATTTAAACCTTCTTCCTCCCTCTCGCTCCCTCTTCTTGATTCCATATTACAAACTAACATTGTAGATTATGCACTACGCAGCCTTTCCGTGTCCTTTACAAATCCCTCTTGAAGAATCCCTCTGCTTTGGGACATGACGAAGAGAAGGTTAATGCTTTTGGCACAAAAAAATAGCTCGCGTCACATTTCCTTCCCGCCACTAGAGGGCTTGAACGTAACCCATGCTGTGTTGGGGCTCTGATGCTGTCCTTCTTCGTGGAATTACCACTGCCAAGTACTTTCACACATGTAATACTCATTTTTGTGCTCAATGTTTGAAATACCTCTTTGTATAACGTACGTATTCTCCGATTTCCCTGCAGCTGTATCGTCACCTGCAATCAATGCAGCTGCGAGCAGCTCCTTTTGTGCAGTGTCATGCAACACACTTGGCAAACCTGCTTAAAATGAGTGTGTAATGTGGAAACGGGACGCATCTTAGACCACTGGACACCCCAGGAGAGAAGTCTTTTTCTATAAATAGATATAGTGTTCAGATACATTGAATCAAAGCTCAAGTTCAGATCTATTTCTCTCCCACTCGCTCGTCTTCTCTGCCTGTGTTCACTGATAGGTGGGTGGTGGGAGGATGTACACAGCTGAAGGTGCTGCCTCTCAGTTTTTAAATTCAAGTGACGACATCACACATCAGTCAGTCCATACAGTTATTATTTTATAACTTAGTAATCATAATGACAAAGACACCGATCGATCCTTTCGGAGTTAATTCTGCTACTTGTGAGTAACACTTGTCTTCATGTGTAACACAGACATGTTATCTAAATACCAATCAGCTCCTGGGCTGAGCGGCTGCGTGCCACAACTTGTTTGTGTTTGTGTTTACGTACTAGTTTTGCAATAAAGTTATGCAGAGCGATGCAGCTGCTGTTGTCGCCGCCTGATTCTTAGACATTTCAGCAGAAGCAGGGTGATCAGTGCTTGTACAGTGAATACAGTTATGAGCGTTTCTTAGTTTGAGCTCATATTGCTTTGGATGCCCAGGTAAGAAACGCACACACACACACACACACACACACACACAGAGAGGCGGAGCAGAGTGATCTGTAGGCTCAGGAATGTATACGTGGTGTATGTAAACCAGGTTAAAACAACACACAGAGGAAGACTAATGCTTGTTTGGAGGGGAAGAAGAAGATTCTCCTTCTGCAGTTATCCTTCCTAAAAGTCGTCAGCTTGATATTAGTTTAAGTTTAAACTCTGGCAACTTTCCTTCGGCCCTTTCCTCAAACCTTGACGTTTGCACTTACAGATATATCAGCTCTACGTCCGTAATTCTTTTCTGTCTAGACAAACCTGCCGATTTGATTGCTGTGTTTATCAGCCGTACACGTTTCCCTGGCTCCCCTGAAGGCCGAAGACACTCAGCCGCTCCCTAAAGACACCGGGAGAGATGCTGGCACTCAGGGTTCTCTGTTGCCATAGCGACCAACAGGCTCACCTGTTGCCAACGGTTCTCATCTTTGAAAGAAGACGAGAAGTGTAGAGGACTGCAAGCGGGGCTGAGAGAAGCACATACAGAAAGAAAGCAGCCAGCGTGCAAATGAAAAATGTTTTTGATGCCGTCATGATCACCTGGAAGACGATTCATTCATGCCGAAGTTAACTCGTGTTTGTCCTGTTCAATGCTGAGGATCAGTCATAACTAAAGAGCGTTCAGCTTGTTGAGAACATATTGATGATTTCAGTCTGTGTAACGCTAAAGAATGAGTCATTACCTGAAGACTGTCAATGTGTGCTTCATACGTTTAAGCACAGCCGATGGTGCAGTTACTGGTGCAGTGACATGAAACCTTCATATTCCAAATGCTCTCGATTTCGTGGAATTATTTTAATATTGTTGCACTTTTCCCCTCTCTCATCCGCCCACATTGAGAGCATCTCCTGTTGAAGTGAATGATTCCAGGGAGTCACTTTAGTGGAGTTTTTAGTCTCCTTTTACGTTATGTAATCCCAAGTTTTATATGGAAATGTGGCAGGATGTGCCGAGGACAGTCATGAAATGCTAGCTAAAACTGTGTGACAGCAAAGAGAGATGGTGTGTGTGTGTGTGTGTGTGTGTGTGTGTGTGTCTGTTTGTTTGGGGGGGAAGAGGTGGCAGGCAGCAGGACGATGTGGTCAAATGACAAAATGATAAAATAAGTGTGGATGTGGGGGTAAGTGCAATTATTCAAGTGGCAGTTTTGATTACAAGACTTCATTTATCTGAGTCACTGTTTCTATTCATTCAAGTGACTGGTACACAACGTTAACACACAGCGACAGGGAACAGACAAAGTGCGATCTGGGCTCGAATCACACACACACACACATTTTTCTTTTCAGCTCTTCATAGCATGCAAAGTGACTGAATATTATGTTGTAATATAGTTTATTAAGCAGATGACTGGAAAACAAAATGAGACCCTGAGAAGCCTCAGAAGTGTGTTGGTGTTTGTGCAGATCAGGGAGGTGTCATTATTACCTGCTGATGGATTACCATGCATGACAATAAAGACCACACCAGCTGTTCTGGCCAATTACAACCAATTCATACAGCCAGTCATATTAGTGCTGCAATCAGTGTATAATTAGTGCTAACCATGTTGTGTAGTCCGTACACAGTATATCTGCATTATTACATTATACAAGGCAATGCTGTGGATTGACATTACACATAGTCCTTGTCCCTACTAGTAATATAGACGTGAGTATTGGAGTACCTTGTAAGGTAGCCACTGTGTATGAATGCTGTTGTAAAGCGCTATATAACTGCATGCTTGTGCTGCTTGTTTCGAGTTGGAAATGTATCATTATGAGTTTGAGCATGCCGCCACTAATCTGTAACAAAAAAAAAGAATGGTGGTAGAATAAGAATAAATAATGCACCTCTTATTTTGCATCTATGAGGATTACATCTTTTACACATGCAAGACAATCGGCGTGACCTCAGGTGTAACTTGTATGCAGAGACATTAGCATACACAAACTGACAGGCGAGTAGTCAAGCAGACACACACACACACACACACACACAGACACAGACGTGCATTTACAAGCCCATAAACCCGTATATACAGAGAATCAGCAGCTTCTCTTTCACCCCACTGCACATAGACAGTGAGTGAGCCTCTGAAAGCATCGCCTCAAAAAATAAAAGCCGTCTGAGGTGCAAGAACGTCTGCCCTGATAAGATGCATACATGCACACGTTCAGACAGACAAACACACAGCTTTTCCCCCAGACAGTGAAGGAGCAGAGGTGTAAAATCAGACGTTCTTCCTTGGAGGAACAACAGGGAAGCAGAAGATGTATTACCAGTACTAGTTCAGCCTCAGTTCTCTCCTGTCTCTGTTCTGTTGCGTACTAAACATTTTGCTCTGCACCTTTAAATAGTGATTGTGTGCTTTGTCTATGCAGTGAGTGCAGATGTCTGATCGTGTGCATCTTTGTTGTGACCATTTTATGCAAATCTTGATGATTTAATCCTAAACTTTGTGTGCGTATCTTCCGTGTAGACGACGGGCCGTACCAGCAAGACCCGCCTCCTCCTCTCTGCTCTTCCTCAACGTCCAACGTCCTGTTGGAGGATCGCAGGAAGAGCCACATCCCGGAGGAGTTTGCAGGTCTTCTTCATGGATCTTCCCCGGCTTGTGAAACCCCTGATACTCCTTACCATCTTTACAGCCCCAAACCCCGAAAATATGCCTCTACGGACGTCCAGAGCAGCCTACTGCAGACCCCGGAGTTCAGCATCGTGATCGGAGGAGGACCCACTCAGATCTCCTCCAGGACCGGAGGAGAAGTCGGGAGGCGAATCGTCGCCTCAGAAAACCGCCAACGACCCCCAGAAGCCACAGGTGGTGTACCGGACTATCTTCCACACTAAGGTCAACCAGGACCAGGCCCGACCCAGGGATTTCGAGCAGGTTGATCCACCTTGTGGCTGGTCAACACTGGGCCACCCACCCTCCTACTCATCTGGTCAAAACGGGGACGTTCCAGAGTTACGGGGGATCCAGACAGGCGGCGGGTCCAGGGGAAGTTCATCGGGTGCTGGCTACGAAGAAAGAGCTTGCACCCTGGGGAGAATGAGGTCCATGCCCCGCAGTGTGTTAGACCTGCAGCTGTCCAAGTCTCTGTCCAAGTCTGATTCCAACCTGGTAGCTGTATCTCCCATACAGGTACGTTGATGCTAACTTGTTTTAAAGGGCATTAATGAGAGCCTGATTCATAATATAGCATGTATGTTGCATTATGAAGGCGAGTTAAAACTGTGACACTGACTTCGTTCTCTAATACAGTTACACAAATGTCCCCTTTTTTCTAAAAGTTTAGGTCCGCACAGTAATCTCAGTCAGCAATGAGAGGAATGTTTTATTGTGAATATTCAGATGTATAAAGTAAACAATGCATCTTGCTGTATCGCGCAGATTGACTTCTGAAACTGCACAGAAACCAGTGCAACCAATTAGATAACTCACTAATCTGGGCCACAGTCGTCGTCGTCGTCGTCCCCCCCCCCCCCTGCTGTGCGGCACATTTTATGAAACTTCTACTTTAATTCACTGTAAATAAATCATAAGCTAAATACATGTTTGATGAAAAATGCTCCATTATCGATGCGCTGAAAGCACTTGTGATGGTTGTTGCCTTGTCCAGGAGGAGCACGGCTGGGGGTCTGGATCTCGTGGGCAGGGGCCTGGAAGTCCCAGCCCAGTTGAGGTTGCCAGCCCAGGGGGAAGACTGGAGAGAACGCCCTCCTTCACTGCAGAGTGGGAAGAGGTACGACAAGGTCTTTTGACATGTAAAGCTCGTTACCGGATGTTTCGGCTCAATTACAATATAGGAGTTAAAACGTTTTACAGAATACTAGAAAGAAACGTGTTTCCCCCGTCACTCAGGTTAATCAGTTCCTTTTACTGTGACACAGCATTTCTGCAGGGAGCACCCACTGAGCTGCTTCAGCCCTAGTGCTCATTTAACATGCCCCCACATTGATTACTTTCTGTACGCAGCACTGGAGCTGCGGGGAAGAGCAGATATAAGGGAGAAAGCCGCTTCTGTTCTCGAGGTTAGAGAGCGGAGGTTGAGGGTGCTGTGTGTTTGTGCCTGGGGCTCCCTCTGTATTATCGGGTCTCCGACACAGATGTGATTCACTGACTACGTGCCACTGGCGGATTCCGCCCCTTTTTATAAACACTTTGGCTCACAGACGTCATTTTATAATCATCAGAAGGACTTAATTAGTCTTTTAAATAATGCTCATGCATGGGAGTGAAAGTACATTTGTGCGTGCCTGTCCACATTTGCATGTACATGTTCATTAGTTCTAGTTAGTTAGTTAGCTCAACACCGCTCATAAATGCTGATGGTGATGTATTACCATATGGGAACTTCCCATAATCCTCAGTAGTTAAGGTGACCTTTCCTGTTTAATTGCGTGCTATGGGAGCATGAGATAGATGGCTTCAGGGGAATATGGGAATTTGACTGGCAAAAATGAACAAAGTTGCTCTATTTGCAGCACATGTTGAGGAAAGAGATGCTTTATTATCAAGAGACAAGTCAGGAGGGATCTCCCAACAGTCAATGATATGAAGATATTAACTCATTAGTGCACATACATTTAGCTGTCGTTATATGGTGTGTGTGTGTGTGTGTGTGTGTGTGGTGTTTCACGGAGCTCTTACACACACGTAGCATGAGTAGAATGGAGGAGACTGGACAGCAGGAGAGTTGTCCGTGGTCCGAGCAGGTGGGGGGGGGGGGGCGTGTCCGTGTGCAGGCATGTCTGTGGACAGGTTGAGTTTGAAGTTGCCCCACTTTATGTCCCTGGCCCGATTTGCTTTCTGTGCAGTGACATATGCTGAAATGACTCACTGTTCATCCAGCTACTAAGATCAGGCCACTGACATAGTCTGCCAGCTTGTTAACACAGTTTGCATCGGTCAGACCCTTTCAACACTCGCACAACGCTGGTTTCCTCTGACCTGTGGTGAGCCAGCGGTTCTGACAGGTGGATGGATGTGCAGGTTGCATAGTTCAGTAGTTAGCAGCAGGTCCAGGGTCGGGGAAGACCCGTCGACAGACCGCTAGCAGTCAGACACTAATGAAGCCACGGAAGGTCCCTCCAATTAGTCTTCCTCTTCCTCCTTATCTCTCATCCTCCATGCTTTTTCAATTCACAGGGGGTGAGTGACATTCAGCGAGCTTGCTGGCGTAATGATCATGTTATGTGACACTTGAATCCAGAAATAGGGGTTAGCCTTATTATTGGGAAATGACTTTCCCTTGAACGCACTGTACATCTCTCTAACTCTGGTTCTCTCTCTCTCTCTCTCTCTCTCTCTCTCTCTCTCTCTCTCTCTCTCTCTCTCTCTCTCTCTCTCTCTCTCTCTCTCTCTCTCTCTCTCTCTCTCTCTCTCTCTCTATCTCTCTCTCTCTCTCTCTCTCTCTCTCCCATTTGTTCAGATCGACAAGATTATGAGCTCTATTGGGGCAGGAATAGGCAGTGGATTGGATATCAAGGAGGACACCTCAGGTAAAGTATGAGTATGTGTGAGCATGTGAGTAATTGGAGGATAATTCAGGTTTATTACGACTAAGGATTTATTACCTCCGTTAGACTGTCTGTCAGCAGGATTACAGAAAAACTGCTTGCCTGCTTTCCACGCAGTAAATCCCCGGGTTCTGAGTATTTACACAGGATAGAACAGAAACAAATTACAAGCCACAACAGATTAGGGGCGAAGTGGCTATAACATTAAAGAACAAAAAAGGTAAGACATCCTTGATGCTCATTGGTTGACAGGAAGCCTGTCCGCAGGATCATGTTTAGTTCATTGACTAATAACTGAGGGGTGGAGTCACTAATGATAATGGTCTCCATGCTTAACTTTCCCTAAATGCTTAATTCCTTTTCACCAAAAGGACTGATGGCCAAAACTACAAAATGAAAATAAATCCGGATTATCCTTTAATATATATGAGCATGTGGTTGATTCTGCTTTGTGATGCTTCACCTGCTTACCTTGAAGCCTCTGTGTTCATCTCCCTCTCCCTGTTTTAACTCCCATCCTCTCCCTCCGGATCCCCCTCCCTTCTCTCTCTCTCTTTTCATCTATGAATGCAAAGCCTCTGCTAACCATGGTTACCTCAGGGAGAAATCCTGTTTGTGCTACACCAGCCCCCCACCACACCAACACACACGTAGCTAAACCACAGCACAGCACGCCACACAGACAAACGCGCACATATAGATGCAGCTGCATACATACACTCAGCATGGTGCGCGTGTGTCTGAGTGGGAGGGAGCTCGGCTTCTCGCAGACAAAGAAGAAGCTGTTGTGATGGCTATTATCAGCAGAGCGAGCCAGATATATGGAGAGCGGCAGGGTGACGATCGACACCGTGAGAGAAGAGAGACACAAGAGGTAGACAGAGCAAAGTGAGCAAGAGAGAGAGAGAGAGAGAGAGAGAGAGAGAGAGAGAGAGTGAGGGAATGAGGGAGGAAAGCAGCGCTCAGAGAGAGGAGGCTGCAGAAGCATACAGATGAGAGTGGGAGTACTTGATAAAGAGAAATCTACAGCGCAGGCAGCTCTCGCTCTTTCTCTCTCTCTTTCACACACACACACACACACACACACACACACTACACACACGCTTACACACACACACACACACGCTGAAGGGAGCAGCCAAGTGAGCGCAACAGCTGAAAAAGAAAGCGGCTTTTGCTTGCGGATCTATACCGCTAGTCTTATCCAACACACATCTCTGGCAGGATTTAACCCCAGGACGCTCGCTGTTTTCTGGATACAACTTCAGCCTTCGTCCCCTTCTCATCCGCCCTCTGGCTGGATTCAGAGAGAGCAGCATCTGGACGCATTAACCTACCCTTTACTCGCTTGCACCCTTGCATGCTGACCCCCTCCATCCTCACCATGCCTCTAGCCTAGCCTCCCCCTTCCTCTTTTTCCTCCTCCTTCTTTCTTCACCTTTCCCCACCCCTCTACCTGCCTCCCCCTTTTTTTCCTCCTCCTCCTCCTCCTCCTGCTGCCTTGGCAAAAGACTCCTCAAAAGCATGGCGGGCTCCTTCGACAGCCACATTGCCCGCCACAACATGATGTGGCAGTGCCAGCTGTCTCAGCCAGACTGCCGCTGCTACCGCGTGGACGGTTACTCCTTACTGAAGCGTTTGCCCCTCCACCCCCTCATAGGTCCCCGCTGCCCGATGCAGTCCGTGGGCCAGTGGCTTGACTCCATTGGCCTGGTCCAGTACGAGAACCACCTGCTGGCAAATGGATTTGACAACGTCCAGTTCATGGTGAGTGTTTGGGGGGGGAAGCGGAGGCGGGAGAAATGTTGCTGCAGGGAGTTTAGGACGGGATATATATCTTTCTCTTCCCTTGTTGTTCTTTTTTTGTCTTTTCTTTGTCTGTGTTTGTGCTTTAAATGTGATCTCTGTGTGTCCCACCTCCCTCTAAGCTCTCTCTGCTCCTTTAGGTGTAGCTCATCATCTACCATCGTTTTCCTTTTCTTCACTCTGATCTCTTTGGTTTATTAGATTTCCTCCTCCTTGCGTCTTCCTCTCTCTCAATCTTCCTTTCACATCATCGCTGCCTCTCCCCACTGATGCCATGTGAGGTCCTCCTACGCACAGAAATCCTACGCCACATCTCCAGCACCAAGCTGCTGACATACATGAGCCTACTACATTAAAAATGCATGCCCCATGCTTGTTTCATGGTTTTTGCACACACTTGTTCATGAACGAATGAATGAATGTGTGTTTTAGTTACTTATATCCTTAGGTAGAGAGGGTGAGTGAACGATGAAATTAGGTTGAAGAGGGAAAGCAAAGAGAAGCGATGAAGTCAAATTGAGAGAAACTGCAGCAGAGGCAGAGAGTTGGGCAACACAGCAGAGGGATGCTGACTGGAGGAGTTCATCTGGAGTTGCAGATGGACGCTGTTGGGGGAAATTAGCAACTTTTTAGGGGGGGTTTCCCCCAAAGGGTTTTAAAAGCGAAGTGCTAAAAGATCCTTTTAGAGAAGACGGCTACTTTACAATCATAACAATTTGACTTCATCAGTTAAGTGTCCTGTCCTGACATGACGTCAACCTACAAGACATTTGTATATGTACTTCTCTATGTGTGTGTGTGTGCAGGTCCACTCAGCGTGACCTGCATCTCTTTCCTTCGGTTACCCTGGCAACAGGATGAAATCACAGAGCCTCCGTTTCATTCTTTGTGTGTTTGTCCCTCACGTGCTCAGTGTGCACCCGTATGTTTTTTTGGCAACACTTTACAAGCATCATTAAGTCTTTAACTCTGATTAATTGCTTTTGGGGCAGATGGAAAGTTGCCACTAATTGTGTGAAGCATGTGTGTGTGTGTGTGTGTGTGTGTGTGTGTGTGTGTGGGGGGGGAGAGGACACTGTTTTGCTCGACTATATTTAAACATTTCAGGTGTCTGCGGTGACTAATTATAATTGTTCCATATTAACCAGTTCAAGACCGCTACGAACACACAAACATACAAACCTCACCAGTGTCCTGGGCCAGCGCCTTGAGATTGCTTTTAGCTTTGAAAGGCGCTTTACAAATACAATTTATTATTATTATTATTATTATTATCCTCTCCACCTTCCTTATTCTTTATGCCATTTCAAAAATATTTTCCCAGTCAGGCACTCCTTTTTCCAATTATTCCAACATCACATGAAGGCAACACAAATCTCACAATGTTAGCAAAAGAATACAGTATCAGCCCTGTGCTGCTGATCCGCTCCAGCGTCTAAATGTTCTTCCTTGGCCCATGCGACACCCTCCCAACAAGTTTCATGACACTTGAATAGTTTTTCCGTAACTCTGCTGACCAAACGAGACGAAAACATAAAACTTAAAATATCTGGCTCTCCAGCTGCTAAATGCTTCACAGTGTTGATCAGCCAGTCAGTAAATGAGTCCGCTTGATGTCTGGTGCTGGCAGGTAGCATACAAGAATCTGAAAACAACAACAGTACAGCTGCATAAAAGCAAAACAAAGAGCTGACAAACTGCTCAGATTACTCCTAATGTAACCCGTGCTCATATTAACACAAGTCACTGGGCAGATCCATACAACCTCTCGAAGTATTGGCATGGATCTCTTCTTCCAAATGTTGGCTCAGTCTTTCTTTAATTTGAATTTCTTGTATTTATGAATGAGTTGGCGTAAGCATCTTTGCAGCAGCTGTGTGATTGTTTACGATAAGCAGTATCTTTCTCTTCGGTAATGTCCCCGGGTGAACCCCCTCCTGTCACTTATACCCCTTCCTCTTACACGTATAGGCCTACATGCCATCATATCAGTACGCAAACATTATTTGACTCTCATTAGCACCTAGTTTGTAGTCGCCTAGAGTTTTTGGCAGCACTTCTAAGAGACTCGGGGATGTTCTGCTCTTCTGGCCTCACCCCCTCTTGTCTTAAAATGTTTCTCAATAGTTCAGTCATCTCCTCTGAAATGCAATTAATATTGAGAAGAGCTGAAGATGAAACAGCCTTACAATCATCATGGTGACTTCAAAGTCCTTTGGTGACTGGGCCTCTCTCCGGGTCGGTGTCTGTTGATTAAACAGCAAGACAGTGAATGTTTTCCGACCTTAGGAGAACTCTCCCACAGATTGATATTGATGCAGTTGGGGCGCAGGCTTCAGGGATTACGTTGGTATTTGCAGCGCTCCTTTGGCTGTGGATTCTTCAAGGAGAGAGGGTTCGGGTCAAATTCATTTCAGCGCCGCTCGGTGTTGGGGAAATCCTGGTTAATGGCAAACTGAAACAAGTCAAAGTGCATCAGAAGGTTTAAGCTTTCTTTTTGCTTTCAGAGCCAAGTTCAAGTTCATCCGCAGAGTTGATGGGTTTGTAAATGAGTTTGAACTGGATTCTGATCTGTGTCAGCGCTGCGGTAGTGAAGAGGCACCGTGTACCGTACAGGAAGGTATGAAGACGTGAAGAAAGTGGACTCGTAGAGAGATCTGTTATCGTGGGCGACTGCATCACAGCACACTTTGACCCACAGCCAGTCAAGATTGAAACAAAGTGCCTCGTCTTGCACTTTGGCTTCCTGAACAAGGCCAGCGGAGAACAGTGCTTGGTGCTGAAGGAACACTTCAATAAAACACTATTAACTTTATTCCATAAGTTGACTTTCTTGGCCACCTGGGGGCAACGCAACAAGCTGTAAACATATTGATTTTCACACTCAATCGGAATCACTAGGGAGCTGTCAGGGTAAAGTCTGTTTAATGGATGCTTCGACTGACTCTCTTTACACATTTGGGGAAAAGCAGTCACTTTCTATAGTTTTACCCATTTTTCATATAAAAACATTGATTATTGCAGCTTTGAAGAGCGAAATGATCTCTCTATATTAACTGTTTTAGTTGCTAAATGCCACCAGGTAGGTGCTAACTTTGCTGTCTCATGGATACGATGCGAATGAAAAAGGATTGCATGTGATTGAAAGCAGCGTCTCAAGTTATTGCTTGTTCAGAGCCACTTAACGGCGGATCTTAGTCTGTAGCTAAGACCCAATTGCTTAGTCGTCTCTGTCCCTGTTAACCATCAAACACACGCACACACACCTCACTAAACATGGCAGCCCAGACGCTTAGAAATGTGAGCAGAATATAGAAGTGGAAGGAAGAAAGGGAACGAGGTTGATAGTGGATATGATAAGACGAAGCACGGTTTGTTATCGCTCACTTCAGAGAGGAACTCTCGTAAGCGTCTCGTAAACTGATGCTTTGATTGTGTGACAAACAAATGCTGAGAGTAAAAGCTCTTTTATCAGGATGCCTTTTAACTTGGTTTCAGGCAGCAAAATGAATTATAAAAGCCGATTGGTGAAGACGAAGGTAGAGAGGGGTTAGGTTTTACATGGCGCAGCACTACATGGATAGCAGAAGAGAGAAAGCACGATGTCGCGCTGTGTTGATAAGAGCAGCTGCGAGGCTGGTGAAATGAAATATTGTCAATATCCATATTTTGTTCAAAGATGGCGCCTCTAATCCTCCTCATAAAGGAATGTATTATTCTATTATGAATATTAAACTGCCACCAGGAGAACCTTAAGGCACTCGTAACGTAACGAAAACCAACATTCATTTAATTTAAGGACTAAAAGTGCAAGTGAGGACCGAGAACAGATGGTTTGAATAGTAAGTAAGAGAGCGGCAACACAATAGTGAGAAAAGAGGACGAGTTCTTGGACAGCAGAGCAATGGAGAGCGGCAAACCACTTGGAGAAAGCAACAGAAGAGAGAAAAGATACAGTAGGCCGAGTATGATGCCTGTTGGCGCAGATAATGTCCTCCACTACCATCTCTGAATATCAATATCAGCCCAAGAGATCGTTGGTGTTCGTACCAGTTCTACCAGGTGTTCTGGAAGTAAATCATACACAATAGGTTAGATAGAATAACTCTGCTTACTTCTATCAGGATCCTTTGAGAGTCATTACTCTGCTGTGAAGTTGTAGCATGGTAAATCCAACGCCGCCTTTGCTCTGGGCTCGATTAATCCGCCTGGGAGCTGATCTATGAACTGCACAAGCGTACAGGTTGGTGAGGAGAAAGTGGAAGGAATAAGTTTAGCCACAGGAAGAGACCAATCAGATGCTGCTGCTGCCTTCAGGTTCCAGAGTGTGGAGTGTACCTGAACAGAGATTGTTCTTCAGGGTACTGCAGTGAAAACTGAAGAAAGCTGTCTCTTACCTAGAATTAAAATGTCCCAGCATCGTATCACAATGTCCTTTTCGAGGGTGCTGCGGTCCCCAGAGTCGGCGTCTGGTCAGAAGTAAAGTAGAGCGAGGGAAAAAGCAGATAGCTGCTTTATTTTCCACGTCTCTTGGATGTTTATCACTGTTATTAGTTTGACAGAAGGGAGATGTGGAAGGAATGACGGGTCCTTCAATCCTACGTGTGTGTGTGCGTGTGTGTGTGCGTGTGTGTGTGCGTGTGTGAGGTGATTACCTTGCTTTACTTCTCCCTTTCTGTCAGAATCTATATTTCTGGCTGAGTTGGACTTTCTACACGCTGCAGCTGTCTCCATATACATGCATCTCTTCCCTCCATGCATTGCGCTTTTCCTCTAATTATCTGTCTGCATGAAGACTCTCTCTGGAGGGGGGGGGGAAGACTGAAAGGTCTAAATGTTTCCCATTGGATTAATTAAAGGTGAAACTGTGCATGATACCCATACAGGCTTCTTTGTGGGTTTGTTAGTCTTACATAAGAGAATCCCACCTGCCGTCTACTGGTTGTAGCGGATGTGTTTACATTAACGCTGCCCGTAAACATCTCTGTGTCGAGCCATGCTTAACACTTGCAGACACTGATGCTTGATTGTTGCTTGGGAAACGGCTGCATAAATGCTAACCTTAGCTGTTGTTTTGTTATTCTGCAGGGCAGCAATGTGGTGGAGGACCAGGACCTGCTGGAGATTGGGATCCTCAACTCGGCCCACAGACAGCGCCTCCTGCAGGCCATACGGCTGCTGCCCCGGGTCAGCACTGCTGCTTATGAAACATAATGCAAAGGATACATTTGTGGCTGCAGCCATTACGTTTTGTTGGGTATAAAAGTCAGGAAATATCCTGCTTCATCTGTGCTTCCATGTGATGTAACTCTCACTGTGGGTGGTTCGGGTTCTCTCGCCATGTTCTGGAGAATTCATGCCAAAGAGTCGGGGGATTCAGGGAGAAATGCACCAAGCTACTGAATGTTACTGGAGATCACAGTATTCAAACTACACATATCACAACAAATACTCACAGACTTATAGGAAGGTGTGTGTGTGTGTGTGTGTGTGTGTGTGTGTGTGTGTGTGTGTGTGTGTGTGTGTGTGTGTGTGTGAGATCAAAGGCGTGGAGCTGGAGTGAGAGCTGGGAAAAGGAGTCTGCAAAAGAGAGACTCTGAGCTCAGAGATGAGCAGGTTTCATACACACACACACACACCCCTGAAAACTTTGATCTCCAGTCAGCACTTTTCTCTTCTCATCCCCCCCCCCCCCCCCCCAAACACTGTAAAATGAAAAGTTAGAACTTTTCTCTCCCCTCACAGACGGATGTGGGATGCTTACTCTCTGAAGATGTTTTTACTGTGATTGAATAATGAGCTGCACTCACAAAGTATCTGAAGGCACAAACGCCTGCTGTTGGTGTCCAATCAAAAGTTAGGCTTGTGTTTACTTGTATATAAGAAGAACATGATTTTAATTGAGCGTAAATGATAAAGCTGTGCTGAGGGGGGAGGTCATATAGAATACATCTTTAATGATCTCCCCGTCGAAATGAGAGGCTGCTGCAGCAGAATGAAGTGCAGCTGTCTAATATAGTTTAAATAGAATTTAATCCGCTGTACTGTTATATAAGAAATAGGTATGTAGGCTGTAATGTAGCGTTTGTACGGAGCTCACAAGCTGTTCGAAGCTACGGCGCTCCGGGTCGAAGGGAGTGAACCATATGTGCAGGAAAGTAATAGAAACTTTCAAGCGCAGAAGTTGAATAGATCCCTTTGTCTGTCCGTACTGAAGGTGCGACCGATCGGTTACGATGGCAACAACCCCACGTCGGTGGCAGAGTGGTTGGAGTCGTTGGAGCTCGGCGACTACACCAAGTCGTTCCTCATCAACGGTTACACCTCCATGGAGCTGGTCAAGAAGATCTGGGAGATCGAGCTCATCAATGTGAGTCACAGTTATTGTCGCTTCCTACTTCTCCGTCCTGTCCTGAACATTTTTAAAGGACGGGGTTGGAGAATTGTTTCTTGTTGCCAACAAACCTCATGAGAACATGTGTATATATATATATATTAAGGGCAGTGGCGCAGCTGCGGCTTTGTGAGGCTGAATGCTTGTTGCGTTCTGTCCTCATCTCTCACCTGACAGGGTCAGTTTGTTTCTCCTGCTCAATAAATTGCACTAGAGTCCAATACATCTGCAGACGCACAAGCTTTATCTGAAACAAGTCGATGTGAAGGTTCCCTCAGTGGGAAAGCTGCAGAGGCCATACCGAGTGTGCACAATGCCCGTGAGGCATTTCTTCCAATTACTGTGCAATGCGTTCTAAGAATGCGAACAGGAAGGAGGTTATATCACAACATTACTGCACAAACTTATGCTCTATTTTACTTCTTGTCATCATAGCTCTTCATCTTGCTGTAGAAGTCTGTGCTTTAATATTTGCATGAATAAAGAGCGAGCAGACTGTCCCTTGATTGAATTCTGTCTTCCTGTGAATATCAGTAATGGTGGACGATAACAAGCTTTGACATTTGAGCTTTTATGTTGTCACAAGTAGTGCAGGTTTAAATAAAACCTTCAGCAGAGATGGGATTTGCTGCAGCCAGATCTCATGATGTGCTCCTTTGATGCTCCGAGTGTAACAAAATCATGCTGGATTGCAGAGGGCGCCCGCCGGGCTTCTTTCAACGACAGACAGAGGAGAGGAGGGGTGTTTCTCTTTCCCAGTGGAGGATAAAGTGATAAGTGATCAGCTGGAGGAGGTGGAGAGGGAGTTATATAAGCATGTGGGATGCAAGATGTTTCACAGCGCTGGGGATACCGCCCACACGCTGCGCTAGTGTGTGTGTGTGTGTGAGTGTATGCGTATGTGTTTCTGGATGCATATGTGAGATGGAGAAAGTGTTAATACATGCTTTTGTGTTTATGCATGTCCATTTTTGAAACGCACATCTTCTGTCTGCTGTGGAGAACAGAGGAGCCTTAAGTTTGAAAAGTTTGAATATGAAACATTTATACTACATTCCCTTAAAGTCCTCTCTTTAGACCTGGGTGTGCATGTCATTAACATGTGTAGCATAAGGAATGTGTCTGTATGAAGAATGCACATACGAGTGAAGCTGCACTGCAGTACAGAGTGAAGCCACTAGAGGCTACACAAGTACACAATAAGTACTGGGATGTACTTTAGACAACAATATGTAGTTTGGTTTGGAAGAACTTGACTTGGTAACACTTTATGGGTCCTTTCCTGAAATATATAATTATACCATCCATTACTAAGAATTAATTACATTTAATTGCGATCATTACCTAGTTACCACGGACTACCAGAGCAACCCACCAAAACTACAGCATACTACAGAAAAATATTGTGTGTGTGTGTGTGTGTGTGTGCCACTGCAGCAGCACACTGCCACTGAAGTAGACTCTGGGGTGCTGGAGAGGTCACCGCTGTACCTGACAGAGGGGGGGGAATATATATATAGATGTAAGAGAGAGAAAAGAGGACAATGTGTCTTAAAATAGAATCTGTCTGCAGCTTTAATGTAATCACCAGATGATCGCTGGGGGCAACAGATGCTGTGGAGACAAGGGAGGACTGTTTAGCGTTGTTGGAGCAGAGGGATATAAAGGGATACAAGTGGGGTGTGTGTGTGTGTGTGTGTGTGTGTCCTTTGACTGGGCTCATAATATGTGCAGTCCTGCTGCTGTGGGATTAGAAGAGCACCTTTTAATCCTGCGCCTGTCGGACAGAGAGCAGGTGCGCTCGTACTAGACTCGGTTCAACTTTGACCTCTACAGTTCTGTTCTACTGTAGTTTAGTGTGGTGCACAATCTTCCCGTGAAATATCACTGATCTACTTTACACTTTATTTGAAGGTACTGTAATGCGTCATGGCTTTTTAGAACACAGCTTGTCTAAAAACCTGCATGATCGTGCTTCTCGGCCCGTCCCAGAGATATTATGCCCAAAAGTAAGACTTGTAATAAATCCAAAATGATCCTTTAATCTTGTTTTATTGCCAAAGGAACTATTCCGACATGAGTTGAACATCGTAGAATAATGTGTACATAATTACAGTTAGTATAATCAAAGTATTTACAATTATTCATGCGTCAGTTGTGACACTTAAGAAAGAAAGCATTTTATAATATAGAGGGATTTAAAAGTCCAATTAAAATGAGACTTTCTATCTTTATCATAAATTATTCAATTTATATTAATTATGAATAAGAAGTCATTATAAAAAATGGATGAGTGCTGTGAGTGTGCATATACTGCTTCTAATTGGATTTTTTTTACATTATGCTAACATTAAACTAATGTGTCTTCAGCTACAGTGCTGCCTTGATTGACAGCCAATTAACAAGTGAGCATTTACATTACCACTCAATGTTAAAGTAATTAAACAAGTCTGTCCAAATAAGTATTTTCTTGCATTCTTTCATGTGAGAATATTGTGAATGCAGCGCTGTGTGTGTGTGTGTGTGTGTGTGTGTGTGTGTGTGGCAGCAGTTTTTAAACGTCTTTAGGGAGCCGCTATTTAAGATGCTTTGAACCCAAACTAATGAATTTCATATACATATTCATTTCCCTGCAGTGCAGTGAGCTGCAGACACGTATACGTCCACACGGTGGTGCTGCTGCCTCTCAGTTCGCTCAGACCACCTCGTCTGGAGGCAAAGAAAGTACAAAACAACTGCGTCAAGGCTGCAAATTGCTCTCATTTCAAGTGATTCCTCAGAGAGCCCAAAGCGACGCAATTAGAAATGGATTTCGTTTTTTGAAAGCCACCTTCGCGACGGTGACGTGCAGATAGTTTCTGGTCCTCGAAGGAGCCGTTCTAGATGAGTGGACCCTGGCATCATGGAAGAGGGTGCCTTCAAATGTGTATATTTTGTGTGTCCTTGGTTACCTGTGTACAGTGCTGTAAATGTGAAGCATTTGATTGGCCCTCGGAGATTAAATGAAGTCTTTCTTGTTGCTTTGGATCAATGGATTCCAACCTTTCGTCGTTGTGACTCTTAAGGCAACGTGTCATTGCGGCGCTTTCGATGAGTCGCATGTCTATGAACGTTTTGGAGGTATGAGAAGGAGAAACTTCAGTATTACGCAAGAAAGAAGCAAAGATTGGAAAACATCATTTTGTTCAGAAAGTCTTTTAACCCACGAGTTTACTCACAGCAGCATGTAGCGCTCCCATGTGTTAACACTCCTGTGTGTAGTAAAGGTTGCTGATCATGCTATATGAAAAATAACTGTGATATGTCAGAATTAAGACAGTTTATACATAAAATGAACCGATAGAAATAGCTGTTTTGGGCTAAATAAGTGTCAAATCACAAGCACCTTGAGTAAAACTAAGGACACTTCTATAGCTATTCATCTATTTACTTACTGGTGGCATTCAAAAGTATGTGGATATCAGCAACAACGTCGAGTTAAAGTATCGAAATGAAAGATATACGTGGTCAGATCTACAGCGCGTCCCTCTCAAATGTAGTGAAGTAGAAGTATAATGTAGCATAAGATAGAAATGCTCAAAGTGCAAGAGCCTAAATATTGTACTTGAGTGAATGTTACTTTTCACCACTGTACCGATCATCATGCTTCTTCTTGTGTGTGTGTGTGTGTGTGTGTGTGTGTGTGTGTGTGTGTGTGTGTGTGTGTGTGAGAGAGAGTGATTCACCAACAGGTCCTGACTTATCCCTGCATTCCCCACTATTATTACAACATGTCATTTCAAGAGGTATTCACTCTCAAACCTGGGAATGTGTTCTGAAAACCTCAAATGACTAACTGCGCGTGTGTGTGTGTGTGTGTGTGTGTGTGTGTGTGTGTGTGTGTGTGTGCGTGTAAATGTACGAGGGGTCCAAAATAAATTGAGGACAGTCATAAGAGTTCAGCCTTTCTTCTACTGCTTGTACTCCGTTGCCATGACGGCTACTAGTTACCATAGAGACTAGCGATATGTGCACTTGGTATAAATGAAATGTGTGCGTGTGTGTGTACTGGATTGCTTTTTCCAAATACTTTGTGTGTGCGTGTGTGTGTGTGTGTGAGACATGTTCCTGTGCTTATCACCTTCTTTGTCACCTCTCCAAAAGGACAGATTGTCTCACATCCCAACGCCAGATGGTTCCTGCATTCACTGCAGGATTAAAGCCTATATATCATACAATAAGACCTGCACACACACACACACACACACACACACACTTCACTTAGTTAGTTTACAGTTTTCACACCAGAAAGGGTGTTTACATTTGAGAGGTATGCATGTTATGTCACACACTTGTATCACATTTGTGCTGAAGGTTTTCATACGTGTTGAAATGTGCGAGGACTCGGTACACGTACAGTATTTGTGTACAGAGCAGTGAGTAGTAGCTTCGGTGTGGGTGTATTTGCCTCAGGACTGCAGTGTACTTCACCCGTCCCTGCCTGCCGATATCGCTCTCCTGCTGCCTTATTTGGCGTTTGCACTTCCCGTTGTAGCGCTCGCCGTGCCGGAGATAGTGTGGGAGGTATCGGGAGATAATGTGTGTGACCCCCTGAGCGCACCCTGAACCTGCGGAGCTGGAGCCGCTGGTCTGCTGCATCACAATCATCATCCTCACTCGTTAACTCTGCAGGAGCTCAGGATCTATGTTTACTAATGGAGATTATGTTTTGTATTTTAATTAGTTTAAAGTTTGTTTCATGGTTAATGAAAGCATTAGCGTGATATGACTTGATAATGATGCTTTGGTACATGATATTACAACTAAAGTTGAAACTTGATTTAAACTTTAAAGGTATATTTACTGAATTGAAATCTATAGTACGGTTGTTCAATGGTGTTTCTCAGAGAGGAGGCAATAAGGATGAGTCATGCACTATCTTTGTCTCCTACAGCATCACATAAGTAGACTTGTAAAAGACGGAAATAGGCAGAATGACGACGTCGAACGTTGTGGGTTGGATTTCATTCATGTGACACTTTGCAGTGACACACATGCAAATATACGCTCTCATGCACACGTTTAGTATAGTGCACCAAACATGTAAACACACGAGCAGGAGTGACCTGTGCTCTGTTGATGGACACCAAAGTGATTTAGACTTCATATATGTTTAATATTTTACCCAGATATGGATATTTTGGTTGTTTTCATACATTATTACACGAGGACTAAAGGAACATTGCAAAAGAGTCATTAGGATCAGATAAAAGGGGAGTTCCTCCGCTCTGAGCTAAACTTGTCTGCATCTGCACAAATAACTAATAACAAAGCAGAACACCTTTAGTTTGGGGTCCAGAAGTTCCCGTTACCTTTCTACAAACACAACGTGAGGTGACTTACAGTTGGAGCGCTTCCAAGGCTTGGATGGGAATCAAACTCCAGAATGATCCAAGAAAACAACAACCTCTCGGTGTGATCGTGGTTACAAACGACGGGCAGCTGCGTTAGACAATATGTGCTTCTTTGATAGCATTTCAAAGGTGCATAATAACGTGAGGAGAGACGATTCCCAGGGAGAATTCTTCCAGAATCTCATTTCGTAGAAAGAATTTGTTGTTTGGGTTCATGTTGCGTGTTGAAACGGGAACTTTAAAGTAGGGGAAAGATATTTCTGCGAGCACTTTGTGTTTTAGAATTTCACTTTGAAGTGATATTGTGAGGACGACACCGTTATTGTTGAACTGTCTCAACTCAAGGCTGCACACGAACAAACACATTTACACTCCTGGTGAACCAGCATGAGCTTGTCTCCGTACGGCCCAGCGTCTCCATAGTAACGAGATGGAGAGGAGGGGGAGGGGGAATGTAAACTGGGTAGAGAGAGAGAGAGAGAGAGAGAGAGAGTGTGAGTGCAGAGAGAGGGAGAGAGAGAGAGAGAGAGAGAGAGAGTGAGTGCAGAGAGAGGGAGAACGCTCAGGCAGAGACATGTAGGAGATGTAGTCTGGCTGCCGCAAGCTGAAGAAAGAGGAGGAGTTGGTGAGCGCTGGAAATCTGCAGAGTGCGAGTGAGAGAAAGGGAGACGAAAGCTGGTGGTGAAGAGGCGAGAGGAGTAAAGCTAAGAAAGCGTGGCTGAAGACAGAAGAAGAGAAGGAAGACACACACTTGTCTTGGACGGCAAGAAAGCAACAGCAAAGAGCAAGAAGGGACGAGTGTGAGAAACACAGAAGGAGAAGAACACTCTTCAACCTTTCCTTTGGAATAAGTCCAGCTTTGAGGAGAGGTAGGTACCGCTGCTGACACACAGGACAGGGACCGAGTGATGAAGAAACAAGAAAGAAGGGATACGATGTTAAGCCATTGTTCTTCGTATGCTCTTTTATTTATACATCTTTTAATGCGCGGTGATGCTGAGGTGATTTAAAAAAACAATCTACACTGCTGACTCGGCTAATTTACTGGCTGTGTGACTGCGTGTGCAGGAGTTGGAGATAAATGTTTCTGGTGTGTAGGAGTCAGTCCTGGAGCCACCTGAGAGAATGAGCTCAGTGTTGATGCAATGAAGCATCCATGCTTTGATAACACTTAAGTATATTATTCCTGTAGTGTTATAACACGACAGCAAGTCGTATCTCGTTCCCTGTACATGTATGCTTATGGGACCCCTTTTGTGTACTGGTACGCAAAGTATTTGTGTTGTTCTTGAACATAAACTCATTTTGTGCCAGTAATTGGACCACGGTTTCATATTTGCACGTGTCAGACGACTTTCTAAAAGGGAAGTTAAATCCCAAATTAGGTTTCAGCTCTTAGAAGAAGTGAAATCTGTGCGATTAACTGTAAACCTTCATAAGCACAAGGCTAATCCACGGTCATACGATGACAGACCTCATGTCTGTTTGAATTGAAATGAAAGAATAGCTGTACCTCCACTTCCTAACTTTATCTTAAGTTTCCCAAAATCCAAGAGTCAAACAGACCCTACGATGAATTAATATTTTCTATCCTGTTTGGACTTGTATTCTAACGACGACGAAGGGAAACAAGGCAGCGCTTAGAGTGCAAGACTGAAAAGGAAAGCAAGTGAGGACGTTGTGGGAGGTGAATAGAGGGAGCGAACGAGACAGGTCCCAGCAGGACGACGGGAGGAGAAGTTTTTGTCCTGGCTGTTGAAGAACAGAAAGAAAGATTGAGTTGGAAATCGTGCCAGATGCTTTTTTTTTTACCTCTGACGCCGGTCGATCAATCACAATCCTGCCCTCCTGTTCATCGAATCGTCACGACGGCGAGTCACAGCAATAGATTCCCCTTCAGTGACCGGCATTAGTCAGGAGGCCGCCCAGAGGAACCACAGCATGATGGATGATGCTGAGACATTTAATGGACAAAGACTGTAAAGCATTGATGCTCAGGGTTTAAATTCTACACATCAGAAGAAGTAAGATGGCTGAGGCTTAGTACGGCTGTGTGTATCAACATCAGTGACATGAATGACCTCAAAACAAGAAGGACATGGCATCTCGCTTTATCTATAGCGCCACACTTTGACCTCACTATTGGCTGCTTGTAGTATTTGGCTGCTCTGATGTGGATTGATTCAGAAATGCATTAGTGCACAAATATTCAACTGTTACTCTGCTCAATTTAAGATGTTCCCAGCGCTCACCGGGACTCATAGAGGCATACACAGCATGGTTTCGTTCACAGATGCACATATGGCTGCTTCAAGCTTCCTCTTAACCTGAGTGTGTCTTTTCTTCCACCACAAATAGTACATGTGCTGTATGTTCCACATCTCACTGACTCTGACCACGATCAGCTGTTGTATGCGAGCGCTGCTGTACCGTACAGCAACAACAACGTAAACGTCACTTCACGCGTTACAGGGCTGCAAACACTTGGTAAAAAACCTAATTTAATCAACAAATTGCATCTTTAATTTATCTTATCTTGTGGTTCTGTAAACCTTCTTTACATTTTAATACTTTAAACAGTTTGAAGCGCCCATACCCAGATAGTATTGTACTCATTAACACACACACACACACGTGCATGGATGTTCACACGGCCCGGTGCATTAGGAGAGCGTGTGCTCCTCTGCAGTGTGAAAATCGGTTCCCTCTTGGGGCTTTGAAGTATTTATTAACCCAGAAAAATATCTTACACCATTTCCTCTCTCATCATATTGGCAATTCAATTCATGAGCTCCTCTGTGTGTGTGGCAAAAGAGTGGTTGTGTGTGTATGCGCAGAAGAAAAGCTTTGAGAGATCTTGTTTCAACCTTGATCCTGCAGCATTTGGTTTGCATACACACGGGCGCACACACACACACACACACACACACACACACACACACACACACACACACACACGCCGCCTTTGCTTCCAGTCATACTTACAGTTCTCTTGCTATTAATGGAGATATATCTGTCTCCATGTAGGCGGGCACATTTTAACGGCCTGCTCTCATTGGCTGCCTGCTCTGTTGGCACCGAAACACGCCTTCCTATTGGTCCCTGTTGGACATCATTTTAACCACATTACCTCGTAGCTGCAACTCCCCTCCGCTCTCTGGTTGCTAGGCAACCAGTGGTCGCTGGTTTACCTCCAGCCCTCCACCCCCCTCAATGTGTGTGTGTGTGTGTGTATATTTATGGCTGTATCTAGCTCACAGTTTCCTGCTTTCCGAGGTTTATATATATATGTGTGTGTGTGTGTGTGTGTGTGTGTGTGTGTGTGTGTGTGTGTGTGTGTGTGTGTGTGTGTGTGTCATCTATTGAGACTCCAGGCAAATCGATACTCATCATTGCAGCTGAAAAGCTCTACCTCCAAACAACACACACTAAGTGAGGGATGGAGCGACGAGGGAGGAGGCTGGTTGTGATAAAATATTCAGGGTTAGAAAAACGTCAATAATCGGGCCAAAGAATGAGCCGAGCGTTGTTGCTGTACGTACATCTGTGCTTTCACACTGCTGTGTGCACATTATACATTACATCAGCGCTTTTTTATAACAAACCATATTGATTTGTTATAATGGAAGCTTGTTTCATATCCCATCGTAGCTACCAGCGTCAGTGTACCACAGCTACTTCCTACAGCTGTAATAATCCTACTCCTCCACCACGACTGTTGCTTGAGGAGTATAATCACTGCACTTAGTAAGGTTTGACCAGCCACCAACAAGTTCAGTACAAATCTCACACAAAGTGTTTTTAAGGAATAGAGCGGTAACTTCCTGGAGTCTCCTCCGGTTGCCTGGCAACTGCTCCCAGCCAAAGGAATAGTCCGGCACATAACCTCTGTAAAACTGTCATCTCTACACTTGTTGTACAGATTTGGAGGCAGATTATCTTCGGACAGCGCTAAGCTAACCGGTTGCTAGCTCCAGCTACATGTCACAGTGGTACCAATCTTTCACATCACATTTTGAAATCTAAAGGTAAACCCAGATTTTAAACCCACAAATCCTCCGTAATCTTCCAGAGAGCGTGACCTTGATGTTCTCGATGGAAGCCACAGGCCTGTAGTCCAACTCTTAAGATGGCACGGAGACGGACGCGGGCTAGTTGCTGATCAATATGACCATTCAATTGGCCTGTAATGTATTTTGACCTGGACAATTCAAGAAACCTTACGCTAGTGATTCTTTGATCTGGAAAAATCGATGGAGGATTCTTCCAAGGGTTGAACCCCAACCGCACCATTAGCAGACGACGCCTGAGGGGCTTCAGCAGTCTGCTGATGTCCCAGAGGTCACCACCTCTTAAGTCTCCGGGGGGAGAGGAGATTGGGGTTATTGACATGAGCCTGGAGAAGGTAGATACCCAGCGAGAGCTAACAAACAAAGATGGACCAATCACATGCAGTTGCCAAGGCTGAAGAGAAGAGCCTCTTTAATGTGTGACTGCAGAGCCTCTTGTATTAGGCCGAGTCACTGACACACTCGCACTATTTATTCTCTCGGACCGCCCTTTCTTTGTTAGCCCTCCTTCTATCATCTGGATGCAGTAAGAGGGGAGGCGAGAGCAGATGATGAGAGGTAATTTGAGGTCAAGGGAATCAGAATATGGACAGAGGGTGAACAGGGAGACGAGGGCGATGAAAGGGATATTTTAGAGGAGTTAATGTGAATTAAACAGTCCCTTCCTGCTCGATCATTAAAACGACGTGCGAGCTTGAGCACAGACAGTGGCTGGACTGTTGGTTCCCTCGCTGGGCTTTCTGCTCCAGTGAGCCGACCAGCTTCACCTCTCCTCCAGTGGGAAACAGAGAAAAGGCTTTTTGTCTCTCGTGTGCTGAATGAGAGAGGTCGTTGTCCAATGTCCCCAATCACTGACGCTTACCACTTACTCCTTATTGTTGTTGTTTTCTTTGCAGAATGTCATTGTGTCGTCATTATTCTTGTAGTAAAGTGACAGCAGGCAGCAGAGAGGAGATATGACTGAGATCATGTCGACTCTGAGTTGAATATAGTTGAGTTTAAATGAGAGGAAAAGGGGTGCAGAGGGGTGTGTGCTGTGGTAGCTCAACACTTCTGTCAGTAGATGCAGCTGCTATGAATATCATTTAAATGCAAATAGGGCGATCCTTCAGTCAAGCATCACACGGAGAGTGTGAGCGCGAGTCTGTGTTTTAACAATGATGATGGTCGGGTTGCATTTCAATTCTCCTCCGTTAACGGGGATAACAACATAATCTTCTTCCCCAGGCAGCGAAACAGCTGTTTGTCTGTGTGTGTGTGTGTGAGAGTACACATCCACGTGCATGTGTGTGTGTGTATATATATTTTATTTTGGACGAGTGTGTGTGGGTGACTGCTGTGTTGCCATGGTGACAGTTGAACTTCAGGCTGAGGTCGAGGCTTCTACTGTAGTTGAAGTAGAAGCTGTTGCATAAGACAAAGTGTAACGTGCAGATACACACACCGACGTGCACCATGCCAGGCCATTACTGTCCTCTCTGGACTGTGTGTGTGTGTGTGTGTGTGTGTGTGTGTGTGTGTGTGTGTGTGTGATTAAATGGCAAAATGAAAGGAAATCCATTACCCAGGTCATTTTGTACTTTATAGTTTAGTGGAAACTCTTGTAACGGGTCACCTGGGCTATTTTAGTGTCATTTTCTTTTGTCCAGTGAAGCAATAACATCATATTACTATCAGGGCTGCAACTTTGTTATAATTATGGATTCATCTGCAGATTATTTTCTCAGTAAAACCCGAGATTCAGATTAAATCACATGATCTTAATGCACCAAATTCATCCAATGACATCTTTAGTACAAAGTGACAGAGATGGAGGGAGGCTGAAGTATGACTGACACCATAAAGGACGGTGTGTGTGTGTGTGTGTGTGTGTGTGTGAGGGAGAGAGGGAAGATGAGTGAATAGAAATTGGTGGAGGGAGCACGGGGCGGCCATAATACACCAATTAGTTCCACTACCCGCTAGTCCCAGCTCTCCTCTGTTTCCCTTTGATCCTTCTAATTTTAACAATTCAAATACATTGTTTCCATGCAGAGATTAGCGTAGGATGTAATTTAACCCCTTAGTCACTGCTTTATATATATATAAAGGAAAACGACATCCCACTATTCAAACTGTCCTTTTTCCTTATGTACTTTATGACATAAAAATGTATTGATGAAATCTACTAAGCAAAGAAAACAGCAAGAGGAAGTGTTGTGATCTCGCTTGATACATTATATATCAGTTGTTTGCATACATGGACTATTCATGATGGTTGGGATTGGTTTATTTATGTTCCGTTTGTGTGTTTAGGGTCATCCTACACCACTGTTCTCATTGTTGGTTTGTATTTTTATGTTTCTTTTGGCAGATGTAGAGCAGTAATTGGTGCAGGAGATGATGAAGTATGTGTGTGTGAGATTTGCGCTGACTCAAAGCAAGACTGTTGGGAGAGTCATTAGACTCGCAGCAAGTCCTCACATTGAGGCCAATTACCACCTTTTGCCCTGAAGACACACACAATCCCACACACACATTCTCTCACATACCTTTTATTCAAGACCTCCAGATGCCGCCCCATAAAAGCAGGCCGCAGTTTGTCGTATAGGGAAGTATGTATGAGTGCCAGAAGGTGTACACAGTGCAAACAACATCTCTGCAGACCGCAGCCATGTTCCAGCTCGTCTCTTTAGAAAACACAGTAACTGGCACAGTCAGCGGACGCCTGGTGACCAGAGAAAGAATAGATGCTTTCATTGGAGTCCAAGAGTGTCTTCTGTGTATTTGGTCTCTGTTGTTGCCTGTGTAACGAGCGCCTGAGGAAAATCATTGGACTATTAACAAATGATATGATATTTTTGAATTTGCATTGCATGGTACTTAAATCTGACTTAAGTCCAAGTCTCCCCATCAAATGGATCCTGATACTGTGCTGCTTTAGGTGTTCATGTCTTAGTGTGAAGCTGCAACTATTCCCATAGCCTGAGGTGATCTCTTTAAAAAGCTTGTTTCTGTGCACAACACGTACAAACTACACTGCATGTAATCTAACTGTAATGTCTTCTGTCTGCGTGTTCCTTCAGGTATTGAAGATCAGTCTTATCGGACACAGAAAACGGATCCTTGCCTCATTGGGGGACCGACTACACGAAGAAACCCCACAAAAACCTCCGCGGGCCATCTCCCTCCGGGTGAGTGAGTCTCAGTGAGCAGACAGGATGTTCTATGAACCATGAAAACCCTCGGCCATATCTTAGCAAACGTGGATTTAATGATTATAAATTCAGCGGAAGCACCCGTCCAGGTGTTCTCTATGTTTTGATGACTGAGTTATGGAAGGAGCATATGATGGAGGGCCACACGGGTTCCCCTCCTGCAGCTGTTAACACCCAACTGATTACCCAAATCCCTGGCAGGCACAAAATGGCCGACCCACTGCAGTTTCCTCCCCGCCAGCTTGTCCTGGATACTAATCACAAGGAACTGGCTTTCCCTCTCCCATTGGGGCTACGCTCTAATGTCCTTATAATAGTCTCTTGCTCTTTGTGATGTTGAGCCAAAGGGGCCCTTTTCTCCCGAGACAGGCTGAATGTGTTGGTCTGGTCCAATTCTCCTTTCTGTACCTTTTTAAAACGGCCCAATGTGTCTCGACTTGTTCATCTGAGAACTGCATTTTTGTACTGAGCCAAATGAAGTGAAGAAAACAACAAGTGAACTGTAAGAGTAAATAAGCTCTCAGGAGAAGTAGCCGACCTTCAGCCCATTACAACATCACAAGATATAAAGGTTGTACTTCGTTCTCTTAAATGAACAGAATGATCCATGAAGCACTTTTACATACCAGTACTCACGGCATGGCAACACTGCAGCTGAAAAGAAGTGTGACAGTGTTACCCTACTTATTGTACTTGCAGCAGTGACGCAGCACATTATGAAATGATGAATGAACCTCTCTCCCCACCCGTTCTGTCCCAGGAGCCCGGCGGGAACCACACTCCTCCCCAGCTCAGCCCGTCGGTGGGCCAGGCAGCGTACACGGCGGGGGTCCCGGGCGGATCTCTGGACGTGCAACACCTCATCATGCAGGCGGACGCCCGGCGCAGGCAGCGCGGCAATGACAACTACTTCGAGGACGTGCCGCGATCCAAGCTGGAGCGACAGATGGCCCAAGTCAGCATGGTGAGGAAGGGAGGAAGGGAGGACAGGAGGGAGGACAGGATGGAGGGATGAATGGAGGCTGGGGGGGGGGGGAGAGGGGTGGATTTAAGGAGAGTATTATGAATGGTCGCAGTCAGAGATACAGTTGGCTGGCTGAATCCTGGTCTTATCCTTGCTGTAATCAAATTATATAAAAATAAGAATCAGATTTTAGTGATGTATCAATGTAATAATAAACTAATGAGCTTTCAGGCAGTATCACATTTCTAATCAGGACGGTAGAATATATCTTAATCACAAATGAGGTATCTCAGTAATTAAATGCGGGTCCTTAATGGCAACAAGATGCGAGCCAAAAGCTTTTTATCTGCTGTGTGCTTGTTTTACAGACACCATTAATAACGTGCAGCAGGCAGACCATCTGACACCAGCAGCCGTCTCTGCAGTTTAGAGATCATATAAATGTTACAATTAGGGGAACATGAAATTTATGCCTGAAAGTTTGTGCTATAAAATGATCAAATATGCAAAGCACAATGCAGTGGGCGGAGTGCAACAGTTATGTTGGCATGCTTCCTAATGCAATCAGGCGTAATCTGCTGCTTTATGAAATGAATGATTATCTCCAGTAGATTTAATAGTTTTCAGAAAAGCAGCTCAACTTTCCGGCCAATTTTATATCTTCATGTCTTAACTTCCAATCAGCAACAGCACAATGACTGAGACACACACACACACACACACACACACACACACACACACACACACACACACACACACACAGACTCGTACACACGTGCACACATCTGAGGCAGCAGCTGTGTTTTGATTCAGTATGATTAGGGTCTTTTTGTGTCTCCGTGTGAATTACAGAGCATATCAATGCAGGCTATCACACACGTATGTTTACCCTGCGGAATCCCTCAAGTGTGTGTGTGTCAGTGTATCCCCCCCTTTCTCGATGCAGCGCTCTGATGTGTCAGAATAGAAGGATTACTATGAGAGAAAGTTCTCTGACACTCTCCACGTTTCTATGATTGTTACCTCACAAATGTTTCTCCCTCTGGCTCTTCCTTCTTCCCCTCCCTGTGCAGAACATGTTTTGGTCTTTAAGGTACACAATACAACTTAAAGTAACTGAAGATTTCTAGCTGAGTCCGTCAGCTGGGTCAAAGTGTGTGGGATAATCATGTAATATGGTGGAGTTGAGCGTAGAGTTGCCCTGTTCATCCAACATCTTTACATCGGATGACAAGATCTCACCTCCACAGTGCCTCACCAACGTTCTGACGGGGTGAACAGGATGTGTGCGTCCCTCCTCATCTGGTCTCATTCACCAAAGAATGAAAGACCATGGCATTTGAGAAGTATGCAGATAGGATTTAGGTCTTTTTAAAAAGGTGAAAGCTCAGCGGGAGAAAAAGCGGCGAGCAGCAGCAAAGAGTCTTAAACTGAGCCAAAGAATGGCAACACATGAAAGCCGAGCATAATTCATCCACGTTTAATTTCCTCTTGGATGTTCTCTGAAGTGCATGTTCAGTCAAGAAAGCTGTTACATTACACACACTTATCAGGCCAGCAAGTCATGTCAACACGGGACGCGCAGCACAAGCCTTGATGTCACGGCCCGTCTTGTAATCCTGTGTGATCCTGTTTGAGTCCTAACGCGCTATTGGTTATCCTTTTCAGGGAGGCGAATGGTGCGAGCCAATCACGTTGCGTCCGCCAAACGAGGCCACCTCGTCCACTCCGGTGCAGTACTGGCAGCATCACCCCGAGAAGCTCATCTTCCAGTCCTGTGACTACGAAGCCTACGTGAGTCCCTACCACTTCACTTCCCTTCCCTTCACTTCCCTGCCCTTCACTCTTGTGTGATGATGATCACAGTTCCTATATAGTAGCACTGCAACTGGCAATTGTTTTCTTTACTGATTCATCTGCAGAGGGTTTTCTTGATTGGTCTTTAAAATGTCAGAAATTATTATTATTATTATTATTATTATTATTATTATTATTATTATTATTATTATTATATACAAGCCTCAGTTTACTATCAGGCAGTTTTGGTTTTAAAAGAAACAAAGAAGTTAATCTTTCATCACTTTGTGTTTGACTTGTGGATACATGATTTCAGTAAGGTAATAATATTAAAGATCAATGACTCTCAGCTTCACCTTTCAGTCGATACTGCACTCTGTTATTCTCAGCACTTATAAATTTAGACCTTCGTTAGTTACATAAGGATGTTATATATCCACGTTACCACGGATACAGCCTCTCTCCTGTGATTGGTTGTCTGCTCAGCACCCAGACTGGAATGATTACTTACTTTGAGCAGTGCAGAAATGCAATTTGAGATGCCATTGGCTCTCTGAAACATGGAGAGGCAACACACACGTTCTGATTGGTTTGGACTGTGGTGAAGACACGCAGGAGATGTGAGCGACATGATTAAGTGAGAGAGAGAGCGGGAGAAGAAGAAAGATAGTTGGAGAGAGATCGAAAATATTAGTTTGAACACATAGGAGATGAGAAATCTAATATGAGTTAAAGCAGAACAGATTAAATAGAGGCAGTGACTAAGAGATGAGGTTCCCAAGGGCGAGTCTTCCCTCAGTCAGAAACCTCCCCTCAGAAGATTGATGTACAACTACACAGGCAATGTGTTTTATACGGATGATGGGGAACGCACAACGGGTCGGCCACCGGGGGGAAATTGTAGAGGCGCTTTCATGGAGCCATTTATGACAACATCTCTAACCCTCGCTGTCCCAGGACAACGGGCTCCAGAAAGTGAGATAAATGAGCGGGAGCCACAACAGAGAGGGGGGAGGGCAGAGCGCTCGGTGTGAATATTGGCAAGCTGCAGGGAGATGGAGAGTGAATAAGAATAAATGAGATGGATAGCACAGTAATGAGAGTGATGGAGGAAAGAGAGGAGTGCATTGTGTTAGTGTTAATAGAGAAAGAGGGATGTGACACAGCCTCAAAGAGCTGCTTGCACGGCTGTAGACTCTTAGTCTTGTTATGTTACAGGTAAAAAGACTTGTGTGTGTGTGTGTGTGTGTGTGTGTGTACTGCCACGGAGTCACCGCAGACGAGACAGCAGCTGGTTCTGTAATGCATTTTCTAGGATAACTGCCAGCTAACAATAACAGCAATTTAAGATGGCTTTAGCCTGGGTCAAGACAAATGATTAACATGCCCAGATGACCTCCTTCTGATCCGCCATGGACCACACTCTCCAACGGAAAATATGACTACATATGAGTCACATAAACAGTAACTCATCACGCAAAGCAATTTGTCTCCAAACGTTGTTTTGCTTACGAATCAAATGTTCTATAAATCCTGTGAGGAAGATATACATTTAGGAGTTATTAGCTTTAGAGTCAGGTGAAACTGTAATATTTCTCGCCTTGTTAGGGTCCCACTTAAAGGAATAAGGCCTCTTCCATAAGCGGGAAGGGCACTGCGAGGTGGTGGATGTCACACCTGTAAAACACTGCCACCATTAGTAGCTTTCTTATTAGATCAGATGCTACGTGTGCAGCTTGTCTGACCACTAAGTGTGTGTGTGTGTGTGTGTGTGTGTGTGTAGTGCAACTGAGTGTAAGCAGCATCTATAAATTACTCAAAATGTCCTCAGCAAGAATTAAGCAGAGTCTAAATGTAGAATTTGAGCATTAATCTTAATCTGCTAACAAACAAATCAAATATCTGCCACTTCAACCACTGTTGCAAAACCTTCACATGCTTCTACTATACCCCCCCCCTTTGTGTGTTTTTCCCACAGTACCTGGGCTCCATGCTGGTGAAGGAGCTGAGAGGGACGGAGTCCACACAAGACGCTTGTGCCAAAATGAGGGTAAAGCACAGACACTTCACTTCTGCTGTTGCTGGGGAAAATCTGAGAACACATCGCTTAAAAAGGAGGCTGAAAGAAGCTACAACAAATAAAACCCAAGTTGTAATAGATTAAAGATGAATGCACGTGGCTGCATTATGTAAATGTTTTAGACGACACAACTCTCTGGACCTTTAAATCTGGGTCTCACAGTCAGCGCGCCCTCGCACTCACGCAGAACTTAAACAAACTTAAAATATCATGACGGTGGATTAAGTGTATTGAGGGATTTATTTTTAATACTTGCCTAGGTGGCTCAATATCCCATGTCCCATAATCACCTTATCTCTTCCTCTCACTATGTGCTTCTGCTGCTCACCTTCTCCCTCTACTGTACCGTCTCACTCTTCCCATGTAACACTGACTCCCTCTCTCCTCTGGCCCTCCTCCGTTCATCTCTCTCCTCCTGAGCTGCTGCAGTGTGAAGAAACATTTTAATATTCATGAGCAAAGCTTCTTCCTCTCCCCTCCTCCTTCTTTCCTTCTGTCTCTATATTTATATTGCCACATCAGAGGGCATCTCTTTTCCCTCTACTTCTCTCCCTCCTCCCAAGGTTGTAATTAAGTGCAGTGGGATGCGCATCATATCTTACTCCTTTACCCGCTCGCTCGCTCGTTCGTTCCCAGCATCCCTCCTTTTATCTGTCCCTCCATCTTTCCGCTGCGGAGGTAGATGGGGATGTTTAAATCCCAACTTCACAGCCTCGAGCTGGGTATCTGCCAGCGAAGCCGGGCAGCGCTGCCTTTGTCAGCTTTTTCAGCACTACCTGATCCCGACGAGGCCGACCCGCAGCAGCACGCTGCGAGCAGGGAGGGGGAAAAAACGCAACAAAGATAAGAAACAGATATGGAAAGGATCGCAGCGAGTAGGTTCCACAAGGGAGGACAGAAACACGGATACTGAGAGAGTGATGAAAGACAAGAAGTGATACTGAGAGAGCAGGAAAGGGACTCATCTCACATCCATTTCTTTAAATGTATAAACATTTTTGGCAGGTAGAATGACAGCTTGGAGGGTGACGCCGACATCACTGTAACTCACACGATTCTCCCCAGCACCTCACTGCATAATGAATTTAAATATAGGTAATTGAGACACGTTGAAGTGCCAATATATAATTAAAAAGAATGAGGAGAGATATACAGCAGGAGTCCCACCCGGATTAAAAGCTAATAGACTTATTGGATTTGCAGAGCTGTAGTCGATTGGGTTTATAAATGTAATTTGGAAGCAGTTGTGTCTGACAACCCTTCACCTGTAGAGATTACTTGAAATGTCTTGATATTAAAGGAGAAATCATCCATGGGACCATCTTTATGTTTAAATCATTGCAATAAATGCTTGTAGGCCCGGAGACGTCCTCTCGCATATTCATGTCCTCTCTCTTCTTTGTTGTCTCTCTTCTTGCTTCTTGTGCTCTCCAAGAAGTCAACAGAACAGATGAAGAAAGTGCCGACCATCGTTCTCTCCGTGTCCTACAAAGGAGTGAAGTTCATCGACGCCACAAATAAGGTAACACTCACTTCCTGCGACGCCTCCTGTAAGAAACGCACGAAAGGTCAGAGGCGCTTGAGCACGAGCAGGAGAGTCAGAAATGGCCGACACAGCCGCGCTGATGTCTGGTTTTACTGCAGCATGACGGATTTAAAACTATAGGGTGTAAAAGAGGGCAAAACACAAACAGGCTATCATCAGTATGGAACGGATGAGCTGGATGTTACCAAACAAATCAATAACAACTCAGTTCATTAAACCCTTAATGGAATGTTATATCAATTAAAATTGACTTGACTTCAAAGACTTTTGAGGTTTTAATGTAATGAAAAAGTAATTCCACAGTTTATCATCGTCTGCTTCTCCATCCAGAGTGACGTTTTAAACCCAGGGTGTTCAGTGTGAGCCAGCATGACGGCCTCACCACTAAATAAATAGGCTTTTCTCAAGGAATAAAAAAAAAGAAAGACAGCGGACAGTGGTTTCAGGGCCATTTAATGACCCAGCTGCTTCAGTGTGTACAGCCTACCATGGAAACATCCTTTGTTATAGCTCAAGTATGAAATCTAGCAAGTAAATATACAACATTAGCAAAGAAGAAGTTTGTTTTACACAGCGAATTCTGAAAACGGTCCTGTTTTGTGTTACGCAACAACAAATGTGGGCCTATTCTTAAATACTCTGAATGTTTCAATGGCTGTAGCTCATAAGGAGAAGTTGAAGCTCTGCTGGTGTTATGTGAAGGCAGTTTAAATACACTGCAATCAGTCAGGTCAGTTAGTCATCGTACCTTCTCTTGGCTCTGCACGGTTTCACAACACACAGAAGAAGCGCTGACGCTGCTTCTAACGAGGCCATCGGGCAATCACAACTCATTCTGCTCGGAGACTTGCTCCAGTGTGTTCTTAGCAGAAGACTTGTTTGCAAAATGTTCCTCAGTTTCCCCAAGTCCTCAGATCCGACTGTAACTTGTAACTGTATAATAACATATAATATAATAATAATAATAATAACCTGGATTCACCTCTCTGGGTCAAGTTGTACATCTTCCCTTTATCTGCAGTCCCAGTATCAACCATAAGTATGAGCATGACAAAATAAGCTTTCTTTTGGGGCCTTGATGTTGTATAATTCAGAGCACTGAGACTTTAATTAACACAACACAAAGACGAGTGTTCTCCACCGAAGACACCAGAGGACACATTTCAACTCAGCGACTCTCAAAGCAAAACTTTGCGACAGTGATTGTGGTTTCGGGATGTGTGACATTTAGCTGAATAATAAATCCGATTTGTTTTTCAATGAAGTGGCTCGCTGGAGATAATCAACCATCTTCTCTCTCCGCAGAACATCATAGCAGAACACGAGATCCGAAACATCTCGTGTGCGGCTCAGGATCCAGAGGATCTGTCTACATTTGCCTACATCACCAAAGACCTCAAGTCCAGTCACCACTACTGCCACGTCTTCACTGCTTTTGATGTGGTCAGTACGGACTCTGTCTGCGCTTAAGAGCAGATATCATTTCCATAGTGCCTATAGTATGACTTTGTGTTCTCACGCCTGTGTTATCGTCTTCGCCCTCTTGTCAGAACTTGGCGTACGAGATCATCCTGACACTCGGCCAGGCCTTCGAGGTGGCCTACCAGCTGGCCCTGCAGGCCAGGAAGAGCGGCCACGGATCGTCCACGCTGCCTGAGAGCTTTGACAGCAAGCCCAGTAAACCCATCCCCAAACCTCGAGTCAACATTCGCAAATCTGTAAGCGTCGCTGCCGCACAGCCGCACTACTGTTTGAAGGGAACATCCATCTTTAAGCACCAGCAACGTTTTGAGGAATATAACTGTTGGTTGTTCCTTGCAGAGTAGTTGATAACATGTTTATGAACCGGATACATCTTACAGCTGATTCGTTTCATAATAAACTTAGATGCTCTTTCCAAAGTGAACGCAGAGTACATGATAGATGATTGTGTTTTTCAGATGGATTTTCACTTCACCTTTTGACTCTAATGAAATCTAACCAGCATCCCATCAGCTCTGTCCCATTTACACTGGAATCTGTCCATAGCTCTCATCCCTCTGCTCTGATTGGTTCCGCTCTCATTATGGCTCAAATGCGTTGAGCTTGATTAACTGGGATTATCCTGGAAGGCTTGCGTCTTGTGTGTGTGTGTGTGTGAGTCTTGGCCCAGCTGACACTGTGGCAGAGGTGTAGGTGGATATTTGATCTGTTAAGCGTTCATTCGGTCTTCCTGTCCCTGCAGTCTCTTACACTGGGCTGATTGATGAGGCCTGTTTGCATAGGGCTCTGGGGAGGCTTGCTTGGCTCGCCTGACTCTGTGTGTGTGTGTGTGTGTTTGTGTGAAAGAAGATAAAGAATCCTCGTGTGGAAGACTCCCACATACTGCAGCCTTGCATGGAGAATTCATTTATTGACATTGCAGTCCATCAGACTTTAAAACGCTGGGGTCTCTGATGGAGTAAGTGTCTTAGCAACACCCAAACTGCAATGTGTGCATAGAATCTCCAGAGAAACCATCTTTTGTTTATAGTGTAATGTCATAATATGCTTCAGATGTTAGTTCGTTGGCAGTCCCACACGTCACTGTTCAGTTGAACAGTTCTCAAACAGACTTTTAATTCATCTTAATCGGACTTTGCATTAGCTTGCAGTCCTCGTCTTCACTGCCTCAGATGGCAAATTGCTACGCGTGTTACCGCCATCGATACTGTGAAATTGTCCTGTCCCACGATACAAAGCAAAACCGGTATGTTACTAGAGGTCAAAAAGGGCACAGGGTCCCTTTAAAAGTTGTATTAGCTTTGTGATATTAGATACTTATGTCCCACATTCTCGCATGAACGTGGGACATGAAAGTGTATATGTGCAAACACGTGTGGCCTCCTCCAACCACAGCGTCACAAAGTCTCTCCGTAAACCTGTCAACCTCCCATTAACCCCGACACAGCGTTCAAATAGTTCCACTAACACGCGTCAGCTGGCAAAGGAGCACATGTGTGTCTAAAGGGTTAGGGTGTAGAGTTACAGGGGCTGCTATATCGGTGCGTATAGACCAAATTTAAAGCCATTTACATATCGTGAGTCATGGAAGAAAGAAATGGTGACGGAGGAATGGTCTCACAGTGAGACGGTGAGGAAAGAGCACATGCAACATTTGTGTGTGCGTGTGTCTTTGTGCCTACCGAGATGATGGACGTTGGCATTTGTACACACAACATGCTGACTCGGCAACCGTTACATTAACCATTAATGGCCTTTTCCCTCTCTGTGTTGGTGTGGCGTGCAGCGGGGCAAAGATACTGCAGGATTCACTTAATATTCCTGCCACCTGCACGCCATAATCTCCATCCTGCAGCACCTCTCAAGTCCCTGTGCTTTAAAACACTGTGGCTTTGTTTTTCTGTTTCTCCACACCCTTCTTTTTTCATTTATGTGTGTGTGTGTGTGTGTGTGTGTGTGTTATGTGAGCATATCTGCTTGTAGATCTCCCTCAACATCCACTTAACTTGCCCTCATAAGTGTGACCGTGTCTGATACTGACTATTGTCTTTGATCAGCATCGGCATGTTACTGTAATCCGAGCGTAGCTTCAAAACAGGATTGGAATATGTGACCCTAACCCCGTGTGATCGAGTGTTACACTCTTGTGCTTCTTAAAGGAGTGAAAAACGATCCCAGTGAAGTGAAAATAGCTTGTTTCCAAGCAGCTGTTGGTGGTCAAGAAGACTTGAACTTGCACTTTCTTTAAAAAACAACTGAAATGTAACCACAAGCAGAATAATGTTCTGTTATAAGAGTCATGTTTGTGCAGTTGTTGTGTCATGTTCGTCTCGCTGGGAGTGTTTTTTGCAACGCAGGAGTTGCCGTATGAATGTGGCGTAACTTGTTAGTCTTGCTTTAGTTTGACTGTATTGCAGTAATGCTGCTGTCCCACGCTGTTGCCAGGACGATGACTTTGCTGCCATGTTGTTGCCATGGTTTTTCTTTGGTTTTGGAGTGTTGTTGCCTCTCCCTGTTTCCATGCAGCCGCCCTGTCGTCGCTGTGGTTTTTGCCTTGCTGCTTTGTTGTCGGTGTTGGTGTTGCTGGGCCGGCCCACTTTGACCTGTATATGACCTCTGCCCCTGTAGGTCATCATGTCCCCCGTCAGCCGCTGGTCACTGGGCCACATTTACACCCCTCACCGGCCTCCTCTCCACCCTCCTCTTCCTCCCCCTCGACTCTTCCATCTTCCTCACAAAGCTCAGTCACAGGTCCTCCACGCTTTTCCTTCTCTTATCCTTTTTTTCCACATGATTTTCTTTTTAGTCGAGGAGAAAGCGCCGTCTGTAAGTGCTTCCATTTTATTCAACTCACTCTGCATCCTTGTCCGTTTGCAGTGAGTGTGTGTGTGTGTGTGTGTGTGTGTGTGTGTGTGTGTCATTCTTCAGTTACTATCTTCATATTACCGATTAGCAGCATTAAAATTCAAACTAAAAGCAGATGCGACACTTCAGCCAGTCTTGCAGAGTCGACCCATTTCCCTGGACTTTAGCGCCTCAGTCAGTGTTTATGTCCCCCCCCCCCCCCCCCCCCCCCCACTGCACCGATTCAACCCCTTGATGGGAAAGATGCACGTTTGAGATTCTAAATAATAGTTTAAAGCAATAACCACTAGTTTAAAATGAGCCAAGTGTTTATTTAAACAATCATTGAATGAGCTTTCCTTTTCCTTCTGACCTTCATTGTTTCTCGCTCGTCCACATCTTCATGGAGCACGCAACACAAGGCAGATGAATTTTTAAAGGGTCATCAAGAAGCATACTGCAGCACCGGAGCGTACACAGTGTGCCAAGAAATGATTCAAATGTGCAATACGCCATGTTTTGCATCGGCTCGGGTGGCTGAGGTTGCTCCTTTGAAGGTTTGCAGAGCTGAATCCCACAGTGTGAAGAAGTCCCTGCAGCATTACTTCAACTTCTCCGACCCTTCTGCAGAAAACCCAAAAAAGGGTGTCGATATAAAACTTATTTTTGAAGGCAAGGCGCATAGTTCATTCAGTAGCTTCATGCGTGGTTGATGAATTTGAAAGTAATCCTGGCGACGCTCTGAACGAGTTGTTCACTAAGCATGATGGTGTTGAGCTGCTGTGAGATCAAACGTGTGTTTGTTCCTTAATCCTGTAACCCCCCCCCATAACAAGATTATAAGGCCTTGCTGTGGTTGTCCGAGTGTGTGTGTGTGTGTGTGTGAGGGAGAAGATAGAGAACTCGATCAATATTATAGTTAGTGTGTGTGTTGAGACGAGATAAGGGAGCATGGCTCTGTTAGTGCAGGACTCTCACATTAACCCCTTTACTCCAGAAGTACATCTTTAATGCTTATTTATCAAATATTAACATTTCTTCATATAGATCGTTTGAATTTAAGAGTGTTGAAGGGCAAATTTAGTCTTCTGTCAAAACTGCAGATCTCAGTCTTGTGTCCCCTCCCCTCCCCCCCCCAAATCACCTGAAGATTAGCCAATAGATTGGAGGAAAAACACCCTCAGCAACAAAACCCAGCCGCTTGATTGGTTGCTGTTGGGTTATTTTTGAGAGCAATGTACATTGTTTGGTTTGTCTTTCTGCTCTGAAGCCACAATAGTTTCACAGCGGCGGCGGCAGAGAGCTGCTCGCATGTAAACGCAGCACATGGTGATTGTTCAGGAATAGCAGGATCTTGCATTTAGAGATTCCTTTGTTTTAAATGTCAGACTGTGAGCTTCTGTCCATGATCTTTGTTCTTTCTCATTTGTAATCTGTACCTCAGCTCCCTCTCACATTTGAGTTATTATGTTCCATTACAGTTAATTTAGCTGACGCGTTTGTCCTTAGCGACTTACAATAAGGGAGGACGGGGGGGGTGGAGAAAGAGGATTGAATATTAGATGGGAAGAAAGCGCTTTTTGCTTCGGAAAGAGTTTGAAAGGACATTTTCTTTCAGCGGCCCGTAGGATGGTTCTGTCCGCACGCACTGAGGCATCCGACCAGGGAGCTGGAGGGGGCTGGCAAAGTGAGAGGACAGAGTAGAGAGGAGAGTGTCTGTGGCAGAGTCGGCAAGCGTGAGTGAGATGAAGGGAGGGCTGTTGAGGCAAGAGAGGAGTGAGCGAAGGTTACGGCAGACAGGTACAGTATTCACAGTGTTGGGTATGAGAGGAGCGTCCCACTTTGTCTTCCTGAGGCTGACGCGGGAGGTTCTGCAAGTGTCCCTGCCTGATGGCTAACAAAAGTCTCAACAGCTCTGAAGACTAGCAGTAAACACTTTACAAGCAGCACATCCTCCATGTCATTCCTTCCACTGTCTCTCTCTGTCTTCACCGACTACAGTTAGCGTTCCATCAGGAGTTTTCCCTACAGCGTGCCAAATCCTGCATTTCGGCACAAACGGAGCAGTTTGCATTCATGATGAATTGTCCCATATCCTAAACAAGTACAACAATGTGTAGTATTTAAAAAAAAAAATACAGGTCGTTGAAAAATAATTTGCCACTTTTTCTGACTTCTCTCCGTCTGCATCAGATGGAGCAGCCGTCCATGGACCAGAAGGCCACGCCAACGTGCCGTGGATTGTGGAGCCGGGTCAGGAGGCCAAGAGAGGAGTCAACACCAAGTACGAGACCACTATTTTCTAACATACACCCGCCTTGTCCACTCCTGTGTGTGTGCCTTTCAGAGGTTGCCCTGTACTGGGGCCCCGCCCCGGAGTTGGGCACGAGCGACGCACGCCGCCGCGCCTCACTGGCTGAAAAACAAAAACTAAAAAACATCCCGCCCCGCCCCCGTTAGCCGAGCCTGTCCGCTGCATGATGACGTTTGCCGCTGCGCTGTCTCTCTTCTTCTCTTTTGTTTCTGCTCTCCCCCTCTTTGGCCCCCCATCTTCCTGCCTGCAGGGCTGTGGTGCACATCTGTCTCCACCTGTAGGGTGAATGGTCAGCTCAGTTTTTCCACTTCCTGTTTGTCAAGCAGTCAGTTGTTCTGCTTCCGGCCTCTTGTTTTTATTTTACTTCCTGTTGATGGGTGCAACCGTTTGACTTCGTCTCTCTCCACTTCTTTGTCTCCTGACTGCCTCCATCCCTCGCTTTTCAGCCCCCTTTGTCCAACTGCCCCCGACAACTTGAATGACATTTGTAACCACAATACCGCTAAGAGCTGTGACAGTGTTGTAACTGTCTGTTGAGCGCAGTGTGGGAGCCGACAATGAGGAGGGCCGTTGTCGAAACATGACAGCTGGAGGAAAGTTCAGACTTTTTAAACATTTTTTAATCAAAGAGGACTGAATTACAGGAGAGGTGATGTAGCGCAGTCGAACTCTGACTGGTTCGTCCAGCAGGCTACTAGAATGTATTTAAACTTTTTGATTCTTTATATCAGATTATTTTTGAAAATACTAACAAACAACTTTAAACTTTCTTTCTTTTTCTTTTTTGCACATGTGTTTATATGTTCAGAATTATTTTAACCAAATGGATGTTTCCCTGGCCATAAACCATATGTGTGGGGAGGGGGAAATCTTGTATGTAAAAGGTTTAGCATGTGGCTTGTGAGACGCATGGCGGCCATTTTGGATTTGTTTGAGCAGGGGCGGTGGAGAGGCGGGGTTTGAGGGCTCTCTCGATAAGTGATGTCATCTCATTTGCAGGGCAATGCCGGACGCTCATGTCTATTACTGTGGAATGCAAAGAATGTAGCCAGCCCTAAACACGGACCTTGTCACACATACAATGCAAAATGGACTACAAAGGACTACAAACACGGATGCTACTCCACAGTGTTTAAGGTTGACTACAACACTTTAACATTCATCCACATGATGCTTGACGCAGTAAACATATGACAGACATTTTTACACCAACACTCCCCACGGTCTGCTCTGAATGTACACTTATTTGAAAGCAGCCTCAACTTTCTGCAACGACAGCAGGATCTGTTTTATGCGCTCGACTGGGAGGCGTGACCTGTGAACTTTTGGGCGGTCACAGGGCGACTGTCGGTAACAGACAATGGGCTCGCTAAAGGCACCACTGGGCATGTGTCAGTGTTGAAATGGGCATGGGTTTCAAGACGTCTGGCTGGCTCTTTTGGTCTTTTTATTTTCTTTTAAGTCAGAAAATAATACAGAGATATATGCACAAGTGTGTAAATGTGATTGGACTAGCTGCAACACGCTGGAGATGCAACAGGTGTGTCCTATAACGGATTATGAACCTACGTGAACAAACTGCATCTGGCGCTAAAAAAAAAAAAAAAAAAAAAAGTATTCTATTCGTATTGCCCGACATTTTAATGTTTAATATGAGAGTATTATATTACCATGATGATTATCCTTGTGCAATTCTTGTCTACTGTTGTCTTAATGTTACATTATTTTTCTATGATGAGATGAAAACCTTGGGCTTGAGAATGATGGCCATCCTTTAGAAATCTGAAACTATATGATCATACTTGTACACAGAGAGTGAATGTTGCAGGTGGCTAGCTGTCAGGTCAACCCTCCATTTCTCACGGGGCTCTACACTTATCTAGCAGATGTACTATTTTAAACGCAGTATTACTGTATTATTTGGATGAGAAATTGTCCAATTATAAATGTACATAGATATTTTGCCAACTCATTGTTCATACATGTATGTAAAAGAGAAAAGAATAAAGGATTTACAGTACATGGCACTGGAAACAAGGTACCACAATAAAGGTTGAGAGTGAAGAGAGGAGGAGGGAGATTGTATTTTGAGTGAAAGCTGAAATGGGTTATTTGGTGACATCACTGCTGACCAACTTATGTACATATGCTTGGGCTTCCAGCACACTGATTTTTGTAATTTTGGCCATTATTTATATCCTTGTAAAGCACATGGAATAAAATATGACTTGTAAAAACCATTATTCATCCTTGGATCAAGTTATTTTCCTTTTCTCAGCCACTGCAGTTTGGCCATGATTGCAGAAATGTGGAAACACACACACACACACACACACTGAATTGTAGCCCCCTTGTGTCATGATATGCAGATTCTTGCCAATGCACAGCTCTGTTAATTAACTGAAGGTACCACCCCGGACACACACTTAGCATCTTAGCTGCAGCTTCCATCACATCTCTTTCCTGTACAGCTTAGCAATGAGGGATTCAACTAAACAAACACAAAGAGGCTGGCAGGGTTTAGGATCTGGAGCCCCTCTGGCTGTTCTCACCACATGGCCCGCCTGGATTTTGACTGGCAGAACTTGCAGCCAGAAGATAAACCCGACAACACTGTTCACCGTTACAACTTTGAAAGGATCTGCAGAGGTAAGTGTGTCTCAGGTCAACCAGCTGCTGCTTTATATTCCTGCAGCCCACATTTATTTGACGTTGAAATAATAAGCACTGTGATGAATGGACATTTAATGAATTACTGCTTTTCTCTGTTTTATTCATATGTAAAATGAAATATAAAAAGACATCACTTTGATGTTTTTGTTAATAAAAACCTAACTTGCAGCCCTACAATCAGCTCGTGGTAACGGCTCGTTCATCGTTACTTTTGCCAGTTAAAATGACAAACGTCACCGGCAGCCTAAATGTGTCAGATACATATTTAATCAACATTTCATGTCGCAGCTACAGGCTGTGAATATTAATTCAGCTGCCACTAAAAATCTAGCCGATAGTGTTTCTGCCTGTAAAATCTGAATCTTAGAGATTTAGTTATTTAGAGCTTAAGTTACCTCCTGCAAATGCTAAACCTAAAGTATGATAAGTAGATTAGCTTTCATACTAAAATATGTTCCACAAATATAAACTGCATAAAGAGTTATTGCCAGATTTGCACCAAAGGTAGTTCAACCGTCTTTCACCAAGCCTTCTAAAATACAACGTGTGGAAGTAAGGATGAGTGACTGGCTGAGTGTCTATTAAACTCCAGAGGACTGACATTTACAGTAAGCCTCTGAAAGGCTGAACTTGTCATGAGCGATAAACCTCTGGAGGAAGAGGCTTCCAATCTACAGTTACAATCTGCAGCCGACAGAAGCGACCGCTGCGCTGTTTTCTGAGATCGGAGGAGAAAGGGCTGCGGCACGTTGGTTTGCAGAAGATTTACTGCCAATCGGCAATTTGGTGCGTTCTGTTGAAAACCGACGAAACATTTTATTGTTTGTAAAGAGCAGACCACTGCGGGATGCGAGTGGGAGGTAATTCAAGACATTATTTCTGGAAGATTAGACCCGGACTGGAGAGTGGTGCAGTATTTAGGCTTCCTAAAGCTCGATTATATATTTCTACTGCTGGCTGAGGCAAAGGACTTAAATGAGCGACAAAGAGGGCCGACAGGAACACGTGGAGAAGCTCTGCTGATTTTTTTTTTGAGCTGCTAAAAACGATTGTTTGTTAACAGACAACTGTTCTTTTAGATTTGCCGCAGTAAAGTGTAAGACAGGAAGAGTACATGCTTTGTTTCTCCGTCTGTGTCAGACTGTGGGAGTGGGCCAAAATTCCAGATGGTGTGTACTGCCCACGGCTACCGGCTAAATGAGACGACTATGTAAAAACTGCTCATGTAACAATCACAATATTATCTGGCATTCGTTCAATAGGGACGGCTTCAACCAGAGAATTAAGGAACCCATTGGGGGGGGGGTACTGCAGGTCTGTGATCACACTTCCATTCAGACACTCGCACAAATGAACACTCAAATCCACATTCATATGCCTCTCATACACAAACAAGGCCAAGGAATGGAGTCAGGGACTATTTTACATGAAGACACATTACTGCATTTGGTAAATGACTGGCAGAACACTTGGCAGATGAGGTGCAACAGCACTCGCATTATCATAACGTACGGAAATTGTCCAACGTGGAACAGACTGGCTGGGAGAATAAACTGTAAATGATTTTAACGCACGCACATTCATTTCACAGCTGACAAAGAAACAATCCTGCACTCTCCTCAAAAGTAACATTCGCAAACACACCGCAAAGAGTTGCCGCCTCGGTTTCACGGGTAGTGAAGGAGAGGTTAAGTTCTGCAGCAAAAAGGCTCAGGGGAAGTATTTTACAACTACATTTTGTGCAGCTGAATGCAGAGAGGAAATGCAGACGTTAGAATGAGTTGCACGTTGATCTACCCTGACGAACGCAAACACTGGCATGACTGCGATAAGAGCCGGCGATCTCTCGCCAACATCCTGGCCGACATATCTGAGCCGAGTTTGACGCCTGCTCCTTAAAAAAGCTAAAGCTGAGACGACGCTCAAACCAACACGACAGCAGCAAAGTCTCATAAAGCTGCTTATGTCACCTTTCCAGTACACAAGAATCAGCACAGCGGAGATCACAAACTCATCTTTTACGTAATGAAGTGGAAGATCAAGCTGCACTCAGATGTTCATGTTAAAGAAACGACCCACATTCCTACATTTAAATCTAGAGAAGAGCTTCCTGCTACGAGTACGATGCATTTGTTTGTTTACTTATTATGTTAATTTACCCCAAATTAAAACGCCTAAAACAGATACAGATATGGGGGCTGCAAATCAGCCTCAGCATCTGTTACATTCAACAACTGAATTGTCCCCGTTATGTAAACAAACAAAAACGCTCCCTCTAAAGAGCACAATGAAATGTTTAAACCACATATAAAAAGGTCAAACTAAAATACAAACTGCCTAGCTCCCCCACAGCTATACTGCATTATAAATATATATATATAACATTAGCGTAATGTGCTGTCCAACTGCTGAGGGACCCGACAGGGGTTCAGCAAATCCAAAACAAACATCATAAATAGTTAAATACTATAATTAAGTAACAATTATCCCAGTTAGACTCTGTATCAGGATAGCACCATGTGCATCAGTCACCAATACACTAACGCACTCAAAGAGTGGTCCGCGAGTATATTGGTAAAATGTCACGTTTGAAATTAATTTATTATAAGTGTTTCTTAAAGTGTTTAAAAATGACTAGTAGAGTGTAGCATAGATGTAGCCTAGTTACGCAGCTATGTGTAGACCTTAGATCGTAAAACGAACCTACGCAGCTACGTAGGTTCGTTTCACGTTCTTACGTTCTGGATCGATGGCTAAAGACAGGCTCAGTTAAAAGAACATTAAATGAACAATCTGACAGGCAAGGTGCATCGTCCTGATGCAGGTGATTCAGCCGCAGCAACAAGTCATGTTGTGTGCGTTACTGAGTCCCAGGAGAGCGGTTCGCCGTGTAACCACCACCCGGCTGAAAGCTGTGACACTCGGCTTGAACGTGGAAAGTCCAGCGCTAAAGTGAAAAGAAAATATCACAGCGACTACATAAGATTTGGATTTGTTTGGACTGGAGATGAAGAGGATCCCAATCCACACGGTGTTTTGTGCTACGAGGTTATGAAACCCGTCGAGCTCAAGCGACATTTTGAACACAAAGATTACTTTGGGAAACCTTTAAGTGTTTTTGAGAGACAACGTGATGAACTCAAGAAACAAATGACGAAGGCGCCATCACAGTTTCTTTCACCGGGGGAAACTGCGAAGGCTACAGAGGCATCATACAGGGTATCCCTTCTCATCTAACAGGTAAACCTCATTCGATAGGTGAGAATTGAGTCAAACCAGCTGCCAAGATCATGACTAATTAATTGTTTGGGGAGAAAGCGAGCGCCGAAATTAACAGGGTCCCCCCTCTCCAATGATCTGTCCAGCGGCGAATAACAGTCATGGCTGAAAATGTGAAAGATCAGCTGATCACACGTTTACAACAAATATATTGGAGTGGTAAGCAGGCCTATTGTTTTTGGATATTTGGGTTCAGGTGGTCCGTGAGACCGTAAAATCATTAAACATACTATGGATGCATTCACTGATCTGCTCGATTGCAGGACAATCTATCTATCTATTCACCGAGCATCCTTCTTGGGCGACTTTGCTTGAATAGGCGGAGAGGAGCTCCGTCTGTCTGTCGTGATGAATGGTTACATCTCATGACAAGAGTGAAAAACCGTCTCTGACTTTCATCCCATCTCAATCGTCCGAGTCAAAACCTGCACGAAGAGGAGGTCTAGTTGCTGTGAGCATTGTTGCCATTTTTAGCACCGCCATAAATGAATGTTTTCAAAAGATAAGCAGATAAATTGCACGAATGCACACACACACACACACACACACACACTTCCTGAGGCTATGCAGACTACAAGGCCACACAGCTCATCAGCCTGTTCCAGTCACTCGGCTCCACGTCTGTCTGACTTCAAGTGAGCTCAGCGGCGGCAGCACTAATTGTTTAAGACAACCTATGTTTAATGCTAAATGGTGCGAGAGAGCTGTCACAAGTAAAAGCAACAATGGCTTCCTTACAAACCCATGTTAAAAATGACTCAATTTGTTGCTGGGTTAAACTCAAAAAGGTAGCAGAGACAACCTTAAGGACAACCTTAACTTACTTTATGATGATTATCATTCCCCTCTAGTGTAATTATTTTCTGAATAACGGTTTTAATTTCTGAATTTTGGTTATCCTATTTGTTGAGAGAAATGTAGTTTACTTTTATTGTTACCAACCAAAAATAATTGAAACTGGTCCAGTACCAAGAACTGGGGAAGCTGGTCACATTCATAATCTTGTTTACATATTCGTTGATCATACAGCTTCTGATTTTAATCAAAATGATAATTTTTTGCCGATTGTTTTTAAATTCTCTTTTGTCAAATGTGCTGAAAATCAATAGTTTTATTATTATTGTATTATTTATAATAGTAGGTGCATGAGTATGCATCACAACACAGTGGTTGTTACTTGTGATTACATCGCTGACTCATCGGTGCCAGTCAGTTACAGCAGCCCGTGTGTCACACAGTACAAGATGTTTATCTACATAAAATGTAAAATATACAAGGCTACGTTGAAAGACATGAATATGCTCCGTAGAGCAGAATCAGTCAATCAATTACTCGACAAAGTATTTTGAAAATCGATCTTAGAGTAATTTTAGGGAGAGGGGAAAGAGGAGAAGAGATGGGTTTTAAGGCGGGACTGGAACAGTGTGAGGGAATCTGTATTGCGGAGATCTATGGGGAGGGAGTACCAGAGCCTGGGGGCTGCCACAGAGAAGGCTCTGTCCCCAAACAGGAGGTTGACCTGATGTTGTAGAGAAGTGAGTTACAATAATCAAGGCGGGAGGAGATGAAGGCATGGATGAGTCTTTCAACTGCAGGGCGGGTGAGAGAGGGTCGGATCCTGGCGATTATTGCGGAGGTAGTAGAAGGAGGCTTTGACGATTTGGTGGATATGAGGCTCAAGGGAGAGGATGGGGGTCAAGGATCACGCCAAGGTTGCGTGCCTGAGTGGAGGGGGAAACAGTGGTGGCATCAATTGTTGAGTGACAGGTTGGTGATTTTGCTGAGGGTGGATTTGGAGCCATTGAGGAGGAGTTCGGTTTTATTGCAGATAGGCAGGAGTGGATGTGGGAGAGGGGGGGGGGGATTTGGTGCTGAAGTATATCTGGGTATCATCAGCGTAGCAGTGAAAGTCCAGGTTGAAATGGCGGAGTATCTGACCAAGGGGGAGGATGTAGATGATGAGGAGGAGGGGACCAAGAGAAGACCAGGTTTTTTTGAGGATTGGGGTGACAACTGCAGTTTTGAAGGTGGTGGGGACGGTTCCCTGAGACAGCGAGGAGTTGAAGAGGTGAGTGAGGTAGGGGCAGAGGACATAGAGGCAGGACTTCAGTAAGGGAGTGGGGGATCAAGGGAGCAGGTTGTGGGTTTAGAGGAGCTGATCAGATGGAGGATTTCAGGAGGTGTAACAAAGTTGAACTGGCAAAGGCAGCAGTGGGGAGGGAGGGTCAGGAGGGCCAGGGAGATGGAGGGTGGGTGTGAACCAGGGTGAGGAGGTATTGAGCGTCCTCACCACATGGATCGTCTGTTTAGACTGTTGGCTGGACCAAGCAAGACGTTTGAAGACATTAGGACAGGGTGTTGGTACATTTTTACTTTTTCTTGTTCACATTTTATAAATCAAACAATCGATCGAGAATACATTGGCAGATGAATTGATTGGGAAAATTACTTTTTGGTACCTACTATCTATGTGCAATATTATTTGAATAGGTAGCTGAATCTGTGTTATATAAGAAATTGTTCTTTAAAAACCTGAGGTATGTAGGAATAATTGGGAAACATGCACTGAAGGATCAGTTGTTGATTTTTCTTTATGCATAAATAACATTTTGGAACAACACTGCTCATATTTCTTGTGTCTTTTAAATGACCTAATGTGACCCGCCATCCTTTGATATTCTTCTGATAATAGCTGCGGCCTTTGGAGACTTAAAGATCATCTGCTTTTAGATGTACGATGTTTTTTTGCAGGCTCTTTGTGTAATAACTATATAATGGAGAAGTTAAAGAGCTCAGATTTGATATTTAAGTGCAGTTTTGTTCAGCTCTTCCTAAAAAGACACAGGCCTGTCTGCTGTAAAACATTAGGAGTTGCATCTTGGGCCTTTATAATCTGATCAGTACAGTATGCATATCCAGCCGTAATACTGGTAAGATAGGACAGTCACTCCACTCAGGCTTAAGAGGCTTTTAAAACTGCAGCTGAACTTTAGGTGGCCTGCACTCTCCCTCCTGTCACAAATCTTGTTCACGGGTACAAACCCAGATTAAAGCATATAGAGTAGATTATGTCTGCGTGCATGTATTTGGGGTTTATCTGTTGGGAGCAGCACCTTGCTTCATCCTAAAAACTGCTGCTGTGAAGGTTTGGATGAGTTCAGCCTCATAATTCTTGAACACATCTGAGCTGAAATACTTGGATGAGTGACGGAGACTGTGTGATTGAAGAGGCAGCAGCGATACAATGCGAACAAATGAGTTGTCAAGCAAGACAGTTTGATTGTCTGCCTCACAAGCACGTTGTATAATGTGAGATTGCAGGGTGGCCAAGTGGTTTCGAGAAAGTGTTTTGTAAGCACAAGTGTTCCCTGTTAACAGACAGTATATGCAAACACATCGTCAACAGGCTGGTTGAAGTGCCCTCGAGCAAGACAATGGACCTTTTTGGACTGCATAATATCTACTAACTGCCTTCACCAACACATTTACAACAAACTACGGAAAACAAAACTGAAAAAAGATACAGTTTAAAAATGGGGTTTACACTAATAAACAATCTTGAATATTACACAATGGCAGAACTTTAAATTGTCTCGGGGTCAATGTGACTTTTCGGCAGTCATTTTGATTTGGCTGTACTTTTCTGTAGACTCTCTTTCATTCATTGTTGCCTTACAGCTGGAGAGATGAAGAAGAGGTAAGCCCCCCCGCCTCTTCTTCCTGTGGTGTGTCAGTGAGGGGCTGCTGCTTGTCTGGCTAGGTGAGGACGAGGTGAGACACAGGTGATCACAGCATCTGCTCTTCCTGGGCCCCATTCCATTTCAATTCCTCTATCTTGCATCATGACTACTTTACACAGCAATAACTACAGTCTACAGGTTTTGACATTTCTCCATCCTGCTCTGTGTGACGTAACCATGGCTGAATTCCCAGAATCAGCCTAAACCATCTGGGCAGATGGGTGAGGGAAGGTGAAGCAGCTAAGGAGAAATGGGAAGCGGCCCAACATGGAACGACTTTTGGCTCTCAGCCCTCTGGCTCCGCAAGGGGACGCAATAAAGGTGGTGCGCAGCTGAGCAACAGCTGACAGGAAATGCAACCAATGTTTGGCCAAGGTCAGGAGAAAACACACACACACACACACACACTGACTATGTAACAGCAAAACAGGGTCAAAAGACACAGGGGAATGAGAATGTGGCGACCCAATACTCAAGGGGTGGAAGAGAGCAGATGGACAACACTGAGCCCTGTAATCAGTGTAGCTGCTGTTGTTGGCAGGAATCACCAGGCCTGCTACCAGGTACACACACACACACACACACACTTAATTGTTGGAAGTGTTCAAAGACGGACCAACAAATTGTGGTTTTTGGTCTTTTCATGGGATTTTTGGACGATGACAAAGTTTTGTAAAACTAGTGTAATAATTAAAAAACAACCAACAAACTAATTAACTTCTAAAATAATTGTTATTTGTAGCCCTATATTACACCACAATCATCGATTTAATCGCTGCCACACTTTACTCCTACTCCCCGAGCACAAACTGACAACTCACACCTCTCTCTCTCCTGACTGCGAACATGTGTGATTATATTCAAGCTCACCGTCCCTCACTTTAAAAGGAAAAGTGTGCCTGTCTGTATTTTTGGCCGGCTACCCAACAATCTGCATGCAAAATTGTGTGTTGCAGAGCCACAAGCTTGAAAAATAGCGAAAGTGAAAAATTAATGAGAGGAACGAGGGAGAGCAGAGAAAAAGAAAACAAAATGAAAGTCTTAGACAGCAGACGGAAAGCCGGAGGGGAGCTTGGTTCTTTCGAAACGCAGAACCTTTTTAAATCTCCAGGGAGTCCACGTGCAAACTTCTCACTGGGAAACTAGAAAGGTTTAAATATCAGCCTCGCATTGGCCTACACACCTGAACCGATACTGCTGTTAAATCAGGCTAATTAGTCTATTCGGCCTCTGAACATTTGAAATGACTTTTTAAAGCACATGCTGTTATCCAAGGTGCAATCTGAATATTCAAATACTCTTTTACCATGACTTTGTTTTCTGTTTTTGCTTTTATCATTAAAAGAATCACACATGATCGAATCAACAGGGTCTCAACGTCCTTGCCTCCGTTTAGAGGACGAAATCCAAGTAATTCTAAAACAAAAACAAAGAACACAGCGAAACACTCGTTGGAGAATGAAACATTTTGCTGCCACTCACGAGTATATTTATTTAATAAGGCAGACAATATTCAGGAGTTCAAAGGACAAAGCCTCCACTCCCTTTTACTCCCGGTCATGCCACAGTGAATTAGTGCGTACAGTATGACAGATATCAGAGACTGCGGGAGGGAAATCCTGGCCCAGCTGCAACCGAGAGGGGAAGGCGGTGTCAGTAGTGTGTAGACACGCAGACAGCCAGAGAGCTGTAATTACTTCAGCAGCAGACAAAGATTAATTAAACTGGAGCGAATTAATGAGGTTAGCGCACACCTCAACCAGACTTTAAAAAGTTCACACCAATCCCGTGGAGACTGCAGGGTGTGTGGAGAAGCACGCAAAGAAGACGAAACAAGTCATGGAATTCAATATTTCCCCATTTTTCCATTGTGGAAAAGCCACATGAGAGATGTTGTTACACAAATATGCACTCAGAGGAGGAGGAAGGATTTTTAGAAAGCATTCAAAGACAGGTGAACTTGCAGTTTTAAACCAGATACCTGAAACTAATCCTGCCCCTCTGACGGCTGAGAGATAGGTTTAATTTACACTTGTGAGGCAAAGGCATCACACATGTGATTGTCTTAGCGAAGAAGTGTAACCATGAAAAAGATGAGATCAGCAAGATGCTCATTCTTTCCTCACACAGGCCCGTGGCTAACTGCATGCTAAAATCAGACAGCTAAGCTTCCTGTGCTCTTATGCAAATGTGAGTAATCGTAGCTGGAACATGACTGAAACCTCCTCTGAATCATTTGTGTTTCACGCAGCCTTCATCCAGTGCACCACATATGAAAGACACCAACTCAATTTGGCAAAACGTTTTCTTCCCCCCCCCCCCCCCTTTTAAAACCGCTTTCAAATCCTGGAAATATCTAGACGTCACTGAGACTATATCGGCTTGTGCAGCAGGAAAAACAGGTCGCCTTTACATCACCCGAGAAATGACAGTATATAAATAGGAAGCACTGAAGTCTAACCGACAGCTGGCAACAGTGCATTATCATGTCATATGGCTTCTCCAAGTCTTGCACCGTGATTGGACTAGTTCCCGAATCTGACTGGCAGCCATGATGCTCTGCAGCGCCCAGAATGTCTTTAGACCCTGAGAAAAATGGTTTCAAGTTTACCGTCAGAGGATAAGTAGGTAGCGTCGTCCTGTTTTGGACAGGTGACAAGGCCTCTCGTTGTGTGCCGGAGCTCGTCGTTATTCTAAATCTATATAAAAAAGGACAGATTTACCACAAGTATTCAGAGCTGGTCCTCAAGATGAAAAACAGGTGGTGAGATCATGACATACTTTATTGTACTGCTCGTTTCTCACATTGTCGTATCTTATGCGAGGGCGAGGTTTGATTTGTCATTTTCACACTAAAGCTTGCTGAAGTTAGCCGACTTATTTGCTATACGTCTACCTGTGAGTAAGTATTATAATATATATAAATAGTGAAAATGTCCATCCCAGTTTCTGAAGTCCAAAGTGATTCTGTTTAAAACTCCATATTTGAGGCTAAAAGCATGTTCTGACATTGTGACACTCCTGCAATAAGCCTCCATACTATACTATTCTAGCATTTCTTCCTCCAGTAGGAAGAGGAAACGACTGACGGTCACGCTCACCTTCCATGTTAGCCCTGCACACACATCTGTCATCACAAAGAAATCTAATTAATTAGGCACTGAAGAATCGCACTAGAGCTTTATCAATCACTGCTGTAACACATCACTCAGCTGAGAATTGGATACCTGCCTTCACCCAGCGACACAAGTTTACTCAAAGTCAACTGATGGATGTGGTGACAGGGAGGTGTTGAAAACATACATCAGCTACATTGCCTCAGTAAATGTGAGCACCTCATGTCATCATGGACCGCAGTCCAGACTGTCCTCCAGCCTGTGTGTAAATCAGTAGTGTGATGTCAGTATGTGGAAGAGAAGCTGCACCTGTTTGTGTTTAAGTTCAAGAGGGAAGTTATATATTCAACGACCATTTAAATGTCATCACTAGTGCCACCAGCTCCAGGATATTTTGACTGCTGGTTATTTGGAGGATAAATGTGTGTACCACTATAACATCTATTCATTAAGTCGCTGGGAGAAGGTGAATAAAGATATGTAATAGGGAAAATTACATGGTTTTCCCAGACATATTTCAGAAAACACACCAAAGGTCACAGCTCCTCTGGATTTATAACACTTATATATTTATTAAGAGGTAGACCTACTTGCTTTCACAAGAACTGTAGCTACATAGACTAACAATACGGGAGACCTAACCAACAATACTGCCAGCCAATGCATGAGCCAACTCATGCAATTTGTCAATAATAACCCCACATATCAGATGTCTGGTGCAGACACACATCACACATACAATTAGATTGCTGCACAGTATAACAGCAAACTTTATAAGCACATGTCTGCCAAATATAGGATTTATTTAGGAACATTTCAATCTCAAAACCTGATGTAATGCAAACTAAAGTAAGTAAATAAGTCATATAAACAGATAATATAAATAATAACAAACACCTTTTTAGCATTCACATCTGTCTGCCACTTGCAGTAACTGGCACCCGCAGGCTAGCATTAGCTTCCCAATTAGCTTTAAACAAGCGAAACAAACTGTCTTACCTTAAACCAGGTGCTGGTTCTGGCCTTTCTCTGTGCAGAAGCACATAATGCTTCTTTTTCGGTATTATTGCTATAGTTTCGTGTTTTACATCTAGTATTTCTAGAATTGTTTGACCTCCCATACCGTTTCCTTCTCCGAAGCCGCCATCAGAATGGAACCGGAAGTCGCGTTATGATCATTACGCCACGTGTGTACAGCAGCGACCCCGTGTGGCCGGGAGAGATCAACAGAATAGCACAATAACATGACGTTAAAACAAAGTATTTATTTGGAAAAAATACGTGTTAATCTGATTCTGGACAGTTTAACAGTCTTTCACTTTGTGCAGGAAGTAGCAGGGCGGGTTTGACATGTCACAAAATCAAGACAGACACATAATGTCTTCATCATCAGAGCGTGTAGTTTAATCTTTTATAAATTACACTCACATTGCACCACACAGTACATAACGGTATTAATAAATCCTGAGCAGACATCAATATTTCAGAAGTTTTGTTAGAGGCCTCCTCACTGGAAGGAAATGCTGATTGAGTTTATGCCGACTTTAAAGCACCAAAGAGCACAACGTGAATGTTCAGAAATGTCCTAACCCACATTCTTATTTTTTATAAATGTATTGTGTTTAAGTGCTTATTAATCCTACTGGATCAGGATATCTACTACAATCAATTAGCACTCATCTGTATTGTCAAATCAATGTTTATGTGCCTGAACAAAGTAAAAGCTTCATGAAAGATAAACTCCTGCTTCAAAATGCTCAGAACAGTTAAAGGCTCAGTAATTGGAGTGAATTGTGTGAAAAAAGTGGTATATAGGGTTGAAAAGAATTGGTACAAAATAAGCACAAGAAGTGCCTTTTAACATCAGCAAGTGGAATTTTGATTATAAATCACAAGTAAAAAACAAATAGATTCACAGGCTTTCAAAAGACTTAGGATTTCATTTAAAATGCCAGATCATTCAAACATTTGTAATGCTTATCAAAGTGCGCCAGAAGCTCTTTCGATGCTGGTGGATTGAGAAGGTACGCAAACAATACAGTGCATAGGTACTCCAGCACCTACAGCGTCCACATTCAGACTAAGGCTACAGAGTAAATAAAAGGCCCACAAATGTTCCTAGTAGCGACCAGACGCACAAACCCTCAAGCGCAAACATGGAAAATGAAAGTTCAAAAACATCCCAGCGAGTCAAATGCACTTAATAATTCCTAGCGTGCATGATAGCGACGATCACATGCATCGAAGCAAAGCATCTTTCACATCACATGCAATTATGTTCAGCTCTAATGGATCCAACATTTATTATTCACATTTGATGGAAGGATCACATATCTGTAGATATTAACCTCTTTATTGTTATTAGATATTACGGATTGAAAAGATCTGCTTTGAGAACCCTGATTGTCACGAACGCTGCATGTAGCTTTTAATGCACCTTTCCTTGTTTTCTTTTTATAAGAGATTCTGCTCTATTGTATTTACATAGAGCAGGAATCTTAAGACTCTTTGAGCTTTCATGCTGCATCTACACTCCCAACAGATGATGGTGTAAACAGGGTAAAGTGAAAGTGAAACGCTCCATTGCAATGCTGAAGAAAGAGTGCAGTGGAAATGTAAACGTAGTATCTGAGAAGCGTGTGGTTCTATGATGCCACCGCTCTCAGTTTAGCCCCCTGCAAGCATCCTTAATGCAACAAAACATGTCTACTAATGTGTTCAGTCACACTGTAGGTTTTGCAAGACAAATGAAGAGTTTGGTTAGATTGTGGAGGTTTTTCTTCCTCTATGGTTTTTGCTCGTTTGGAGTAGTGCTCACAACGTCACGCCACCCTCTGCAGGATGTAGAGGATGCCGATGCTGTCGATGGTGACGAAGGTGGAGAAGTCGGAGGAGACGTGGATCCTCTTCAACGCCGTTCCCCTCGGAAAGAAGGTCTGCAGGGCTTCACCTTTCTCCACATCCCACCACTGGACAACAGAGAGAGAGAGACAGACTATTGAAATCGCTTCAGACTCTGTTGCAGAGCACGGGTTCAGCCATGCTGCAACATCTTGGTTGAATTTCCATTGAATTAGCACCCATTTTGTCGCTAGCTAGCACACAGTCAATCTGCTCTGACCATCCCGGACGCAAACAAATGTATCTGCCGTTGACTGGTCTCAGAACAGGTGAATAATCTCAAACATGGTGTGGTCTGCACTAGGATTCATCTGAATCAGAACTTTGAGACAAAGACCGGAAGAGAGAGACTGACTGAGAGCTTTATGTTTGCTGCCAAAGAGACCGTGATAAAGTTAATAGTATTATATTACCAAACTCACACTCTCTCACACACACACACACACACACACACACACACACACACACACACACACACACACACACACACACACACACACACACACACCCTCAGGCTCTTTCAAAAGCACAGATACACACACACACATAACCCCCACCAGCTTCCCTGAGTGATTCTGTTTAATCTCGATTTAAAGTTGACATTTTCCATTGAAGCTCCATCTCACTGGGATGAATCATCAAAGGCACATCAAGTCGATCATTTATAGTCCGGCGTGTGTGTGTGTGTGTGTGTGTGTGTGTACAATTGACAATAAACATGATAAATACACATCAAAACTTTCCATCCGAGTAAAAGCATTAAATCGATAGGTTGAAGTTTATAGTGGCGTCGTATGTTTTTGTTCTCAAGCTTTAGTGGTGTGTGTGTGTGTGTGTGTGTGTGTGTGTGTGTGTGTGTGTGTGTGTGTGTGTGTGTGAGAGTGTGTGTGTGAAAGAAACCAGGCCAACTCTGCAGTCTCTCGACAGACAGGCGGACAGACACAAGAGGTGGCGGCAACAGATGTCTAGCTTACAGAACAATCCCCAAACACACACACACACACACACACACACACACAAACAGCCCATTAATCACGCAAAAACGTCAACAACATTAAATGGAGCTCATTTGCATATTCCTGATATGGCATCGAAATAAGCCTTTTTAAGTCTTTTTCTTTCATAATTTCCCACCTAGATTTCTGTGTGTGTGTGTGTGTGTGTGTGTGTGTGTGTGTGTGTGTGTGTGTGTGTACACTGAAAAATGGCTCAGTAAATTTCTGTTGCTGCAGGCGGTTGGCCATACTTCTGCTGATTGGACTTCCTCCACAGGAACCCATACGAACACACATATGCATACGTGCACACACACACACACACACACACACACACACACACACACACGCATCTTGGAACTTGGTAAATAACAAAAAAGTAGACAGAAACATGACATGAATGATAGGATTACAAAGTGTTGACCTGGAAGACTTTGGACTCCAGTTATTTTGGAGAGTGTACAGGGGCAAAGGGATTGATGGATCGCTGCAATAAGACTCTTTATCTTTTAAAAACGAGTCCATTCACGAGGCAGATTAGTTTCCCTACATATTGACAGCTAATCCGTGGTTGAATAGTTAAGTCGTTAACAGACCCATTAGCTTGTTTCTTTACTTTCCCTTTCTAAAAATAACTCTTTCATTATTGTCACTCCATTTGCTTCTTCCCCGCTCACTCCTGCTAATCAACGTCAAGCTTGCGTCGATGTTCTCCCTCACCTCAGGTGACTGCCAGAACGTCCAGGTTCACTAGTATGAAACATTTGTAACATGAGAAGGTTTGATCAGGTGCTGGAGCAGCTTCACGTGGAACAAAGAAAAGCTCGAGTCTGACTGAATATAAAAATAGGCCATGAGCTGAGTCGGAGAGAAGCTATTTCCTGGTTTGACATCTTTAAACAGGTCAGATCGCTTTAAACCTGTAAACATTGGTTTCAAAGAGGCCATAGATATCTGTAAGAGACAGACAGTCTGACCCACAGGTATTAATTATTCACTGTGCACTGAGTACTCATGGTTCCTCTCCTCGTGCACGACTTCACCTAGAATCACCCGAGAATCAGACGGCGTGCTAGGAATTGGAAAGTTTTAAATGGAATGTAACTAATGTATTTTACAGTGCCACGCTCGATCCGTGCGATGTTTGATTTAACATCAGAGGAATGCTGTGTAATTTGCCGCTGCTCTTGAGGCTAAATGTGACCTTTAGTCAAACTCATTAATCTACGTGGTTCATAAATAAAAACATGATGGCTTAACGTTATTAGGGTTAATCATCGTTTTGTTTGCTGTTCAACATAATTCTGTAAAGATTATTGGACAGCATGAAAGAATGAGAAACAGATGCAAAACAAAAGTGATCACTTCTGTAAAAACGGGTTTCAGCATCTCTGCAAGCTGACATACATACATGCAGTATATCCAGACACCTGATCGGGCTGCTTGTCCCTACTTTTCTAAAAACCCAAGAGGTTTTCTTGTGTCCCCGACAGTGCAGCGTGCTTCTGATCTATCACCTGCTGAGCTGAAATAAAGCGTTATCAATGTAATACTAGATTAAACACTCATTAATTACACATAAATATATAATGAGCAGCTTTCAGTGAACACTGAATGTCACCATGTGTGGTTGTGTTGGCCTTAAAGAAAAGACAAAGTGTAGTTGAGAACACAGGCTGCAACATTAAATAGAACGATGAAGAAAAGACGGGCGAGGTAAAGGTGACATCGATAGAGAGGGTAGAAACAGAGCAGGTATCAGAGGAGGGAATGAGACACTTGGTTAAAGTGTAATTGCGTCTGAATGGAAGGGAAAGATGGCTGCCAGCTGCCCGAAACACTGACGGGCTCACTGAGATGCGCGGGTATGTATAAATACAGGAATAAACAGCCGAACAGACCGACTGAGACGAGGGAGAGAACAAGAAGAGTGGAAGAACAACAACACTCAATCCCACGACAAACAAAAGCAACAGACGAATGATGAAACCCTGTGACGAAAGGGAAAATAAAAAAGGGTGAAAAACACTCCATATCTCCAACTGGCTGTAAAAACAAGGATTAGCAGAGAGGGATTCAACGCATGGAGAAGAGAGCTGGTGCAGAGTTAATGTTTAAAAGCTTCAGCTGGCTCGATGGTGGGATGGAGGAGAAATGTGTGGACAGAAAGTGTGAGAATTATGTTTGATTTACTACAGGGGGGGGGGGGGAGGCCTGAAAATCACTATGTTGAATCATTTACAGACTGGATGCCATGCTTATTTATACATTATGCATGAGAGGGAGACAGTAATTTGAAGACAGAGGAATGAGGAGAAGCGGTGAGATTTCTCTGATTCCAGATAAATAAAAGCGCGGCGGTAAAAGACAGAGGGGCATACGAACACAGAAAGCGGCGGATTCAGATTAAAAGGTGTAAAGATGCTGTAAACAGAAACACACATTAATCATAACAGCAGCGGCACACAAGATAAGTCTCTTTCCATAAGGTTTTGTCGTCTCTTGTGGGAAAACGCAGCAGTGCTTTGTGTGTGTGACACCGAGTGCCCATATCATCAGAGCAGATGGCTGATGTGCTGATATCAACACCATCACTGTGGGACCATTGATTTATGGGAGAGCTAGTGTTGCGCTTGGATGCTGAAATGACTATATAGTACGTGTGTGTTTCTGCGTTGTTGTTGTTGTTGTTGTTGAGAGGACAATGCCCCTGGGCGTGTTTACTGTGTGTGTTTGTGCGATTGTTTTTTTCTTCACGGTCGATGGAAATATTTCTAAACATCCAGCGCATCATCCTCGCTTCCTCCTGTGCTGAGGCTGCGGAAAGCAACTCAAAAGATGGTTGGGAAAATGGGTTTACAACAATGTTGGGCGCGACGCTACGTGAATACTAATGCAGAAGGCTGGACGAGTGAAAACATACTGAGAAAAGACGTGATGCATTAGCAATGGAATTACACACGCTTAATTAGCATGTAGAGTTGAATTTAAATTCATCAGGCGAATGCAGGAAATATCACAGAATATTATAATATAATGGAGATTATTCCATATAACAGCCTTGACTTTTGAGTTTGGTCTACTGTAATCTAATAATAACAATACATTTTTTTTTTAATAAATATCTATATTTTTTTATAAATATCTATATTTTTTTTATAAATATATAGATTTGTTATAAATATATAGATTTATTTTTTAAATAAATAAATATATATATATATATATATATATATATATATAAAATATATATTATTTATTTATTTATTTACAAAGTGCAATAGCAAGATAATACTAAAAGTAAAAATAGTTACAAAAAAAGAGTAAAACAATGTTTATAAATGAGAATAAAAAGGAAAAATAAATCAACAAGGGATCTCTAAATACAACGCCAGCAGACAAAAACAAGATAAAAGACACAAAAGATAACACCAAAATATCAACATGAACGGTAACATGGCAGAACTGTTTCATTTATTAAGACACGTATTGTTCAGATGAGCAGGTTAGTTTGGCAGCTGGAGTTTGTGACACCCCCATTTATATAAATGAGTTTAATGTAAACGAGCATCAACCCCTCGAAACATTACGAACTTCATGAAGGTCAAATGAATTGCAGGTCTGTTCATTAATGTGTGCCTAATAAACTGGCAACTCAATGTTGTAAAAATATTAATATCATGATTTCCACCACATCGCCCAGACGAGTTTGAAAACCAGAAGTGGGGGGGGTGGTGGAGAGTACACACATACGTCATGCAGACACCAAGCAGTGATTCTGAACCCGTATCTATGAAGACACACCATTCTGCATGTGCTGATAAGCTTCCTCTAAGTCTCTGGCGCTCACATGCACACGGGTCAGAATCACATCTGGGGAGTGAGAGTAACCCTGATTCACTTCAGCTAACAGCGGCGCACTAAATCTGCTCCGACAGGCCCTCGCCGTTAGCTCTCCTGAAGCTAAATAGGTCTGCTTATTCAGGCTACCTGAGGGAAAGTCAGCACCGCTTACATAACGGAAATACCTGTCTGTGTGTGTGTGTGTGTGTGTGTGTGTGTGTGTGTGTGTGTGTGTGTGTGTGTGTGTGTGTGTGTGTGTGTGTGTGTGTGTGTGTGTGTGTGTGTGTGTGTGTGTGTGTGTGTGTGTGTGTTCGCGTGAGGGCCGCACAAACGCTTAGGTGTGAGCGGCAGACAGCTGCGTCTTTCAGAAGGGTGGAGGGTGGAGTGGAGTAATTCATCTTCCTCTTACATAAATAGCTCAGATACAGAGTCCAAGGGGGGAACGGGTACAGTTTCTACACTTTCAAAATATCATCAAGACTCTACAGCCAGCAGGAGGCACAGAATGGATCGAGGCGGGAGGGGAGGGGGGGGGATTAAAGAAAGAGGGGGTACCAGCTGGAGCAGATTCAGGCGATTTTGTAAGGCCACCTCCGTTTCAGAAAGAAAAAGTAAGGGAGTTAGTGTAGTGTGTGTGTGTGTGTGTGTGTGTGTGTGTGTGTGTGTGTGTGTGTGTGTGTGTGTGTGTGTGTGTGTGTGTGTGTGTGTGAGTGTGTGTGTGTGTGAGTGTGTGTGCGACCAGGCCAAGAGTCTTGCGGAGAGGGAAACAGTGTGACACCTAGGTTGAATTATTCATCCAAGGTTCTATCTACTGAAATATTGATGCTCAAACAATCCTCTACACATCTCCCCTTCACACACACACACACACACACACACACACACACCTGCACGTTCTCCCACCCGCAACACTTTTTCATCACTGATGTGACGAGGAAGAGAGGGGGGGGGGGGAAAGCAAGGAAACGGAAATGAATATTGATTGCAGGGAGCAGCAAAACTCAAGAGAAACGGAGATTTTACATCCTTGGATTAGAGCGGTTGTTACTCTTTCTCTCGCACACCTTAGGGCTCACAGAGGAAGGGAGAGGCCCATCCATCCATGAAAAACAAAACATTAGAGAGAGAACATCAAAAGAGGAGATAGAGGAATATAAAACAGAAAGAAAACAACAAAGTGTGTGTGTGTGTGTGTGTGTGTAAGAGCTCTTTCACACCAGCAGTTTATGTTGAAACATAGACCGGTTCAGCCGTGTGATATTTGCTCACTTTCCCCAAACCCCCGATGCAAAGAAGTCCTCTAAGACCATGAGACACGATGGAAAGAGCCGAGTATTCAACAGAGCTGTGTAATAAAATGCAGACTGCAGACTTATTCTCCTTCTCAGGCGAGAAGATTGACACCACTGTCATGTCTGTCACTGTAAATATGAAGCTGCTTAGCATGAAGACTGGAAACAGCTAACGTGACTGTTCAAAGCGTGAGACCGTAGTGTGAAAACGCCACATCATCCTCTCACTGAGGGTTCTGGAGTCTCCACGTGTGCTTGTGGATCAGAAGACAAAAATAGAGTAAGAGAAAGTCAGCCAGTGTGTGTGTGTGTCTACACATTCTACAAAGCATACATCATCAGCCCCCTCCACATCATCCTCCATCACTGATCTCCACTCTGCCCCGTTTGGTCTCGCTGTGATTCGCACACACAAAAAGGCCCTTATTCTCCAACCAGAGAGACAATTAACCCCGGCTTAATGAGCAGCGCAGGGGAAACAACTGCCTCCTGGAGACAGATAAATATTTCACCAGCCTGTGTTTGTACCTCCAGCCTGTGTTTGTACCTCCAGCCTGTGTGTGTACCTCCAGCCTGTGTTTGTACCTCCAGCCTGTGTTTGTACCTCCAGCCTGTGTTTGTACCTCCAGCCTGTGTGTGTACCTCCAGCCTGTGTTTGTACCTCCAGCCTGTGTTTGTACCTCCAGCCTGTGTTTGTACCTCCAGCCTGTGTTTGTACCTCCAGCCTGTGTGTGTACCTCCAGCCTGTGTTTGTACCTCCAGCCTGTGTTTGTACCTCCAGCCTGTGTGTGTACCTCCAGCCTGACAACAGGAGCACAGAAACCAGGCCACACTCCTTCCAACGCTTTCAACACTTCTTCACTCTTGCTTTTTGTCTCGCGTGGAAGAGAACGACTGTGAAAGCATCATTTTTGACCACACGAGGAAGAAACGTGTGCATGTCACGATGCGTCTCTGGAACGAGAAAAACGATGGGGGGGGGGGGGGGGGGAGAAATAGAACAAAAAGATTCTTAGGGAAAAAGATGAATGCACTTTCAGGAGCTGTTTTGCATCCTGTGAGCGTGTGAAGGTATTTTTAGAGGCAGGTCTTGCTGCTACGCTGGAGCAGCACTGCGGGGCGCTTACTTCTCAAACAGCATGACGGATGAAAAGCGTTGAATGGAATCAAAAGTGCGAACGCTGCCTGAACTAACACCGTGGCCTGTTACACGGCCTCATTTACATGCACGTCCCCTCCGAATCAGCAGTCAATCAAAATGTGTTATTTCCATCTACGGAACCATTTCGAAAGGAGGCGGGGGTGCAAGTATCAAAAGTAAAAAACCGAGGGGTTCAACTAGCCCGTTAACCGACATACAGCGGCGATATCACCCAAGAGGGGGATCTTTATGTTGCTACGCAAATGCAAAAGCTGCCGGGAGATCAGATTGAAGGTTAATGAACCGCGTGAGGGAATTCAGTCGCAAATACTCGTGTCCAGGAAGTTTTCTTTGAAGGCAGAAGCTTAAACTTTAAAGAAAGAAAGAAAGCTTTCTCCCTGGTAGCCACAAGAACTGACGCAGCTATTAATAAAGTGCATCAATAAGACTATTTATAAAGCATCCTGTGTTTAACACAAATAAGAAATAACAGCATCAGACGTGTCAAAACTCTCCTGCAGGCGTGTCCTGGACGGCACAGGGGGATAAATAAATATACACAGTGCTCAAATCCATACTGTAAAACGGTGACAGGCGAGCTGTGCCGTGCCGTTTCCCTTAAACCGCTTGGGTCCCAACGTGAGCGTGTGTTGTTCAAGTGCTCTGACACATAGTTTGAGCAGTAGAAGTGAAAGATTGACTGAGTTCAAAAGTGCATTGCCTGCCTCCACACATGGGGAAGAACTTTGAACTGCGATGCAAGAACACAATGAAGAAACTATAAAACATGATGCATGTGCGAGTGTGATCGTGTGGCCTTCTCTCGTAGCTCATTCCCTCGGTTCGGTTTTAATTGCAGCCAAAACCCAATTGATTAAAGCCTGAACTACGAAGCCTGATTCAGACCATATATCACAAACAGTTTCTACAATACAAAAACAAACATATTTCTGCACACATAGGCTGCTTTGAGGTTATTTCTGAGGCAATATATCTGCAGCCTGAGAAAGACGAATGGATACTTGGACCGACTGAAGTTTAGCCCGAGAGAAGCGCCGAGGTCTTTGCCGGTGAGCGAGAATGGAGACGCATTTACTTATGGCTTCTCATTCTACAAGGATCCTGACTGCTCCATCCCCCATCCATCCCTCAGAGAGGCGCTTGCATTTCCTTTTCCACTCTGTCCTTTTCGCTCAGTCCCGCACTGCTCGCCGCTACGCAACCGTTTCTTAAATCTTTGACAGATTCTCCGTCCGTCAAATGTGTCTTTAGGGAAGGTCAGCGCAACCTTCGCGCCTTCATTTCATCACGTCCCCCCTGCCCTCCTTCCCCCCCTGCTTCACTTGGAGTCTTGCTGAGAGCGACGACTGCCTGTAACGGTTCTTTAACCTTGGAGGCCTCGTTAGGCGCATCCTAACGAGGATGGCTCAGGCTGAGAACGCAGGAGAGGCTGAGGCCTGATGGGTGGAAGACATCTCCAGTGGTCTGAAATGGCTTTACTCTAAGCTACTGTACAAAGTAAGAATCATTTTAAAAAGCATCACCACGGAGGAAGCCATTGCACATGTGTGACAATCTCAAAAGACTCCGAGCGTCAGCTTCCGGCGAGGGAGGGCTGTAAGAGGTTACAAAATTGGAAAGACAAAAGAAAATGACAGCAACTTAAAAAAAAACAAATGAAGGTGTGAACCAGAGAGATAACGGCAGGGGAGAACACAGAACGAGCAGGTCTGATGGGAACTCGGAGACAGGAAAATAGAGACTGAAAGCGAGGAAGGTGAGATAAGGTGGAATTGTGTTTCTCTCTTTCTCCTCCATGGCCGGCTCGGCTGATAAGTGATGTCTGACAACACTGGTGGCAGGGGAGAACCATCATCTAAAAACACTCCAATCCATCCGGGGATATACTGGAAATGTGTGTGTACTACAGATGTTTAGTGTGTGACATGCAAGGGAACGAGAAGAGCCACGTTGTGTGGCTTCTGTCCTGTTCCAGTGAAGAGTCAGCAGTTACTCGCCGATCAACATGGCAACGCAACAAGAGAAGAAGAGGTCGTGAAACGCACAAATCGACCAGCTACATTTCGTATGGTGTGAGCGCCCTCTGCACACATATTCAGACGGATTCCATATTCTGTTTGCATCGTCATAGTTCAATCTTTTAAAGTATCTCCACACAAAGCTGGCGGCAGACATCTTGTTGTGTTAGCCTAAAGCAGATGGTAGAGCCTACGATGTTGATCATCTTATCATAGCTTGTCGGGGCCGCACCTGTCCCGGCTCTCAATACAGCGGCACACATTTGACACCGCATTCACGCTTTAATGCTGTAAAATTAAGCACGAGCTCGAGAGTACCCAGAGATATTGATTAAGGCTGAATAAGGACAAGCCTGACGTGTCTCTGTTCACACAGTAGAGACACTTTTGAATCAGAGCAACGGTTCATAATGTAAAATAGGTACAGTTAGAAAGATCTGTGTCAGTATCTGTATTACTGTTTTGTTTTTTGCAACATTGCGACTTGGTGTGAATTACTCTGGGCTTCTGGGTGTGTGTGTGTGTGTGTGTGTGTGTGTGTTTGGTCAGGATGAGCCTTTTCACACCTGCCGTCTCCCTATTGGATCATGGCACTGTGACAGATTGTCTCATCGCCGTTCGGAGAGAGTGTGTGTGTGTGTGTGTGTGTGTGTGCGTGTGTGTGTGTGTGTGTGTGTGTGTGTCTCAAGGCCAGGTGTGAGACAGGTACAACTTTTCCTGGCAGGACCCGGTGCAGAAGAGAGGAGGACTGATGGGAGTCAGTGTAGGATGTAACAGCCTCTCTCAGAGGGCTGGACCACACCACTTCATCACACCCTGACACACACACACACACACACACACACACACACACACACACACACACACACACACACACACACACACACACACACACACACACACACACACACACACACACACACACACACGCTTACAATTGTACCACCAAATGCACCAATAAAAGCTCAAATGTTATGTTTTTTATTATGTGAAGTAAAAAGTCTGCGATAGGAAGCAAAGGAAATGTTAAATGAAGCACTCTACTACACAGGTACCTGAACACAGCAGGGGATTGAACCAGCACATATACCCGCACACAATAGCCCGCTGCTTTTAATTACACTCACACCATTCACCCGATCATACAGAGAGGAATGGGGGGGGGGGGGCAAGTGAGGCAGAGACGAGGAAGACAAAAAAGGAGCTTGCGAGATGATTAAGGCAGGAGTACTGACAGAGACGAGTAAACAAACCACAGGGACAAACAAGAAAACATGGCATCTACACAGGGAGCCGAAGAGACGAACAGAAAGAGGCGAACAATAAGGACTCCTCACATTGCATCATATCAACCCATCAACTAAGAGAGAACCGTGGGAGACATCACCCGCTGTCACTTCTCCTGCTCTTATGTGACCAATAACAACATCATCGTGTTCAGCAGCAGCACACTGAGTCATTCTGCTGAACGGCTTCAGATGTTAAGATCAGAGAACATCCGATCGTTGGAAACTCTCCACTGAAATCACATCACGATCTCTTCTCTCTTCTGATTATTCTTATTTGTTTTTCCCCAAACTGTTCTCTTCAGGAAAACTGTCGCAGTTATAAAGCTCGGTGCGTACTTAACATACACGAGTTTCTGCGAGGAACTCTTCTCTCTTCTGAATGGTGAGTATTTATGTAGATTACAATCAATGAAACAATCAGTTGTAGTAATTACACAAACAATGCTTCAAGGGTTTGTTTCTATGTTAACACATAATCCAAATTAATCCCATTTTGCTGGTATTTACAAATAGTCCCTAAAACAGATTTGCCACCATCTACAAATTCTAATTAGTTTTCTTTCTGTAAATGCAAAACAGGAGCTAAGAGCTACAGTATAGGTGATTGTTCATTAGTGCTGTCTAATACAGTTAGGCCTCCATCTCACGTCCCTAAACAACATCTAACACAGCAACTTTTAAACCATAGGACACAAAGAAACGTCAACATTTTAAAGCTGTATTCATTTCTTTGTGCGTTTTGGGAGCAGCGCAACAAGCTATGAATACAACACGGACATGTCACCTAATTAAGTTGTGATGGATAACAGGTTCTGTTCACATCCAGCAGACACAGAGCAACGTTAGCTTTCATTTGGAGTCACCACCTGACCACTGTAAATACAATGTCGTCTCATTTTAGCTCTATTTTGGTCTCCACCAGCGGCTAAATGTTCGGAAATCTTCACCAGCTAGTTGCTAACTGTCTGTATTTGTTGCTGGAGTTGGGCAGGGAAATTTAGAAGCAGAGAACGACGCTGATGGTATAAACGGAAAGCATAAAACAGGTTGCTAGCTGCGAAACAAAAACAAATGAGCTGAAAGACACTAAAGTTCCCTTCAGCTTTACAGAACGTTTTAGAGTCAGAGAATATCAGTACGACAAGCATCACAGTATATTCGATGCTTCAGTTTCAACATAACCCATTAAATAATATGGTGAAAACGTATTTCTAACCACTAGCTTCTACTTTATAAGAACAAAGAGGTTTTACTGCTCAGCAAAGCCATTGTTCAGAGCCAAACTTCACAATCAGTCAGTCTACATCTCTGATCCAAATGCACATTTAATACAATCCATCTAATCCTCCGTAATGAAATCTCTCCCTTACACCAGCTGACGATAAATACAAACCAAATACCCTTATGAGAAAGTCCAGATGATTGCCAAGCCTGACAAAGAAGTAAGAACAACGTTCCATGATTTGATCACACTGGTGTTCTCGCTTCTTATTACTATGGACACGCCATTCCCTTTTTCAGTGTCATAATCTACAACGCAGAATCACGAGAGGATTCTTACTTGCTAACTAGTGCGTTTAAAGTTCTCCTCTCTGCGGGCCATATTATGTGTCATAAGAGGTAAACACGCCGTCATGGTAATTACTATGACAGACAGGAAGGCCTCTCATAGCCGTCCGGCGGACACACAGTGCGATTGATCAATCAAAGCTCTCGACTCGGAGGGGGGGGGGGGGCATCGCCCTTTAAGACAGGCTGGCATAATGATCCATCACTGCTCCTCACATGCACACGCTGATCCATCAAGTCAACGCGCCATGCGGGAAGAGATCCGTTAGCTTTAAGCTTCAGGGAATCTTTGAGCTCAGCAGAAATATTTACTGCATTATTATGGATAGAAAGCGTAGATGCGTATCGATTGACAGGACTAATTATTGTGATAACTACTTTGCCCATTGCTATTAGTAGACGATCGAAAATCTGGAAGCCAGGCAGACGTGGGCCCGACCGCCTCTACGGCCGTGGCTCACTTTCTTCACATCGATTCAAGTACGACCTCTTTTCTTTTCTTTTTCGCACATATGATGTCATGCTACTTCATCTGGTGTTCTTTCCAGCACCTCGTCTTTCTTTTTAATAGCCCACGGACGACGCTTTTTAATGCGTACCTGGAGAAATGACAGTATTAAGTAAACACTTTATGATCTCGTCAACAGGAGTCTGCTGAGGACGAGATTAGGGTGCGTCTTTGGCCATCTGTCTATAAAAAAAAGCCCGAACTGCCTTCAACAGCAACATCTCAGTCGACCCACACAAGCAGGTACACACAAAAGGCGGGCGTGCACATCTTCGCGCACACAACACCACCCCACACACAGTATCAGGAGTAATCTGAGGTATAAAGTCTCATCGATCAGAACTGCTCTCCCTTGAGGATTACATCATTGCACAGCAAATGGCCAATCAGAGCCCAGCTGAGACTGTCCGCTCTGTGACCCTCTATTCTGTAAAAGTAAAGGCAATAAGAGAGAGCTGCAGACACACACTATCCCAGTCACGTCACAAAGAGGCATTGATATCACTCCCTCAGGTATCGAGTGTTTTATGTAAACCTGCACCACTGCTGTGCTTCTCTAGTTAATGTAACAATGGTGCATGTTTCCGTGTAAACACATCCTAAATATTAATTATCCCTGACATGCACAAGGATATAGTGATATACAAAAGGTATGCAGAGTGAATTACGCTGCAGAACTTTGCAGAGGTGACTTTGTGTACAGTATATACTCAGGTTTAAGCGTAGGCAGGAAGAGGCACACAGGGCATTCCTGCGTTACCACTCTGTTTTATAATCATTACCAACAAGCAGTAGATACAATACAGTCATATTTCAACCTCTCCTTCCCAGTGAGCCCATAGGTATGGTAAGTGTTAGCGTACCTTTACGTAGCCGCCAGTCGAGACCAGAAGAGAGTTGTCTGGGGAGAAGTGCAGGTCGGTCACCCAGCCTCCGTGGAGCGAGTCCATGGCGTCCTTACCATCCCGGGAGCAAATCCTCAGCAAAGAGCCGTCCTTGACGCTCCAGAGCTGTGATGGACAAGCCGTACATTATAAAACAACCCATCAAATAAATGGCACAGAGAAACACAATAAGGGGAGATCATAACCTCCGTCTCTGTTCAAGGATGCTCTCTGACATCACATGCTTAGGTCACATGATTACAGAAACATCATCTGGTTATGAAGGTCACAGTATTTGCTTGTCAAACTTTTGTCTCAAGAGACAAAAAAAAGGTCAAGATGAACCTTAAAACGCTATAAAATGGACAATGAAGAGCGTTAGCAGCGTGTGACACAGTGTGTATCTACCCGTAACGCCCTACATAAGTAATGAAACGATGCTTTGATCACTAGAGCATCACATCATGTCGATTGCAGCTGTTATGCAACTGTTCACATGCCATGTTTGACAATGACACATCACACGTACAGCTATATTTAACACTTGGCGTGCTTTTGTGTCGAATGACTCACATTTGTTTCCATAGAAACAGGGGTGAGATTTCGGTGCGGTTTATGTAATTGGATCTGATGGATTCGTCCATTCCTGGATAGTGGAGCAGCGCAGCTCAGAGGCCACCAGAGGGCATTAACCCTTTGTTGGCTGCAGGCCGAACGGCGCCGAGTCTTCCTCTCTTCCTCTCAAACAGTCAAACTTTTCATTTGTGCGTTTGTGCACAAGCGCTGCAGATTCCAAAGCCTCGGGGATCCAATTTGGCAGCCGGAGTCCTCTCCTTCACCTCCCACTGTCAGACATCTCCTCCTCTTCCTGCTCTCTTCATCCCAACTTCCTCACACAACCTGCACACATCCCGCTCCCCCCCCTGTGAGGAGGAGCCCTGCCTCCTTCCTTTCATCTCACCGCTTCTGTAAACGCTGCTGCAATCATGACGCATTAGTAAGCACTTTATCTAAATGAGCGATGAGTTGTAATTACGGGGTGATCTCTGGAATAAATGTTGGCTGCTTTAATTGCGTTTTTTTTGTATGTTGCATGCAGATTGGATGGTTTCATATTAGCAACATGTGTGGGGGGGGGGACACTGAAGTGAGTATGTCAAGGCAGGCGGCTCAGTGGGAAGTCCGTCCTCGCCTCTCATCTGCAGCCTCTGTACCTTCTTCCAAATCACCATTTTGCATTTTAGGCGATTAGCTGAGGTCGACTTCCGACAATGCAAAGGTTAAAGAAATGCTGAATGTTAAAGACACGCACCCGAATCTCTCCGTTGTCGTCTCCTGTCGCGAGACGCTGGCTGTCCCAGGAGAATCGGCAGCTTCGGACACAGTCCTGGTGGCCGCTCAGTGTGTGGCCACACTGCCACGACTCGCAGTGCCACAACTAGGAGCAGAAAGTAAAGCAATCAAGAAGACTGAAAAGCAGAAACATAACCCTTAAATGTGCACATTCTGACTTTGGTTATTGCAGAAATCTGAATTCATATAGAATTATTCATTATATAAGAGTAAACCATTTAGAAGAAGACTAAACTAACCGTTTCCTGTTACAGCGCCGCATCAGAAGGATGCAACCTTTAACGAGCGCTCTCTCTCTTTGCTGCTTCCTTTCTCTCACTTTGTTTTAAATGTGCTTTCTGAACTTTCTGTCTCTCATCCATTGTTCTCTTTATATTCCTCCCTTCTTTGTCTTCCTCTCTCGGCGTTCCCTTCCTTACCCCGCTCACATCCTGTGCCGCACAGAAAATAACACAGCTCGTAATTAGACACTTCATTTGGCAGCCGGCTAAACTCTGTCATGTGAAGGTCAGTAGAAAAGAAAGGAAAAGGGGAAAGACACTTTTAAAGACACTCATGGCTGAGCTTTTTGGTTTGACCTCTAGATCGATGGAGACCGGGGACTTTATGTTTGTGTGGGTTTTGAGCTACCAAAGCCCCTACTCGGTCTGGAGAGCAATGACTATGTGACTGGCGTCTAACCAGCCCCACAACACACACACATACACACACACACCTCAATTATCATCTTTGCCAAATCCATAAAACACACATTCTCTCTCACTACCATGCACCGACAGAAGCCAGGTTGGCTGCCGACCCAGTGAGCTGTTCTCTGCAGGAAAATGTCGCCCAAACCCAAATTCCCGTGTGAAAACTCGGTGGCAGTCGCTCAACATCAACTGCTTTAACAAATGCCTTAAGAGAGCGGCTTTGCATTGTTTCTTATATTCAGGAGCAGAAAGTTGCCATCCGTGGTTGAATATTGGTCAAAGAAGTAGAACTCTGTTTGCATGAGCCAAGAAAATCAATGACAACGAGTGGGAGCCAGAGTTAAAGAGCGGAAAGTCTCAGTACAGTTCAGCGTTTACTGTGCTATAAGAGTTGCTTTTTTTTTTTGTGGATGATGAATAGGAAAGGCAATGATTTAAGAGCTGCTTGGGGAAAGGTTAAAAAACACATCTCTAGCCCACTGAGTCAGTCAAAGTCAGACCAAAGTCATGCGCAGCGGTGTTGGTAAACGGCAGCCTGGCAAAAACTACATCCAAACATGGAGGTGGGTCAGCAGGTCCACGAGCTGCAGTCAGACTAAACGATCACTGGACGTGGGTGTAGCAGGACAGACTGACCTGCAGCTAATTCACCAGGCCCGGGGGCCATCTGGTGCACGCTAATCTCTAAGGTCCCTCCTCTTCTCCCTAATGGAGAAACTTCGCCTCAGACATCACCCGCAGCAACGCGTCTGTGCGTCTGTGCTGTAAGTAATGAGTTGAGAAGGAGGTTTAAGGGCAAGATGCTGATGTGTAATAGGTCACTGGCAGCACAAACAGATACGTCTCATCCCGTGAGTGTGTGTGTGTTGAAGTGTTGAACCTTAGCAGTCTTGTCAGCAGAAGTGGTGGCGAAGAGGCATCCGTCTGGCGAGACATGACAGGACAGGATGGCTCCCCGGTGAGCCTCGATGTCCTGCAGCTTCTCTCCACTTTCTATGTCCCACATCTTGTAGTGAGCGGGAGAAAGAGAGGCATTCTTTTATACTGGATGTCATGCTGCTGTCGACTGTATTGGGTCTTTGCGTGCGTGAGCTTCACCTTGACGGTGCCGTCGTAGGACCAGGACAGCAGTCTTGTGTCGGCGGGCGAGGTGGAGAGCAGAGAGAAGCATCGGACCTGTTCGTTGTGACCCTGCAGTACTTTGCAGTCCCCAGACTGCCACCTCCACACCTACAGGGGGCAACAGAGAGACAAACAGGAATATTTCAGGCACGGATGCTTTTTACTTTTGCACGTTTCTGGTGTCCACCCTTACGGAATTTGTGTTTCTGATGAGTCCCAAAAAGTGAAATCAGCAAGTGCATTTGCAAAAGGTCCGTGAGTCTGTTATTCTGCAGACCTATATATGTATATGACGGTAAAATGTAATGTCTGCGCTGTCCCATTTCTCACAACACTTACGCTGACGATGCACGACATTGATTAAGGTCTGTGAGGGTTCAGGGGGGGGGGTGATATTTGAATTGAAAAGTCTCTGCACTTTCAAATATATTTATGTAAATTTGGGAAGATGTAAAAGAATCTATCTACGGTTATTTTTAGGATTCTTCTTTGTGGGGTTTTTTTTAAGAGACCTTGTAGGTGCTCTCTGCTTAGATGTGCTCTGTGTATGCTAATGCAAGGGTGTTAAAGCTCTGGCGCAGCACATCTGTCTGCAGAGTGTTTGCTTTATGACAGGCAGCTAAATGAGCAGAAAACAAGAGTTCAACTGCACTCAAAGACGGGTGCAGGACACTTAGAATCGTCCTGATCATCCTATCAATCACACCCTTTTTGTGCAATGTGGCACCTTCTGTCCCTCTGAATAGAATCTGTCACTGGCTCAAAGGTTAGAATCCATCACCAGCTAACATAAGTGTCATTCAGATCTCTTTACATTCACTCTGCGTCTGCATTAACATCTAAATACACACTTTCATTTCCTCGCGAGCACATGTCAAACAGCATGAATTTGAATAGCTTCTGAATAAGCGGCGGACGGTGCGAGAATAGCGATGGCACGGGCAGCAGCCGCATGAATACGGAACAAGGTGCTGCCTTGTCGGAGAGGGAAGGAAGTGCTGCAGTGGACGGGTCTGTCAGCAAAAAGAAAAGATGAAGAAGGAGGAGGAGATGAGAGGGGAGGAGGGGAGAGGAGACATGAGCAACAGAGCATGAACGGTGGGGGTTGACAGACCATAACGGCCAGAAATACACACACATGCTCACACACAAACACAGATAGTAGCACACGGTCAACACATGAGCGGGCAGGAGAGATAAAGAGCTATGGAGACGCGGCGTAGCCGAAGGCAAAGAGAGAGGACGAGGAAGGAGACGAGACAAAAGAGGGGGATGAAGAATGGAGAGGTGGAGAGGCAGACAGAGAAGCTGGTAGAGTGTAACAGGTAGGGGAAAGTGAAAGCACCAGAGACCCAAAGCACTAAGGATGAGTGATTCAGCAGAGTAGGCAGTTTTACTCAAGGTGAAGAATGGGGATGGAGGAGGGGGGGGGGGAAGAATAATCGATAGCAGAGAAGAAAAATGAAAGCAGGTTGGGGGAGGAGGTGAAAGATCATGCCATGAATTAGGTAAGGAAAGATGGTGAGGGTGATGAATTCGAGCAAGTAGGAAAACCAAGCAGAACGCAAAAAGGAAGGGAGCGACTGGGGGCGGAGAGGAGTTCAGCCCACCCTTATGGTGGCGTCCTCGGAGGATGTGATGAGTGTTTGGCCGTTCTGGCTGAAGCGGCAGTGCAGCACCGTCTTGGTGTGTCCCAGCAGAGTGGCCAGCAGCTTCCCCGAGGGCACTTCCAACACCTGGAAGGAAGAAACAAACATTAGCATCTACAGCCATCTGTGAGGCTTCAGTGAGGCACAGAGGTGCTTTGAGCTTAGCACCAACACCAGCATGCCGACATAAAGTTCACCAGCTTTTTATGAGTGATAGCATGCTAACATTTGCTAATTAGCCATAAAACACAAAGAGGGACAGCTGGGGCTGATGGGAATGTCATTAGTTCAATTGTAGCCTTGCTGCAGCCGAGTCTGCAACTTTCTAAACTTCCCAACAATAAATGGCTGCAACAGGCGATAACGCACAGAAACCTCATGTGAAAATGCTAAAATGAACATTATCTTCGGTCCAGCACAGCACCTGTAGTTTTGAAAGTATAACAGAGTGACCTCATAACTCTTGGGATTTTACCAGCCACTAAAATATTTACATCTCAGAGGAGAGGGATGAAATGTCTGAGCAGAACAAGCCTCGGGGCACGCCGGCCAAGTTTGCCAAGCTACACGCACTGAGACGCAAGCTTCAAAGCCTGAGAGGGAACTCTTTGGCTCCATTCACACATACGGCTCAAGGTTTTATGTGATGGTGCATCAGAAAAAATGCCTGCGGGTGTCATATGGAAGCAGGCTAATGTAAAGACGACAGATGGGGAACGGGTGTTTAAAATACAAGGGAGTAAACAAGGAGCAAAGCACTGCTAAAAGTGCTCAGTGCTGAAGCGGGTCAACACTTTACAGTCTTCTAAAGTAAGTCTTCTACTTAGATAGATGTGTGTTATTTGGGGTGATTTTTTTTTAAAGGGCCAGAGACGCACAGACAAACAGACATTACTCTTTCCCTACCATACCTGCACGCTGCCTGAGCAGAGCCCTACAGCCAGCATCAACCCCCTGAAGGAGGTCAGCAGTCGTAGGATCCTGCGGCCAACTGTCCTCAGTACCTGACTAGCTGTCAGCCCTGCTCCCTGGCACAGAACACACACACACACACACTCACAAATGCACTTTTTCCATTCACAAAGACACACACACAGCAACTCACTGTCCTGTAACTTTCTGTCCTTGCCTGCTCATCTTAGAAGTCAGAGATTCTTCACAAGAGTCTGACGTTGTTGAATCATTACTTATTTTTCCTCCAGTAAACTGGTTGTAAATAAGTCCAGATAAGGGGGAAAGGAAATGAATGCCTTCCACTGCAGTGGTGACGGGCAGCAGGAGTGGCTCCAGCTGACACCGGAGCGCCCTCTGGTGATTGCTCAGGAGACTACAGCTGAGTGTGTGGACTCCATGAAGAGTAAAAAGCACTGCATTGAATCTTAACCTGCTGGAGTATTAAACACTAAATATAATGTCCAATGGGCTTATAGGAATGTAGGATTTAATTAATTGCACATTTAGTTCTGCATTAATTGCATTATTAGACTATGTTTTTTATATTTATGTGAAAATAACAAATAAATAAATGTGAATTACATGTTTGTGTAATTTGTGTGCATCTACTGCAAACATCTCATTATCCTCCAAGGCTCTTTTTTATTCTCTCCTCGTTTTAGGAGCTCAGATTACTAATCATCTGCTCTTCTTTAAGCCCTTACGTCCACTAACCCTTTCCTCTTACAGCTCTGGGGCCAGGAGAAGAGCTGTAATTAAACCCATTAACCCCTGTATTCAATAAGACTGCAGGACCTTTTAATTAATTAGAGTTGCTCTCTGTTGTCGGACGCTAACCCTAACCCATGTTTTAATATAGGACGGGACTTTTCAGGTAGGCTACTCTTGCAATATGTGCATAAACAACACACATCTGCCACAGTACAAAGTAGGACCTCATTCTCTGCCTGCAAACAACAATTTATCACCAAGACAAAGAGCGCTGGAGTGAGGAGAGCAGCGGGACAGGCAGAACACAAGGAGGGAGAGAGATAAACTAAACAAAAGAGGGAATAAAAAAGGTTTTGTGACAGAGATGGTAAAATGTGAAGATAGAGAGAAGAGCGTTGGGAATACAAATCACAGGTAAAAGGGGAGAGGCGGTACGGCGAGGAGGGAGATGAGAGCGGGGTTTTGACTTGACCTGACGCATCAGCTGACGGGACGGATAAAAAGGGTGACAGTGCTGATGTCAGATCTCATGACACGAACACACCGATTAGAGTTGATTGACAGAAATTAAATCTGATAATTGATTAATCATTTGCTCCATTACACACACACACACACACACACACACACACACACACAGTTTTGTACCTGCACGGTGCCGTCTTCCTGTCCCAGGGCCACAGCAGAGGGCTGTCTGCACATACACGTACACCGGATCCTGGACGACTGCTCCTCCGACTGGAACAGCACTGATCCTGTCCTGCCATCACGCACCTAACACACACACACACGCACACACACACACACATTGTTTTCTATGACAACCTGATAAAGGCACATCACAGTACAGTAATACTTGTCTGCACTTGAACTCATTCCAGCGTCACACATCATTCAGTCTTTATTTCCCCCCCGGCTCACCTGCAGTCTGTTGCAGTTGTCTGCAGCTGACACTATGACTTCGTCATCGTTGAAGAGAACGTCAGAGTCTCTTTTTAGGCAGACAGCTGAGGAGGTGTGCACCTTCTTAGTTTCCCATAACTAGAAGAAACACAAGACAGAAAACAGGCTTAATATAAACTAAGAGATACAGCAAACATTTACTAAAGTAGGATGTGCAGACAGCTGTCCTTTATATTTATCTGATAAAATAACACAGTATGTGTAAAGTCCATGCTTAAAGTCTAAACTGCAAATAGAGATTTCATACAATGCCTTTGTGTTCAGGCTGTGTTTGGTACATGTTGCTTTGTTTAAAGGGAGCGATGAGTCATGTTTACATAACCTCAATAATAGAGACAAAAGCCTAAAGCAAGTCAACAACTGCATAGAGCTCCAGCTTTTCAGTTTCTATCACAACACATCATGCGGCCGCTTTCTATTCTTTATTTATATTGTAGCATAAAACCGTTCGCTAACGATGTTTCCATTCAGAGAGAGTAAGGCTACAAGGATTCCTCATTATGGGTTGAAACCAAACAGCAGGCAGAGGGGGGAATTAGTCAACTTGTGATCTTCAGTGTTAGCGCAGGCTTTCATTTCACAAGTGGTAATTAGAACAATACTGACATATCAAGCTGATGTCGACACACACACACACACACACACACACACACACACACTGAGTCCATCTTACCCTGACAGTCTGGTCGTCGGAGCAGGAGAGCAGCTGTGAGCCGTCATGAGAGAACTGGACGCGCTGGACCCAACTCAGGTGACCACTGCAGTCAGCCATCTTCTTATTGGCCTCCAAGTCCCACAGCTGGAAGACACACACACACACACATATGCAGCAACAGTTCATAAACAAGAGATGCAGATACATGTTATCTTGTTGTGTGTTTCATACCTCCACAGCGTAGTTTGAGAACGCGATTGCCAGCAGGTTACTGGACGAACAGGCGTGACAGTACTGCACCGTGCTCAGACGATTCGTTCTGATCTCTAACAACATTTCGGATGTCTCCACGTCAAACACCTGAGAAACAGTGACGAGACAGTGTTATTTATCGATTAGCGGTCCAGATCGATAAATAGCACCACAGGGAAGCGGTCAAATGTGCACTTGTGATTTTGGGGTGAACTGTCCCTTTAAAAAGTTTTGTGATTCCTCTCCTGAAAGTCAAATGAACAAGCTCAGACTCCGCTGGGTTGTTTCCCAGAATACAAACAAATGTAGACGCAGAGGACACAGGCAGTCTGATTGCAGGACAAGACTGACTGATTTTGGAAAGCTGGGGAGGGCTGCTGGGGAGGGCTGCTGGGGAGGGCTGCTGGGGAGGGCTGCTGGGGAGGGCTGCTGGGGAGGGCTCCTCACATTTACAACCAGGACACACACGCTTTAGACTCAAACAGCCTCTCCTTCCTGTCTGCCTCAATGCAAACATGTAGCATCTCCTCCACTCACCAGCGCAGCGTTCCTGGCTGCACATATGATGCGTTTGCCTGTCGGCGGTCCAGGTGCTGCACTTGACGAAGACCTCCTCATCGCTCTCTGCAAACATGTCCCCCACATTGATGGTCTTCCACTCATTGGCAGACAACACCTGAAAGAGCTGCACACATGCACCAACAACACATGTCACAGTGCATCCAACTCACATACATTAAGTTAAGTTTCATGTGCATTGCTTTAGAAAAAGACAGAGTTACAAGGATATAGCTTAATGGCAGTCACCTTAACGGTACCGTCGTTGGAGGAAGTGGACACATAGGTGTCATCGGGGGAGAAACAGCAGTGGTTGACTGGCTCAAAGTGGCCGAACATGGTGTTCTGGGAGGATGGCTTGTTGAGGTTCCACAGCTGCAGAGAGAGAGAGAGAGAGAGAGAGAGAGAGAGAGAGAGAGAGAGAGAGAGAGAGAGGAGAGAGAGAGAGAGGAGAGAGAGAGAGAGAGAAGAGAGAGAGAGAGAGAGAGGAGAGAGATGAGCGAAGAGAGAGAGGAGAGAGGAGAGAAGAGAGGAGAGGAGAGAGAGAGAGAGAGAGAGAGAGGAGAGAGAGGAGAGAGAGGAGAGAGAGAGAGAGAGACACAGACAGACAGAGAGGTAGAGGGGAGAGAGACAGACAGACAGACAGACAGAGAGAGCTTCGATCAGATCAGAAAATGGATCACCAGAATCTTTCTTTTCTCACTTGCCTCTTCTGTACATGTTACAGTTTTAATATAAGTATAAGGTGATAAGAAAAACTAACTTAAATAAAACACAAGACGGGCAAAACTAACACCTTGACGTTCAAGAACTTGTCGTTGGAGCAGGTGGCCAGCAGGAGGCGCTGTGTGGTGTTGGTAAACTGACAGTGGTTGACCTGCTCCTCATGCTCCTCCTCAAAGACCCTGAGCAGCATGGCTCGCTCCACGTTCCACACCTGCAGCAAGACGATGACAGAAACATTCGTGTGATACCCGTGTGTTGCTGTCACAGTGAGCTCGTAGACAGTTATCTGCTTACCTTGACTTTCCTGTCGCTGGAGCAGGTTGCTAGGAGACGGTCGTCGGGGGAGAAGGCACAGCAGAGCACCTCGTCGTCATGGGCCTGGATCTCTGTGAGCTTCTCACCTGAAGTGCTCTTAAACACCTGAGCAAAGACAAACACAACAACACGCACAGTGAGACAAACTCTACATCTAGAGGTCTTATAACTACGTCCTCTTTTAAACCTTATCCTTTCGGAGGGAATGAGCTTCACTAGTTTTTGCTAATACTTCTGTACAAATCTTAAAATCGATATACAGTGACGTTAAAACTAATACAAAGATAACACATGATACCCAAACCTTCAGTGTACTGTATAATATGGAAACACAAGATACATGCACACTTTAGGCAGTGTACTTCAAGTGGATGCAGTCTTTAGTAATCTGGTCTCCATGGAAACAATTTGCCCTTCATGATTCTCACACACACACACACACACACACACACACACACACACACACACACACACACACACACACACACACACACACACACACACACACACACACACACACACACACACACACACACACACACCTTGAGTGTCCTGCTGGCTCCACTGGAGGCAATTTTGGCTCCATCGTGGGAGAAGCAGGCGGAGTAGATGGAGCCCTGGTGGGGGTGGATCACCAGACGGGACAGATTCTCTACACTGCTCTTATTCCTGTGCAAAAACAACAATACAAATATCAGTCCAACCTCGGATACACAGCCTCTGATCAGCATTTGTGTACAATAGGGTTCATCTTAAGATCTTAAGACGCTTAGCGATGACGTATACGCTGTAAATATAACTGATCCATAGATGCACAACAAGGTGGATTCATCACTTGATTTTAACTTCATTAACAGCATTCAGTTAAATATGTGCTTGCTTGCATACAGCCAGTCAAAGTAGAGTTTCCCCGTGCTGGCCCCGTCCCGTGCTTGCAGCAGAGCCTGTCTGTAGACGTCGGAGGTTTGTGGCTGCGACAGAGCGAGCTGCACCACGTCAGGGAAAGGACGCTGCTCCAGCTGGTGGCCGTTCAGAGAGAGGAACTCCTGGAATTGACTGCGCACTTCACTGTTCTGGGGAGACAGAAAATAAGAGCACAGTTGAGATGTTAGGGCATCATCATCAGGGCACAAACGACTGATGCCCCCGCCTGCTCACTGTGCATGTCCTGGTGAAACAGGTGTGGCAGGTGTGACACAGCACGTCCCCGTGCCTTCCTGCCAACAGTTGTCATCCTCACCGCCTTTCTTGTGACAGTGAACAATCAGCATCCAACACACAAAGCAACCACACTTGTTTCATACATAGTAAAAGTTGTGTTGTCTGCTGACCTCTTTGTCCAGAATAGGTCCGTACTCCACGTAGTCATTGATGAGGTGAGCTGGACCCATGATCTGGGCCTTGATGCTGACCCAGTCCAGAGAAAACATGAGTGAGTAGAGCTCCTAGAGAGAGACGGCAAGAGACCAACAGAGAGAGACATAAAGATAGATGATCAAAGAGTACAGGCAAAATGATGAGTTACACTGTGTGTGTGTGTGTGTGTGTGTGTGTGTGTGTGTGTGTGTGTGTGTGTGTGTGTGTGTGTGTGTGTGTGTGTGTGTGTGTGTTACCTTGGAGAGGTTGGCTTTGGCCATGTGGAGAGTTAGGAATCTGATCCAGTAGAGACATTCCTCATCTCCTGAGGTAGGAGGACCATCTCTGTAGTGCTGCTGGTACTGATGCACCACCTTATTGTGGAGGCTCTGAAACACACACACACACACACACACACACACACACACACACACACACATAAATATACATCTTCCCCACCTAACAAAAAGATTTGAAAGTTGCATCCAAACTCACCGCGAGCTGGGTGCGATTCTGCTCCACCAGGAAGTCCAGCTGGAGGTCGTGGAGGTAGTACAGGTAGGGTTTATTGTGCCGGTCCACAAAAAGCAGACACTTGTTGACAAACTCCTCAAGGATGTCCTCCACCTCCTCCGGCTCAAGGTCCCACAGAACAGACAGCACCTGGAAGGAGGAATAACATTGTAGCCTGTGCATCTTTGGAGTGATGGTCCACGTTCATGTTTTGTGTAATAAGTGTGTGTGTGTGTGTGTGCGTGTTGCTATGATAGTTACGCAGACAGAAAGCAACAACAACACTGATCAGTTATAGAAATGAACTAAATTGAGAGGGTGAAGTGACCGTAGACAAACCTTTGCAGGGACTTTGATGTCCTTCTCTATCACAGAGAGGTCCTTGTAGAACTCTCGATGTTCGTCAGGTAGGACTTCAATGCTCGCAGACATGGCTTGGTCGAGGGCGTCGTAGTCGTAAGACGATGACTTCCTTATACGCTTGAACTGCTTCTGCTGCAACTGCCGGAGGTAGTAACGCCAACGGTTGGGTTTCTCTTTGAGAAGAGCCCCGATCAGGGACACCACCAGAGGGGAACCTGAGATGGTGGCAGAGAGAAGCAGAAAGGTGTGTGTGAGTGTGTGTGAGTGTGTGTGTGTGTGTGTGTGTGTGTGTGTGTGTGTGTGTGTGTGTGTGTGTGTGTGTTAAAAAGTGCAAAACACAAGATGTGAACAACTTACTTATATTTTCTGATGCTGTTAAAGTTCATACATCTATATGTAACAATATCTGTAATTGATATTGTGAAATAGCATGGATTGCATGTGTATAATGTTTCAGTTTACAGACCTTTGCATTCTCTGACGATGCTGCGAGCATCCTCAGGAAGTGCATGGACTTTAGTTTTAGTGTACAGAGCAAGGATCTCCAGTCCCTTGTTTTCATCCAGACCACTCTCCACTTCCACCTCATATTTGGGACCTACAAAATAAAAGCACAGCAGTTTCTTCCAATGTAAATACAAAATAAAATCACAAAAGGTTTAAAACTCAAGTGTGCATGTGTCCAGAGTTAGAAATCGTGCACGTACCACTAACGGAGTCAGCAAGGCTTCGATTTCTGGTGGTCAAAAGTATCCGACAGTGGATATCAAACACCTTCAGCACTGTACTGTCCCAGATGTCATCTAGAATCAGCAGAGATCTGAAGCCCAAACAGAAACATTCAGATAATACTTAACATACATGTTACTCCATTTGCCTTGTAGTGAAATTCGATCGACAATAATATCCATCTAAAAAGCACAAAGCTGATCATGTTTATCTGAACATAATGTAACCTGGGATATCTGCGCAGCGTGAGGAAGCGCAGGCGCTCCTTGGCCTCATCCAGAGAGTTGGGGGTACGGTGGAGGGACTGGGAATCCAGGCTCTGCTCCAGACGGAAACACAATGACTGGATCTTCGCCAGCAAGTCTGGTTTGTCTAGCTGGCCGATGGACAGCCAGTGGATCCCTCCAGGAAAGCACTCTGCAGGTGGAGGAAGAGGAGGATAAAGACATCTCAGAGGGGCAAGAGGTGGAAGCTACCGAGAACTCAGGCAGATTGTTTTACAACTTTTGAATGCCGATAGTTAGTGTCAGCCAGTTAAAGATGTTTCACCTTCAATGAGGTCTTGGTGTCTGACGACCTCAGCAGCCAGGACGGATTTGCCCGAGCCGGCCATTCCGAAGACAGTGATCCAGCCGTGCTCCTTCTGCAGCCGGTAGAGTTTCTCCCTGACGCGGTTCACAAGCTCTGGTCTGCTGACAAACACCACGGGCCTCTGTGGTACGCCGCCTTCACTCAGCACTGTCTGGACTGTCAGCCGAACAGGAAAGGGATTGACAGACATACAATCATTACGACAATAAGGGAAGATAAATGCAACAAGTGTTTCTCCACTGGTGAAAACACCAACAGCTCCCCTGTCTCACCATAAGGCGTGCAGCCATCAGAGGAGCCCTTATGTGCATCAGGTGACGTGTGGGGTAGGTCACCATGAAGTGCATTGGCCAAGTCATCGTACGCCTCCTTCACCAGGGCGTTGTAGAAGGAGATGTAAGCATGGTTGCCCTTCCTCAGCAGCAGCTCCAGCAGCGCCACAGCCTGATCCTTCCTGGTGTGCTGCAGAGAGAGAGAGAGAGAGAGAGAGAGAGAGAGAGAGAGAGAGAGAGAGAGAGAGAGAGAGAGAGAGAGAGAGAGAGAGAGAGAGAGAGAGAGAGAGGAGTGTAAAGGTCACAGTCACATAACAAGACAGTAGATGATTATGCCTGTGATTGTTGGTGCTAAATTCAGAGACCACCCCTTCCATCCCTTCACCTCCCCACCTTGAGCAGAGGCTCACCTGGGTTCTGATTGTCTCCTCCTCGTCCACAGTTAGCACACCATCACTGATCATGTGGTCCATCAGGTAGGAGGGCTTGATGTCCTGCTCTAGTCTGTGGCGATAGCGCAGCAGACAGCTCCGTGCCCCTTCCTCCAACGCCATCTCTGCACAGCACGTCAACCATGCACGATTCTGTTGCACTGCAAATGAATGGAGGAGATACATGTAAGTTTAATGAACTTCAGCGATATACACTATATATATGCGATTGTTACAACATTACATTACAAAGTAATATACTTCCATAACAACCTTTTCCATCAACATTTCCCTTACATGCTGTCTACAATCAATCTACAATACAGAAGTGAACTTTCAGAGAGTTTAAGGAGTCTCCAGAATAGTTTGTTGTAAAGTAATACAGTCAAAGTTTAGATAGCATACCCACCTGATTAATATAACGTTCATCGGTTCATGTCTCCCGAACAGCACCGACAAAGTGAGTGAGTCCAGCTACTTTAAACAGCTCTGCAGTGCATGTCACTGAAAGTGAAACTGAATGTACATACTGCAAGTCATGGCTTGACCCTGCTTACATATTGTATCGCAACCTTTCATCTGACACACAATGCTCACTTCAGTACTTGCCAAGACAAGTTTACTCACTCTGACATGCTGCTGGGAAGTGAAACAAAGAAAGTAACCACAATACTTACGAATATCTTTCTTTTATTTGCCGAGGAAGGTATTTATTAACTATATACTGTTGTAAAGAATCCAATGAGTAAAAAGGCAATGTATTCCTCTGTTAACACAATGTACAACACAATGTACTACACGCCCAATTTTGAAGGGAGCTTCCGGATTCACAACAAAAACAACTACCCTGTGATGAAGCAGCCAATAGGGTGGCGAGATTTGAGTCATGTGACTGGTGAGGTCACACATTGCACGACTCTGTAACTGGGCAAATTGATGCTGCGTTCAAGGACTACACGGAAAGAAGTGTGTCTGCTCACCGCATTACTTTAGCCATCTGTGATTAGTTTAACCAAAAGCTGTTGTGTACAGCACCTTTCTTCTAAATTCGGGAGTCTCAGTACTTTCCGTCATCTTCATGTTACATTGCTTGGTAATTCAAAACGTGTCCATTTTTGTTTGCAACTACTGAATACAAGATTTTCGGACTGCATTGAAGGGAACATTGCTGCCTAGTGACAGCAAGAGATGAGAGCATGTTGTTTACTTGTGGAGTAAACAGGGATGCACTGATGATGCAAATATAAGTAGCAATAATAGATTAACTATATAGTGCTGTGAATACATCAGCTTCTTGTCAGACCTGCAAAGCACTACTACTATCTGAATAAAAAGTAAATGAAACAAAAATCCACCACTATATCTCCATTTAGAGATATTAGGTACCTGAAATTGATTTGGTCCATATTTCATCAGTAAGGATGTTAATTTTGAAATGTTTTTCCAGGTGGTTGATCCTAACTTCCCATCTGACTTCAACAGTAGCATCTGATCAGGGATATTCATGGTAAAAATAGCATTTTCTGAATGTTTGATTTATTCCTTGTGAAGAACAATAATCCCTCTGCATTAATATTATGTATTATGGTTTAATGTAACCTTTGATGTCTATTTTGATCTATAAATGTAATAACTAAAGAGCCTTAGAACTAGTAAAAGGCCATTATTAAGGTTTTTTAAAGAAACACAATATGATTAATATTACTTTGTATGAGTTTTAAGATAAAGTAGATTATACCTGAATATCAGAAATATTGTGTGTAAATGAAGATTTGGTCAATTTTCATTTATAGCAATTTTTATTATATTAACTGTGGTACAGAAAAGAAAAGAACAACAACTTCCCCCATGTTCTTGTTAAACCTTTGCAAAAGTACACATCTGCTTGGTATGTTTCATATCCCCACAGGTTCTAACAGCAATAACGTAACAACTACAATACCTCAAAATGTAACAAACATAGCAATTAAATCAAAACAACAAATATTCCACTGGCAGATAAGAAGTAAAAGTAAAGAACACACATGTGACGAGTACTGCAACAAATTAACTCAAGTAAAAACCCAACACAAAGCTACTCATGCAGACAACTGTTATTGTTTTCAGTCAAATAAGTCAAAATGAATTTTTTTTTAATATTATACCTACTTCTATTTGGCTGTATATTAATATCAGTGGATTAAACAGAATACAAAAAGTTTAGATTGAGGCTGATAAGAAGTTAATGGGAAAAGGGCTCTTTTGTGTTTTGCACGAATACGTTCAAAGGTGGTCATATAGTACGATATTTAACAGTGCTAAAAATATTCTTACACATAAGGAATCTGAAATGCTACTCTGCTATTTTATCTAAATATAGTATAACTTCTTTTGTCCTCTTTGCTTCATAAAGATACGGTATGCTTTAGACATACTAAGGTTTTGCCCTTTTCGCCCTGTGGACTCTCTCCACAATAAAAGCCGTCGGACTACAGACTCATTTACAATGTAGGGATGCCAATAGGTTCAGAAATGAATGGATGTAACACTGGTTTTCCAGTTTGACACTGTAAATATTCACAGGTGAGCATGTTTTAGAGCATTTATCTCAATGGATGCATGCAGGTCACATTAAATGTCTACTGCATGGCGCCTACGCTGCTAAATGTAGTGATAAATACTACATTTACAATACGATGAAGGGAACTCCAGTTACTGGAGTACATTAGCCTGAGCGACGCAGTTGTACTGCCAAGCTGTTGTACTACCTCTTTAGCTTTAGCTATGTCTAGTAGAAGAAAGACTCCTTAGATGGCACAAAAGTTTGGTTTTATTTGGAGGTGACAGAGTCCTGAGTGGTGTCCTGAGGAGGGTTTGCTGCTGGTGGGCTGTTGCTGAACATCAGCTTCCTGATGATATCCGCATAGAAAGGTCCATAGACAGTCTTATTGTAGTTAACCAGGGAGATGAACTTTGCTCCCATCAATGCTAGTTCAGGCTTGATAGCAGTCAAGCCAACTGGTACTTGTTCAAGTTTGACCTGGGGTTTAGGATGACAGATGAGTGCCATGAAGTACTGCTGCACACGATCCTCTGCACAGAAACAAAGAGAAGAAGAGAAACAGGTTAGACAATGCCAAACAAACCTCCCTGTTAAGTAAAAAAACTATCATTTGGGAGCTGCATATGAAAGAGTGACATGTAGGATGAAGGAAAACACATCTCATTAAGTTGGGCATTTATATTTCTTCTATGAAGGTGTCACGTTAAAGACGAAGAGGAAGAGGAAGAACACTGTTTTTAGATTACTGTGAGAGATGAGCTTGTTTTTTTATTTATTTGTATTTTCTTCAATTCAATTCAACGTCTTTACATCCAGCACAAGGCTCAATTAGGCACTCAGTCACTCCTGTTCCTCTCTTACCAACAAGAGTGCGGATGGGGTTGTCCTTCTGAGTGATGCTGCAGATCTGGCCTGTGACGGTGGCCTGCAGCGCCGAGGTCAGGGCAGGGTAGTTCCTCTCTGTTAAAGACTTGTTGAGCTCACAGCAGATCTGAGCGCTGACGCCCTCTAGTGCCTCTTCTTGGTTAAAGTCCCTACAGATAGAAAGAGAGGAGAGCTCTGGTTTGACCTACTGTTTCACGTAAAGCAGATCATATTTGGATCATTAGTTGTATGTTTGAATACAGATTGGAGATTTAAGATGGATTTAAAACAAGTTAACTGACGGGCTGTGCATGCCATCCAGCAGCACACTGATCATCCTCTTCAGGCGGTCAGACAGGGCGGGCAGACCCTGGATGGGCCCTCCAATGGTGCTGTAGATAATTAGCAGCACCTCGTTCACCGCCTGACTCTGCTGGAGCTGCCGTTGAATCTTTTGCAGACGTGTCTCATCAGTCATCAAGGTCTAGAGAAGAAACACACACAAAAAAAAACATTGACATTTTGGGAAATAACAATAATATATTGTCTTCTTGCTGAGAATTAAATGAGAAGATGGATACCACTACCATGTCTGCCCGTAAGTATGAAGCTGAGAAGATTAGTTTAGCTTTTTCTTCTTTGTAAAAGCTCACTATTTAGTTACCTCAGTTTCAAAAGACACACTCACCTCCGGCAGTGGGCCCTTAGCGTACTGCCATGTAAGGATGCGGAGGAAGGCGGTGTTGAGGACCTGAAAGGGTCCCGGCAGCACCGGCTGTCCTTTCCCCGGACTGTTCGTCTGCCCTGTGGGGATGTTGTTCGACAGCTCCTCCAGTGCCGACTTCAACCACGAGGTGGTGTGGTCCAAAGCACCTGAAGAAGTTTGCAGTAAAACAGATTGAGGAGTTTTGTTGTGTATGATGATCAAACATACCGTATTAAAAGCCAAAGATAAAGTTGTGTCCTTGTTCACTCACTGGGTGTTTTGTCCAGGATGCACTGAAACATCGCCCTCTCACATTCGACACTCTGCCTCTGCAGCACAGGCCTCAGATTATCGATTTTAAAGTTGACTACGTCCGCCTTCATCAGGTCCAGCACACGGAAGATCTCCCTGGTATGTAAAGAAAGAAAGACTTGCTTGTTAGAAAATATAACAGGTTTATTCGGTCAGACAAACAATAAAATCTCTGGTCACAAAGGTTTTTAAATGATTCAATGCTTACCTGAACAGTATCACTATGTTATCCGAGCTTTCACGGAGCTTCTTGATTTCCTCGTCCCTAACTGGGGCACACATCTTGCCCATGGTAGTGATAATGTAAGAGGCAAGCCCCTGGATGTCTACTGCATTCTTGTCAGCCTGCTGACGAATCAGGTCCATGTCCAGCACCTCCAGAATTTGCGTCCGCATCCGATTGGCACCCGGATTAAGGAACGAAAGTAAAATCTGTCCAAAATGATAATAAGCCTTACTTTTTTTTTTATCAGCTTAATTGGTTACTGTTCTTCTACATGTACAAGTCACGAAGGAGGTGATAGAGATAAAGAGAAGCAGATACAAAAGGATCTTTAACATGTGAGAGGACTCTGCAAATAAATCAGAGAGAATAATAAAGTCATTTCTTTACAGATCCAAGCTGTAAACATCACATTGTGTGTGCTGACCTCTCGGATCTCCTCCAATAACCTGATGGCTTGCCCATACTCAGGAGGGTCGTCGTTCAGCTCGGACTCCAGGATGTCCCAGAAGGCCTTGTGGACATTATCTCTAACTACCTTCCATAAACTAAAAAAAAAAAAAGAAATGGAGGATTTAGTTTCGCTGAGGATGTAATCTGTCAGGAAAAATAGGCCATTCATGAAATGGGCTTTGAAGGAGAGAGTTCAGCGCCGTTATCTTGGTAGGGCTGGTGCACAAAGGACTAAATAACTGACATGAATCATTTCAAAAATAAGAATCACTCCTTTTGTTGAGCGCAGGAAATAACTTTGAATTGCTGCCAGTAATACGATTGTATCTGCTGCTGTCCCTCTCTTCACTCTTCCACTAAAGAAATGTTCATCTTCTCCCCCCCCTGCGTCTCTCTTCGTCTTCACTCTCTTGCTCACCAACTTATTCCACATGTCAGGGTAAACCTCTGTGAGCAGAGATAGTAATGGAGTATGAATAGCACAAGTATAAATGTTGACAAATGGAGACACAAGATCTTTTTAATAGTGTACCTGTCCTGGGGTAGGCTCTCTGGTTCCAGATGGAAGTTGCGGTTTACAATGATCTCATGGGCAAAGCTGAGATTGGACAGGTCTCTGGCCGACTCCATGACTTCATCCAGGGTTAAGGTTTTGGGTGGGCTTGCTGTGGGAACCAAAATATTGAACAAGCTTTGTAAAGAGACAAATAAGTGTAGGAAAAGAGTCATAAACACAAAACTGAACGTTTCTCTGGGGAGCTTATACAGGGTGAGGTGGCAAACTCACAAGAGGGCGTGCTGGAGCAGTCGCTAGTGAAGCTTTCGCGCGAACAGTCGAGGTCGCTGGTCGACGTCATGCTGTCGCAGCGCTCCGACGACGACTCCACATCACTGCTGTGGTCCTCACCGCTGGACGTGGAGGCAGGTCGCTCGTCATTGAGAGGCATCTTGGGTTATAGCTGCACATGAGAAGTTAGTTACAACGGTTAACTCGCTCACTATAACTTGGATTTCTGTTCAGCGTGTCATGCTAACTAATTCATGCTAACTTAAATGAATTAGCTTCTACCTTGGTTTTACCTGGGCTCTGCGTCAGTTAGTAGAGAGCATGCAATAGTTGCCGTTGGCGAGGCAGTTACCAAAAACACCAGTCACACTCAGTTAAACAGCTGGAGGGCCAGTCTCCATGGAAACAGAGATAGCTGCCTTGTTGACCAATTCTGAGAATCTTGTTAAACTCACTGAAGTCATTCTTTCTCCGTGTGTTTGCTGCCACAACACAACCCAAAGTCAGGATGCAAACAGAACACACTTTCATAGCTAGGTTTCAACAAAAGCTTGTATTCCTTGAAAAAAAGCAACACTGGGTCCGAGCTTATCTGGGATCAGTTGTGTCTCCAGGGCAACATGGGACAACAGAGGGCCTTTCAACCGACAGAACGATCCTGTTACACCTGTCCCCGTGTTGTCTGTCTTCCACACAATATACACGGGAAAGAAATGTAGTATTTATGAGATAAGTATGAGCTGAAGCCACATTGTACCATGGAAGTTGTGTACATGTTTTGTTATCATTCACACTTGATTACCGTAACACTTTTAATTAAGTAGGCCTTTCTAATATTATCTACTAGCACGGTCTAAGACATACAGTACTGGCAGCATGACCCTTTGGTGTTCCTGTCCTGGTCTCAGTTATCTGCTGCCAAAAATGAACGCACACTCCCTCGCTGCACTTTTGGTTTAAAGATAGCTCAAGGGGTGAGGGTGGGTGTGAAAGAGTGTGTGACTTCCATGTATTCATTACATCATCTGCTAGACTTGACAGCTAGGTCACAGCACTGTAGCAGGCCAATTTTCAGAGATTATAGAAGAGAGTGATGGGAGCAGTACGGTCCAGAAAACTGATTCCGGATTAGGTCTACTCTGTCATCTGCTGCTTCATTATAATAAATCCTCTTAGAGCAGTCTGAATGATAGGTAAAATGCTGCAGTGTGCAAAAACCAAGATAACAAGAACAACATCAAATTATAACATTTGACAAGTGTGGAATTGTTTTGACTGACTTGAAATAGGCCTATACTGTTAAAGGTAGACTAGGGCCGCAACTAACAATTATTCTCATTGTCGATTATCTTCTCGATTAAAGTGATATATTGTTTATAAAAGGTTAAACAATGCTGATAAATGTCGATTCGTGTTTCTCAAAGCCCAAGATGACATCCTCAAATGTTTTATTTTGCTGTTATTACTTCACATAGAGGAGTAAAGATCCAGAAAATGTCCATACTATCCATACATATATTAATCTGTACATCTTTATTGTAGACTGTAAAACCCAGCACAGGAATGTAACATGTTGTTAACAATACATCAGTACGTCAGTATCCATATAACCAGGTGTTTTGGATGAATGCAATACGAAGTCCATATATAGGCTTCATATTGTTACAGTAACTCCTGCAGAAACAAAGACAGTCTTCTAGGATTTGATTCGACTGCAGTATAATGTAAACAAAGCAATGGAGCATGGAGGCTGGGCTAACTAAACGGGGACTCTCCTTATTGGCTGCAGCTGCCTGTCACTCAGCCCTGGGAAATAAATATCCAAACACGCGTAAGAATTGGGTACACGTGATCTGAGCAGCAGACCAAAACAAGAACGCCATGCACATTTTATACAGAACATTATATGCCCACGCATGAACCCAAACAAAAAGTGTCATGTAGTATCTTTTTCCTCTTGCAAAAAGATTTTCGGTGTGGATAACCGTCAAACTCGTCACTGCTGTTGACATTATGGCAGTGTTTACACGGAAGTCTTTATTACTTGATCAAACGATTTGGTTATAACAGCCAAAAATAAGTAATGGAAGTGGTTATTTTTTACATAACAGCTATACTTTGACATTAGCGTTGTCATGCTAGTTGGAACTGTTGTCATGTGCCCGCTCCACATAAAAGCCATAAAAAACAAAAAATTCACGTAAAAGTTGAAAACAGAACCAGCCGAATGATTCACAATTTCAAATAGAGTAAAGTGTGGCTAAAAAAGACGACTTTTACCTCATTCAAGTCTTCGGAAAAGGAGACTGAGACCCAAAATAGCTAAATTCTGAAGGGAAGTTTCGTCGTCGACCTGTAATGCTGGTCTTTCAGTTTAAAGGTCTTTTCGTTACCCTAGCTCGCTCTGAGGACAAATAGGCGAAACCATTTCTTACATAGGGGGGGATAAAGCAAAGGAAAACAGAATATCTATCATTAAAGATTCAAGATTCAAGTATTTAGATTTTATTTTTAACTGAATAGACACATTTAGCTCGGGAAAGGCAATATGGTACAATATTCTGCATTACATCGCCCTTTGTAGAAATGGTACACCCCGTCTTTGTTTACGGATGTGACCTCAGTTCTCTTTAGCTCTTTAGTACGTCTATGGATGGTCTGTCATTTCAGAGGGAAATTTGAATTACACAGCTAGTAGATCATACGGTTTTGTTTCTTAAGAGAAGTTCTCCTAACAAAGGTTGATGGTATTACAAGACTGGCTCTATTAACATTTATCCAAAACTTAACATCTAAAGAAAATCAACAACATACTTACTAATTTTGCGTGGTAAAATAGACACTACTACCTAAAAAAAGAGATACTTTCAGGGTCCATAAAAGTATTTAAATCATTGAATTGTGTTACTCGATTAAGGAATGTCTTAAAACCCCAAATTCTATTAGGTATTATATTATAAACAATATTTTTTAGATCTGGTCTTTAGTTTCCACTTGTATTGTTAACATTACCTTGCCTATAAAATTATCAACATTCTATCAAAAGCTTGGAAATGATGTTACATGCATAACTTTCCACGCACACGAAACGTTTGTATGGAATAAAGGAGACATTACTGTTGGGAAAAATGTATTTGTAAGCAAAGTTGAGTTGATAAAGTATAACAAGTAAAAAAAACAAATAACAATAAAATAAATATAAATGTATATTTGTCCACTGGTCTGTGCTATAACTGAATTTTCTGTATGATTCCAATAATTTTGATCATTTTTATAGTCAAAATCGCTGAATTTGCGTATTCTCTGTTCAGATACAGGAGAGATGTGAGCGACGATTGCGCAATCCCTTGCAAACTAGGTTGAGCGCATGCATTTGGCGCGTGCATGTTGCTATCTCTCTTTCGCCAATATAATGTTTACAGACACTTTTATTATGCGTCCTGACCTTCCATAGTCTAGTTAATGTATTTGTGTAACATATTTAGTCTTGCTGATGTGACCACAGTGAAAAAACAGCAGGTGAGTCAGACAGTACTTTGCCGCACTGAAGAGGGCGCACGTGAACCCAATACATGTACCTCTCTGAGCGCTATAAAGGTAAAATTTTGCTGATTTTGCTGAGCTGTCTCTCTCGCACACATTTCATTGTACTGTTGACCCTGTGTTAACTTGTATATGGCAAATAAAACTTGAAACTTGAAACTTGAACTTGAAACTAAACAGAGAACACTTTACCTCGAATGGCAGACACAAGTTTGTAGAAGCAAAGTAATATATAGGTAACTTATATATAGGCTTATATGACTTAATGACCTGTCAATATCACAGACAAACCTGGAGGATTTTTAGAGTTAGAGTTTAGAGTGAGTTCATTATATCACTTGAAGCACTAGAATTTAAATAGAATCCCCAATCAAAAATGGACAATTTCTGATAATTGGCTAATATTTATTTTTAATTAAAGTCTTAATACCAATAAAAACATTAAAAAACAAGAAAGAAAATCCAACATTTTTGATTTTTTAGTAAATAACATCCAGGGTTGCATCATTGATTTAAGAAATTAATTGCAATTCTAATTTTTAATATTAAGACTTCTTGATAAAAGATTAAATCCATGTTAAAACTTGCATAAAGTACAGTTAAAAAAACATAACGTATATTATCTCTTACCTCTATTTAATGTATATCTAGCCAGGTTTTGAGATATGCATCTCTGAGTTATGACATTTGATTGGTAATGTTTCATTGTGAACAATATAAATGAAATTCGCTCCACCTGATTGTATTAGGATGTAAAAAGCAACTATATTAATAATGATACCTCAGACATTACATTACATTACAGTTCATTTAGCTGACGCTTTTGTCCAAAGCGACTTACAATAAGTGTAAACAATCATGAGGATACAACTCCGAACAGCAAGAATCTTGGAAGTGCATTAGCTTCAAATCAGAATCAGAATCGGAATTTGGGTTATTGCCAAGCAGGTTTTCACATACAAGGAATTTGCTTTGGTGTGTAATGGTGCAAACACAGTAGGAGAAATAAAAAATAAGAACAAATACAGAAGAACATAAATATAGAAAAAAGAATGTACAGAATGTAATGAAAAATATGTAAAAGTAAATAGGTACAACCCTTTAAATGCAGAACAATAGCTTCAAATAGGCCAAATAAAAGTGCAACAAACAGAAACAATAGAATATGAATTCAACTATTAATGAATTATAAATAAGCCAAACCAATATAAGTGCAACATACATTTTTGTTTGCTTTCATTCGCCGAGGGGCAGTCGAAACAGGTGAGTTTTCAGTCTGCGTCTGAAGGTGTGAAGACTGTCTGCTGTCCTGACATCAATTGGGGGGGGCGTCCTTCCACCATTTTGGAGCCAGGATAGCAAACAGGCGGGTTGTGTTTGAGGGGAATCTGAGTCCCACTCGTAGTGAGAGAGTGGCGAGTCCAATGCGAGGCCAATGCAGAGCAAAGTGAACGCGCTGGGGTGTTTGGTTTGACCGTGGCTTGGATGTAGGAAGGGGCTGATCCATTCACAGCACGGTAGCACCAGAGTCTTGAAGCAGATTCCAATGATAACCAGTGAAGGGCGCGGAGCAGCGGTGTAGCGGGGGAGAACTTGGGTAGGTTAGATTAGATTTAGCATTGTCTAACTTTCATAAGTATATATGTAAAACTACATGTGCAACCCCACAACCCAGTGTTTCAATCGACATTGCACGTCCTACGATGTGACTATTGCGCATGCACGCATGATTTCGATGCTGAAATGATATATCGTGCAGCCCTACTTCAGTACATTATTGTCCGTGACTGTTAACCCCAGTACCATTTGTTGAGATCATGAACAGCTTGGTACTCTCTGTGTTTTTGTAAGTAACTACACGTTTTGCAAGCGTGTTCTTTTCCAAAGTGGATCGTTCGAACTTTGAACTTGCTTGTCCAGGTAAAGTATCTCATGTACTCAGAATTGTTTTGATCAAGGTAAAGGAGCCTGTCTGCCAGTTCCTTTGGAGAGGAAAAGTCATTGACATGAATGAAAGAATCAGCTCTGATATGGTTCTCATAACTTGGTCTTGAAGGGCCCAGAACTATTGGTACACTTCCCTTCATCATAGGTTTGTATAACTTCTCCGTGATATAGTCTTTGTAGATAGAGTTTTCAAAGGATAGGTAGAATTTACAACTAGAAACGATCTTTGAATAGTCTTCGTCACTTATACGTTGGCCGAACCCCTTTCCGTAAGCATGAATCTTGATGTATTTCTTCAGTTCATTATAGAACTTAACTCTCTCATGATTTGCGTTCAAGTTGCTCACAATCCAACACACCAACTTGTCCTTTGCTGGCAGTTTGAAACTCTCCTCTTTTGATGTCAGTGGCATTTGATACCCATAAGGCACTGGAATATTTGAATCAAGGCGATAAGTGCATGTCAAGTTGAATAAGTCATTAAGTTTTGGGATTTGACCTGCGTTTGCTGGTGACTCCATGTTTGACCACACCCATTTCTGAAAAGATGGACGCGGCTCTTTTGGCATGTTTACCAAATTGTAATTTATGTCCCTGTGGTGGAAGAAGACCCCATGGGCTTTATGGTAAAGAGTCTTGTCATCTGTTAAGCGACATCTTGTGATATTGAAAATATTGCAGCTGAGATCAAATCTATAGCCAAACGGCCACATCCAGATCAATAAAATAGTGTCAGGCTCAGCGTCCACTGCTATTGTCTGGTTCTCCTGGGTGTCACTGGGATGTGGGTGCAGCTCTGTGGGACTGTTTTGGTCTGAGTCCTGGGTCTGTGCTTTCTCTGTACACAGCATGGTAGGACAGAATTGACGGCCTCTCTCCAAGTAAGAGCCAACATTGGCGTAATTGAAGTCAGGATTGTAGTAAATGAGGAATATGCTAAGAAAACACAACACCAATAGGCTGCTGCAGAAAATTGAGCGCGGAGAAATCCACTGGCAGGCTGAGGAAGACATGGATCACCTTTGGAGAGAGAGAGAGATTATATCCAATGATTAGACAGAACATGTCAAATCAAAAAGTCATTGTAATTCTTTTGCATTTTCTGGCATCAAAATGTAAGTTTACCAGTACATTTATGGAGTGAGGCACATGTTTGAAAGGGGTTTATGATGTATCGTACTAATCTGTTTATTATAGGTTGTAATAATATAATGTAGGTTGTTCTTTGTTTTTAACCTTATGTTCTGTACGGTGTCCTTGAGTGCCATGAAAGGCGCCTATAAAATAAAATGTATTATTATTATTATTATTATTATTAAAGAGCCACCTGGTGATCTTATTTAATTAACAAATATAAAGTGCTAAGCATTGCAAAGTTTTAAAAATATATTTAAAAGGTATAAAAGGTCATTCAAATCAACAAATAAATAGATGTTAAAAGGCATATCTTATTACTATCTCCCACATTTGCCCTGCGTATACATACGTACACACATACATACATACATACATACATACCAGACTGAACAGGTAGAACAGAAAAGCAGTGAGGTAGTAATATACATCATACAAAAAAACAGAGATAGACCAGATTATATGGAAATAAGAATATAAATAGAACTTAGTTGCCGTTTCTAAGATTGTGTACTGTAAAGTCACAAAGCTAACAAATGTATACAAATACAAAGAGTCAAATATGCTTTAAAACGGTCATGGTTCGGGACAGGGGAGGACCCAAATGCAGAAAACAGACTGAGTAACAAAAAGCGAGCCATTAATAAAACAAAGCTGAATCAAAAATACAAAGTAGCAAATGAAACACACAAACCAACTATGGTGCAGATACGGGCAGACACGGGCAGATACGAGGAGGCACAACAGGTAACAAACACGTAACATGAATGACAATCCAAGAGGAACAATGAAACGGAAAGTAATGAGGCGCACGCCTCGGAGAAAGACACGACAGGAAGTGAAACAAGCCACAACACAATGCGGAATGAAAATTCAAGACAGGAAACCGTGACAAAAACAGGTGTCCCCAACCTCGGGTCGTGGACCAGTATTAGGAAGTGGATCATTTTGTACCGGGCCACACAGAAAGAATAAAACGTATGGTAATATTTATTGTAAACATTTTATTTACATTTGTGTTATATGACCACTTCCATCCGCACCTCTTTCTTTTTTTCATGCACCTATAAGCCCACAAGCTGGAAAGCTTCTTTGAAATGGAGGAAAGATCCAATGATGAGACCACAGAAGACTCCTACACTACTAACAAAAAGACTATTATCTAATAATTAAATTATATCTTTTGCACTTTAGTGTGTGTTGTGTTATGCCTGCAAAAAATATCCAGAATGACTTTTCTTTGTTCTGGTTTGCTTGATTAAACAAGTTAAATGTTTCCAACATAAGAGGCCAAGAGGCAAAACTAATATTGTAATAAAGACACAATCTCACCTTAAAGTTGATAAAAAAAACAGCCCAGATCCTGTAAATACCACAATCGTTAGAAAACTATTTTCTCCCCTTCTGTGGAAACCCTCTGTGTTAGTCTCCAAGGTCTTTTTTTCACAAGCACAGGACTTTGTGACAGCGTTCATAAACGGATTGTGGAGAATTTGGATGCTGATACTAGGAACAGAGGGCAGGAAGGATAATTAGCATGAGAATCCAAGCAGACCAGTTTTCAAAAGAAATAAACTAGACACTACAAATGGATAATAGCCTTTTTAACAGACAAGAAATTCAAGAAGCCCAACTGTGGAGTTAAAGAAAATGTGCGACATGTCATATTACATTGCACAATGTATGAAACAGAAAGAGAAAATTATGGGGATAATGGCAACAGAAGGAGATGGAGAGGGGGTAAGACCACCAGGAAGGCACTATTTACTTTCTTAAGTGACACAATTTTGGCCAGAATAATTAAAAACAGGTTAAATTAAAGTAAATGCTGCATTTGACCATTTTAAACAGTAAAATGACTGTTTCACATGATTGTACAGTAGGTGGCAGTATGCGCCTTAAAGTTGTTTGCGATCTGCCAATAAACGGAGAGAAGAAGAAGAAGAAGAGGAAGAGGAGGAGGACCGGACATATTTGGATTACGTCACACGGAGAGCTCATGATGGCGGTTGATTTGACTTCTCGTTTCAGAAGGTTGAACAGCCAAACGAGAAGTTTTCGTGAAAATATACAACATGGTAAGAGTATTAACGCAAAAGATTGCAGTTAGCTATTAGTTTATTAGTTAGCACAGCCGTGTAAATAAATGCTAAGGCGCTCGAGACAGAAAGACCCAACGGTCGTGTTGTTAGCTTTTGATTATGGAGAAATATATTGTGCATCAGGAGTCTGCATATGGTTTACAGAAGTAGTTAGTGGAGGAAGTATTCATATTATTTAAGTTACTTAAAGAAAGTAGCAATATCACAAAATTAAAACACTCAAATCAAATCAAATGTATTTATATAGCCCAATATCACAAATTACACATTTGTCTCAGTGGGATTTACAGACTGTACAACACCCTCTGGGGGAAAAGTGGAGGAAACCTCAACTTAGTTTCTGAGACCTCTACACCATAAAAATTAGTTTTTTCTATGCAATCTGACACGTCTTCTTGCCTCTGGTGGATTGTCCGTGCGCTGCAGGCAGCAGAGAGCCTTTGAATGCCGAATTCAAAAGTACAAGGAACTAAACACAATTATAATATTCCAAATCTTGCAAATGTAATCATCGATATTTGTTTTTGTTTCTAAAAGAGCCATTGTTTTGTTCAATACATTTCCCATAAATGCCTGACGTATCAAATATGATATAAAAAGAGTGTAAATAAGATACTAATAGCAGTCAGATAAGCTGTCGACAGTTTTAGTGGAATAGAAGTGTAAAGTAGCATACAAGGGAAATTCTTAAGTAATGCTGGTCCACCTTCATTTTTGATATACAGTAGATTAAGCAAATCTGAACTAGTAATTATCACTGCCATGTGCAATATTCACTTTTATAATTTCTTTATCAACCATTTTGTACTTACTTTTATTCTATGTAATTATTGTGTACTCGCTACTTTACTTAAGTTCTTATGAGTTCTTATTGTCATACATAGTATTTACGCTTTGTGTCTACCTTTTTAATTTGATAAACATGCTTATTAGTAAATTTTATATATATATATATATATATATATATATATATATATATATATATATATATACACACACACCTTTTTCAAGTTGTTATGAACCCGCTTTTCCTCTTACCCTGTGTCTCCTCACAGGTTTCTCGGGGCCTTTCGGTGCCACTCAGCTGTGGCAAAACATTATCCAGGCACTGCAAACCCAGGTGGAGGTGCGCCGCTGTAGAAGGCATCTACAAGTTCATGTTGAATGTTTCACAGGCTCAGACGCTGTCGATGCTGTCCTCAGTTATTTGATGCAGAATGTTGTTTTTTGCTCAAGTGAAGTGTCTCGCCTCAAAGCTGCTCGACTCTGTCAGGCTTTGATGGAGGCCAAAGTGTTCGAACCAGTGGGAACAAAGCTTTTTCGTAGAGAGAAGGAAATAACCTTTGAGGACAGCAGCTGCAGCCTGTATCGTTTCCTGGTACTGCCTAATTCTAGCATGAATGATTACAGTGACACAGAAAACAAGCTACCAGAAGAACGGGTTATGAAGCGGAAGCAAAGTTCAAGGTTGGTTTTCTTCATGCAATAATGCCCCAGACTGAGATAAGGGCATATATTTGTTCAATGTTTAACAATTTCCATTTGATAAAAATCAATAATGTAAATAAAGTAAAGGTCATGTAAATGTTATTATCAGTCCATTTTAAAAAGTTTTGAGATATTGTCCATGAAAATGTGTGCGAGCCCTGTATTTACCACCATTATGTTGTTTCAGGAGGCTGAATGAACTGCGCACAATCTCTAATCCCCTGGCTGTCGGACCATCAGAGAGGAGGGTCGAGAGGCTGCTGAGGACCATAAACCTGCGACCAACCTTTTCTCCAGCTTTAAACACAACCCGCACTACTTCTGCGTTTCTGTCCAAAGCTGGTAAAACTGAGATAATCTGTCAGTATTTGCCAGTATGGTGGGCAACAACAGTCCACGACAGATGTAAATATTTTGACCTCTTTCCTCCTTCACTAGTGGTGGAGGGAGTTTGGAAGCAGCAGACGCTGCTGCAGCTGCTGCAGATAGTAGAGTTGCCCATGCTGGACGGCATCCTGACCTCTCCTGCCAGGGTTCAGCTGCAGGCCTGCAGAACTCCTCTGGCCACCCAGGACCTGGTTATCTCTAACATGTGCCTGGACAGAGAGCTGCCCGACACCCTTAATCTTCCCAAGTCAGTGCTCTTAATACTACTACTTATTTTATTTATTTTGAACAATAAGTAAAAAAACAAAAAATAATAAACGTCTCGCAAACTCTTAATGTTCAAATTCTTATTAACAATATAAATAAACAACGTAAATAAATGTCTGAAAATGAGTAGGAAGAAGTCAAATCAAATCTGCATTCCAACCGGCAAACATTGCGACTCTGAATACAGACAGATGAGAGGCGAGTGACAGACGGAAAGACCAGTTAGACCAGTTAGACCAGTTAGACCAGTTAGACCAGTTAGACCAGTTAGCGATACAGGGAGATACAAATAACTACTCATGGCGCTCTCCAAGAAGAGAGAAGTCAACAGAGCTTTCAACCCTAGATGGACTCATATCTACAGTAATATATCTATCTATCTATCTATCTATCTATCTATCTATCTATCTATCTATCTATCTATCTATCTATCTATCTATCTATCTATCTATCTATCTATCTATCTATATATATATATATATATATATATATATATATATCTGTACAGTTCAATGTTAAGTGACAATAAACATTGTCTAAATGTTTTTAAATTGTACTTTCTTTATTAGATTTGACAGTCAGTTGTTGATGTGCAGACGTTGATACAGCTACTAGGCTACTGCTTGAATTCTAAATCATCTATATCCACATTCTCGTCATGCGTGTACGAGCACAGCATTCCACCTCCCCCACAGTGACGGTAGAAACATGTTGTGTTTCATGGTTTACAGGTTGGACGGGTGGCTGTCAGCAGCGGCAGACTGCTTGGCTCTCTTTCCCGATCAGCTGATAGTGTTCGCAGGGGAACAGCTCAGCCAACAAAGTGAGAAGAAAAAAATCCAATTCTGTTCTTTGTATGTTGCTTTTGTTTCTTATTTGAAGCTAATGATCCTCATGATTGTTTGCACTGACTGAAAGTCGCTGTGGACATGAACTGTTATGTAATGTGATGTAAAACAGGTGGCAACACCGTTTCAGAAGATGAACAGGCAGAGCGGCTTGAAAGCCAGAAGAGACTGCTCTTTGACACCATCGCCAAGTACTACAGTGGACAGGACAAAGCTCCGCTTCTCTCAGGACGCTACCTGGACATACATGCTGCAATTCTGAATTTGCTGGGTGAGACTTGATAAAGTTTACAGTGATATTTATGTTAAAGCAAAGAAGGCCCGTCCTTTTTGTCTCTCCACGATGACTCGTCCTTTGTAAACATCCTTTTCCGCCTGCTTTCTTGACCACATCTTGGGTCTTTCCAGGTGAAGGGAAGTTGCAGGATGCCATCAAAGCATCTCAGTTGTGTTTTCGACTGCTGGAGACGAGCGCCAGAGATGAAATCCGGAAATTATTGGCCTTTATGTCCACAGCGGCACACCCAGATGCTTGCCGTCTTCAGAAACAGGTCCTGTTGTACCAAATCATTGTTCTAGTGTTGTTTTTAGATTCATGTATAGATTATTTTGAGTCGTATGAGCTCAAAGGTTGGCTCATTATTTGACTTTCAGGTGTGTTTCCTTTCAGATGGATAACAGGGCCTTGGTGTGCCGCTCTTTTCAAAGAGCAATTGTCCAGAATCATGAACTGAATCGATGCCAAAGCGAAACCCTGGTGATGTTTCTCGTGGACAATTGCAGTGAGCTCACCAAGGTACACTTTCGTTTGTTTATTCAGGTGTCACTAACATGCAGTGGAAAAGTTTGACATCGACTTCTTAATGAAAATGTCATTGAATCATTGCTGCTACTTTGTCATTAGAGGTAAAAAAAAAAACATTTGATTAAAAACCAAATGTTTATTCTTTCTTCCTGAAATGAGTTCAGACTCCTACGTCTCTTATTGAAGCTGTGAGGAGAACCCTGAGGACTATGCAGCAGGGGAAAGACCCTGACTCAATTGCCAGTAAGTAAAATACAACTAAATATGCACATTCTTTCTGACATTACACATAACACCATTTACAGGAAACGTTAAATTCTGTAGTGAAAAACTAATGTTTCCATCCCCTCTGGGTGTTGCAGCGTTCACCTTCTGCCAGCAGGTGACGCCACAGGAGTACGAGGATCAGCGAGAGGCTACCACCCTGGAGAGCCTCAAACAGCTTCTTCAGCATATTTCCTCGAGCAAAACCATACCTGCCAAGGAGAGGAGGAGGCTGCTCAAAGAGTTTGAAAAACATCACCCCGTGGTCTTCCTCCAGCATTTATCCAGCACCTTCTGAAACGCACAACCTTTGTTGTGGTGCAAGCGCTTTCACTGAATAATAATTGAAAGCACATCATGGGTGCAGATAGTCCAACAATGAATACAAATAGTGCTACTGCAGCATGGCTTTAGCCTCCCTTCATTCTTTTAATTCACAAGAGGCCTACAAAAAATGGGGTTTTATTGTCCCCACATCCCAGTCGTGTAGCACTGGATGCAGCATCTTATCTCTCATTTTGAGATACAAGTCCAAACCATAAGCTTTATTACAGCTGCGATTGGTTTTGCACTAGTTCTTTATAAATAATGACACCTCAGCTCATCTATAATACCAGGTGCTTAAACGTGGGTAGTCCGTGAGCAGCTGTTGGTAGCGGTTGACATTTTGTGTTGAGCGAGGACACATTTTTGAATTGTACATTAATGATTTAATGTTGTAAAGATGAATAATGTGTATAGAGGGCAGAGGGCCCTAGCAGTACTGTAGAGTGCAGTATATGCAGAGTAACTGGATTAATGAAAAAGATGACTTGAGTTTTATCAGACCACATGTTAGCCGGCTGTTTTCAGGCTCCAGCTGGTGAATAGTTTGTGTACTAATTGATTGGACTTCTTGGTCCTGGTGTGGATACTGTATTTGGATAAACTATTGGAAAAGCCTTGGAAGTGTGGTTTGCTGAAGTAATGATGTGCACTTTGATCAGGCATAAATAATTCTTCCAGCCTGCTGTAGTGTGGCTACGGGGAAATACTGGTGAACGCCACACTGATGTAGCGGAATAAGGTTGAACACTAACTTGTTTTTGCTGGAGATGAAGACGGATCTTTCTGTGAATAATGTACCAGTACTACTCATTTTCAAGGGTTTTAAGCATACTTTTAGTTCCAGGCTTTTGATCAAACACCTTTTTTTAATTGTAACATTTTAGAATTTTACTTGAACGATTGACAATAACCCTTTTTACGGAAGATGTGTAATAAATAATGACTTAATATTATGTTGGACTACTAATTTAATCTTTGGTTAAGCATGATACCTCAGTCGCATTCTTTTAATTTATGAAGCCATGGTCATGCAAATCTTCTCAGCATCTTTTGTTCTTTACATACACTGAAATCATTTTAGATTGCACTTTGTGATGCTGAAACATGCTTTATTTTCTGTCTAATAAAAGTTTAATTTGTCTCTCAAACACGACTTTGCTGTATTTCTTTAGTGCATGTGCCAGAAGCTAGAACTTACCCTAATGACATCCCTTCCCATATTACACTTGATTATGTAACCCATCAGATTTCTTTCTTATACTTGATGATATACTCCACCACAGAAAGACTTATAATAGAGTTTCTGCTGCTGATATTTATGGTATTATAGGGTCCTAATATTTGGTTAATAGCTACTAAAATCATGGAAATACTATGTAGGGCCCATTTCTTTGTCCCTAACAACATTAGTTAATTTTTTTCATTCATAATTAAACAAATTATCCATACAGTTGAAAGTGGTTACATACATAATACTAAATCATTACATCAAAATAAAACAAAATGAAATGAAAGGAGGCTGTAACCTCAGTTTATTGTCACTATCTTATACCCAAAATAGCAGTTAAACAACAAACACAAATAAAATATAATGAAGAATCACATCAGAAGCAGATAAGCAAAAACATTTCTTAGTGTTGTTTAAAATAAAGTATAATAAAGAAACAAATATAATCAAAAAACATCACAAATCAGTCAGTTCTGTCATTTTGTATATATATCTTTTAAAATATAATGTTTTGTACATTTCCTTACAGTGTGTGAGAAGTGTCATTAATGCATAACTACTGCAATTAGTACACATAACCTCAATATAACAACACTTATGGAGAGTGTGTGTGTGTGTGTGTGTGTGTGTGTGTGTGTGTGTGTGTGTGTGTGTGTGTGTGTGTGTGTGTGTGTGTAAACTGTGAATCACGTTTGATTTGCATGGAGTGGTTTCAAAACAGAGAGTTAATTAAAAAACAAACTCAGATGACGTTAATGCACCGGACAACCCGGAAGTAGGTTGTTCACTACACTAGCGCACTAAAGCTAGCTCATTTCGTATGCCACTGGACGACATGGGGGCTGTGTTTCTCAGCCATTATTGACAGCGGTACAGCTGAGAGTCTACTTATAATAAGAAATAAAACAGAGAGCCCTCTTCATATCAAGGTATGTAGCTGGAGGATGTCCGCTTTGGATTGAAACACGCTTTTAAGACTTGTAATGACAGTAACGTCACTGTCTACTTGCGCATTGTTGGCTTGTTAGCATTGGTAGACAAGTTAGCAACCGCGATCTTTTTTGTGTAAACAAGTATTTCACGGTAGCCAACATATTGCAACGAGGATGTCAACCTTCAAATCTACATAGATAGCAGTTTACAACTAACGATAGTGTCACAGGGCTGCGCTAGTTTTGATGTGTGCGCAACTGTTACAGGCTAAACAAGGCGATTAACTTAGCTAGCATAAAGCATTTCCCAATCAAACATGACAGCCATTCAAAGCGACCAATATAACATTTAAATCCTTCAACACAACGCGAACATGTTTGTCTAACTCCACACGAATAGCCTGTACAAATCACATCTATGTTAGTAAGCTGGTATTAATAAACTGTCTGGTATCCTGACGGCTAAGCTATCAAGCTAGTTAGCTACTCGGCTAGGAAGGCTGTGTGCAGGTGCATGTCCAGAAGCTCTCAGTTTACCTGTCTGTCTGGACGGCTTATAATGTTGACAGGTGTCACTCTTGCTAGGGGGGATATTAAATTAAATATTGTTTAGTAATTAGGCCATAGATTTGCGTTTGGTAGATGGTGATTCCTTTAGCATGCAATGCTCAGACTAGTAAATAATGAGCAGTTACTGCAATGTTATTATGATTCCCTTACACTTGAGTATATGCAATCTCTCTCACACAGGTCCACTTTAACAAAACAACCAATATAGCTTTATTTAAAAGTCTCAAGTAGATCTGGCTGATAAAGGATTAGGGTTACAGGTTACAGCAGTTGGCTTTAGCTGAGGATAAATAAGTGACTGAGCTTTATATCTGCATTATATACAGTGTTGGCCAGGGTGTGTATTGGCAAGAGTCTTAACAGTTTGATTAAGATTTAGTGTGCATCTCAATTTATATTCAAACGCTTATTCCGCCTTGTTGCAGGGCAGTGATATGAACATCAAAATCCCGAAGAAACGGTTCACATATAAATATATTGGCTACATAACTGTCAGTCATGCTCTTTTGCCCAACTTCCTGTTGCACATCATGCTTTTCAAGTCACTCTGAAGTATTTTGAAAGAGAGCCTTAATGTGGGGTGTGTGTGCTCTGAGTCATTTTATATTTCAGGGGGCAGCTTGGGAGCTTAAGATATTCTCCTGAGCCAGCACAGGCAGGACGCTGGTGGGCACTTTGATGTGCACATTTTCAAGCAGGTGCTTCAAATTGATTGTTAAAGGCTTTTGCTTAGCTGTAAAAGGGTTATGCTAAAGTTGCGACTTTTAGTGATCGCAAATCCTTCCGTTGACATTCGACTGACTGGTCTGTACCTCTTAGTTTAACTATATATTTTTATTTTAACTGCTTGCCTATCCTAGCCGGTCTGTCACTGTTATCCACCTCTCTCACTTTAGCTGCCAGGTCAGGCGTGAACATGGAGTCTATGCTGAACAAGCTAAAAAGCACCGTCACCAAGGTGACGGCAGATGTCACCAGTGCTGTCATGGGCAACCCGGTGACACGGGAGTTTGAGGTTGGACGACATCTTGCCAGTGGGGGTCCTGGCTTGTGCTGGAGGATCTATAACGGCACCAAGAAGTCCACCAAACAGGTTTGTTTATACCCCCTCCCTGACCAGACCCTATATAGACTATATATATATATATATATATATATATATATATATATATATATATATATATATATATATATATATATATATATATATATATATATATATATATATATATATATGAAGTCAACTGAGGACCCCGCAGTATCTTTGGGACTCGATGAAGCTGATTTCAGCGTCTTGTTGTTTGTCTGTGTCCCTCCAGGAAGTAGCAGTGTTTGTGTTTGATAAGAAGATGGTTGATAAATATCAGAAATTTGAGAAGGACCAAATCGTTGATTCCCTGAAAAAAGGGGTGCAACAGCTGACCAGACTGCGTCACCCCCGTCTCCTGACTGTGCAGCATCCTCTTGAAGAGTCACGGTGATTAACACACACACACACACCTACACACCTACACACATACACACATGTCAAGGATGAACTCAAAGAGTTAAAGCTCAAAGAGGTGCTTGACATTCGAGGGAAAAGTTACATAACATATTTGTCTGCCTCTGTTTGTGCATATGTGAGCAGGAGCTTGTCATGATCAAAAGCATCTGTAGACCATCGCTGAATAATTTATGCCCCCTGAAGGCAAGATTAGGTTGAGGCTGTCCTGAGCTTACTTTCTTTTTGCAGCTTTGTCTTTCCTAAACTTTCCCCCAGGGAAGCTCACGTTGCTATTCGACTCTGTTTAAGAAAAACTCAACATTTAAAAAGCAGTTGTTAAAAATGATTCTGATGTTACGTCTGTATTTGTGCCTCAGAGACTGCCTGGCGTTCTGTACAGAGCCGGTGTTTGCCAGTCTGGCCAACGTGCTGGGTCAGTGGGATAACCTGCCCAGCCCTATGCCCAACGACATCAAGGAGTACAAACTATATGATGTGGAGACCAAGTTTGGCCTGCTACAGGTGAGCGTGCAGACTCTTGTAGTACTGCAACAAAGTTTGTTTTCACGTGTTGCCAATTTGACTACTAGTTGCTGATTATTTGCAATCATCAACCTCTGTACACATCATGTATGGCGCAGTAATTACACTGTTGCTCATTGGCTAAGTGTAGTTGTACTGTCCACCTGTCAGATGTGTACTGAAACCTTTAAAAATGAGAACTTGCCTGTTTTCCACATACAAATACATTTGGAATTCCAATATGTGTTCATATGCGATTACTTCTCAAAGCCAGTTGAACCAGCTGCATTTCATGCATCACCTTTCACTACCATGCTGTTACTCCTACGCCAACATGGTGCAGTGGCATCATCTTTTCCCACGTTGGGTTTAATTTCTATTTCCTTTGCCTTTTCCACAGCTTGTATAACTTCCAAAGGGAAATCATTGATGGCTGATAGAACTAGAAAGAAGCCTCCAAAGTCTGAAACCAGAAGTTATTACAGAAACATTTTCGCCCTTTCATACCCAAAATTGACGTTTTCATTTTTCTTCAGATCTCCGAAGGTTTGTCCTTTCTCCACAGTGGGGTGAAAATGGTCCACGGAAACTTGTGTCCAGAGAACATCATCCTGAACAAGAGTGGAGCCTGGAAGATCATGGGCTTCGACTTCAGCATCTCCTCTATCAACCCCTCAGACACTGAGGTGTGTTGGGAGACTGTTGATGCTCTGCCAGAATAATCTCTTGCAGCGTGGTTCTATAATCTCATGTTCTCTCATCCTCTTCAGCTTAAGTACACGTGTAAAGAGTGGGAGCCCAACCTCCCTCCACTCTGCCTCCCCAACCCCGAGTACCTGGCTCCCGAGTACATCCTGTCGGTCAGCTGCGACGCCGCCTCCGACATGTACTCACTGGGCGTGGTCATGCATGCCGTCTTCAACGAGGGCAAGCCCGTTTTCCAAGTCAACAAGCATGACATATTCAAGAGCTTCAGCAGGCAACTGGACCAGGTGGGTGGAGCTGTGCCACGTGCGAGAGCATGACGAGTGACTGGACAGACAAAAGGTCGTAAACGCAGCTACAATTCAGCGTCAAGCAGCTGTTTTCTTTCCACACATGCGTGTTCCCCCCCCCCCCTCTTCTCATGCTCATCTCTCTGGCAACCACAGCTGTCTGCTCAGATTTGTGTCAGTGTCCAGCTCATTGCGAAGGCGGATGTCTTGTCCAGATTTGATTTGAGTGGAACACTTGATCCTGATTGTGACTACACACACACACACACACACACACACACACACACTCCAGGACTAGCTGCTCCAGGCTAATGTGGACTTGAGCTGCAGCTCATTTTTAGTTGTCTGCTGCATCACTTGATAAGAGCGTGTTACTGTTACCAATCAAAACGCTGGTTGGATTCACTGTTTTGTTCCATTCTGACTCTTTCTCTTGTAGCTGAGCAGCATAAGTCCAGCTGTGCTGAACAAGCTCCCAGAGGAGGTCAGGGAGCATGTCAAGATGCTGCTCAGCGTCGCCCCCAACGTCCGACCCGATGCAGACCAGATGACCAAGGTTTGCGTTGTTGGCACTTCATGTCTGAAGATACAAAGATTAGCGTATCTTTCCTTACAGTACGTGCTCATGTGGGTGATATCGGATTTCCTTTCTTCCTGTTCAGATTCCATTTTTTGACGACGTGGGCGCTGTGACCCTGCAGTATTTTGACTCCCTCTTCCAGAGAGACAACCTACAGAAGTCCCAGTTCTACAAAAGCCTCCCTAAAGTCCTGCCCAAACTCCCCAAGGTAAATGTTTGTGCATTTGGTACAAAGCGGGAGCTAAGCCTAGGGCTGAACAATGCTTGTTAATGTTGTGTTCAATGTTTTTCAGTGAAAATCCAGATTTGTTTGCTGCACGTTTAGCTCCTTTTCCAATAACTTAGTGCTCATGTTACTGTCAAATAATCATTTCACACAACACGCAAAGCAGAACTTGTGACACAGCTTCTCTGAATCTTGCTTCCCTTTTTCTCTGTACTTCTTTTATATGCTAGTTTGTTAAAACGTGCTCCCCGATGAACTCGTCGTCTTACAGTTTGAATGCTCGTTTCGTTCTTTCTCTCAGAGAGTGGTGGTGTATCGAATCTTGCCGGCGCTGACCTCCGAGTTTGTGAACCCGGACATGGTTCCCTTCGTGCTGCCCAACGTGCTGCTGATCGCAGAGCAGTGCACCAAGGAGGAGTACGTTCGTCTCATCATGCCCGACCTCACGCCTGTTTTCAAGCAGCAAGAGCCCGTTCAGGTAGACGCACACAGAACCCGTTGTTGAGGTGTTTAAACGTTACTATTGGAGTCTTAGACGTTGGTAAGCTTCGCATGGCCCACAGGTAATGTGCTCTCAGACAAATGTAAATCTTTGCATGATATTTTCTTCCTTTTTTTTGGTATTTGTGTGTTTTTATATAACGACTAAAGCGCATGCTCTGTTTGGGTTTGGTCTGTCACTTTACCAAGACTTGTCTCTCTCTGTATTTTTCTTCCCAATGCGTCTTCAGGCTAGTAACATGGTGAGTGGTCTCTGCTGTGAATACGCTCCAGTCGCATCAGCTAGTTTGTGTTGTCTGTAGAACTAAAAGCTAAACTAAAGCCACTTATAGCACCGTCACCTTTAACTTCCACTCACTACTTCACTCGTATGTAGAAATCGGCTTGTTTTCCTAACTGGGTCCCTGTGCTGTGCAGATCCTGCTGATATTCCTGCAGAAGATGGACTTGCTGTTGACTAAGACGCCCTCGGAGGACATTAAGAACAGCGTGCTGCCTATGGTGTACAGAGCTCTGGAAGCGCCTTCTGTACAGATCCAGGTACAGGGACTGCTTTTGTATTTCAGATTGTAAACCAGAAACGTGCACCACCAGATCAACTGCAGATGGTGGGTGTGTATTCTCGTGCTCTTCGTTGTCTCGTCAGTGCCACCGCGAGAGAACAGTAGGAATGAATGCATTGGCGTCATTTAAAAAAAATGTCCGATTTCATAACTTCCATCTCACCTTGTGGCCGAGCAGGAGCTGTGCCTGAACATCATCCCGACGTTCGCCAACCTGATCGACTACCCGTCCATGAAGAACTCCCTCATCCCTCGAATCAAATCCGCCTGCCTACAGACGTCTTCACTAGCTGTGAGTCGCCATGCTCTCAGCTTGTGCCTCTGCTTCGGCCCTTGTCCTTCTGTGACACTTGTATACTACGTTCACTGTGAAATGTCTGAGTTTCTATATGTATTTTGAGTTTGTCCATGTATGTATCTTCCTTTTTGTTACTGTGCAGGTACGAGTGAACTCTCTGGTGTGTTTGGGGAAGATTTTGGAATATCTCGACAAGTGGTACGTCATTGATGAGATCCTGCCCTTCCTACAACAGATCCCCTCCAGAGAACCAGCAGTACTCATGGGCATTCTAGGTAAAGAAAGTGCACACGACACACTCTCCTTCCTACTAGAGATGCACCGATCAACTGGCCACCGGTGGAATCAGTCTCGTATATCCATTTATATGACATTCGCTTGTCAACTATAGTTCTCGAGAACTACTTGACAATGGGTGCATCTCTACCTCCTTACTGCCGTTTCTGAAACACTTAATGATCGGTTACTTGACTTTCCCGCTCCTCACTTTAGGAATATATAAGTGCACCTTCAGCCACAAGAAGTTGGGCATCCCCAAAGAGCACCTTGCCTCGAAGAGCCTGCCGCACCTCGTCTCTCTTAGTATAGACAACAACCTCAACCTTAACCAGGTACTTGGCAGCCAAACACACATGCACACTTTCAAAAATTGCGTTCGCCTGCAAATCTGTGAAGAACATTTAGTATCATCTGCATATTTCTATCGGATGTGAGTCCTTGTTTTAGTTCCCTCTCATCCAATTCATTCCATGTTTCAGTTTAACTCCTTCATGGTGGTTATACGGGACATGCTGGGTCGCATGGAGGCCGAACACAAGACCAAGCTGGAGCAGCTGCACATCATGCAGGAGCAGCAGAGGTGCTATATCCTCCTTTTTTATTCCCTCTGATTAAATCTGAAAGCCGTTTGATACTGGATGATGGGAGGACTGACCAGGCTTGTATGAATGCCTCCATTCGAATTCCTTTCGCTTTCTGATTTAGTTCATTGTGTCTCTTCTAACAGGAGTTTAAACATCCCAGGGAACCAATCAGAGAACACCAAGAGCCCTCTCAGCAGTGTCAACCAGGTGAGAGGTCCATTCTATGTCAACCAAGTAACAGATGAGAGGACATGTTCAGTTTTACATCTCTGTGCGGCAGCGATTCCATTTAGATTTGTCTTTTTTTTTCAGATTGAAGATATATTTGGCAGCACAGGGGTTAATGGGAAAGAGAATGGATCTGCAGCAACAGCCCCACAGCCGAATAGAGTACGGAAACAATATCGTGCCTCATTTCCAGAAGTCTTTCCATTTAGCATGTACTCTAATTTGGTCATGGTCTCTCTTCCTTGTCACCTCCCTAGATGTCTTTGACTCTAGAGGAGAAGCAGCGATTGGCTAAGGAGCAGGAGCAGGCAGCCAAACTGAGGAACCAGCAGCCTTTAGCACCTCAGAGCATCAAACCAGCCAACACCACCAACACAAAGGTAACGCCTGAAAATGTACAGAAGGCCTGCAGAAAGATCTGGTGATCCACTTTCTAAGTCTGATCTAAATAGTTTCCCCTCCTGTGTTCATGACTTGAGAGCAGGTGAAGGAAAGGTTCATATTTCTAAGGTCCGTAATTAAAAGGTATCAAACACTTTTGGCTCGGGATGATAAATCTTACCCCATTTTCTGTTGCAGACTAAAGATCTGACGAGCAGCCTGCTGAACAGCATGACATCGCTAAACAGCCTCTCCCTGACCAACCCAGCACGACCAGCCCCAGTGCAGGGCTCCACCTTCCCCTCCTCCGGCCCCATGGTTGGCTCCATGGGCGCGCCGGTCTCCAACGGCTTTAACCCTCCAATGGGCTTTCAGGCAGGAGGCATGGGGATGGGCATGCGGCCCACAGGCCCCGGCCTCTACAGCGGCATGGCCACCACCACCAGCACCCCAAACTTTGGAGCTCTCACGCAGAATCAAGGACCCATTGGGCAGACAAATAAAAACCCCGACTTGTCAGCCTTGGACAGTCTTTTTACACCCAGCCAGCCCAAAGTCACCCTCAACCAAATGGGTCCGAAGGCTACACCTGGAACCAACAGTCCGTGGCTCAATCAGTACGGTTCAGCCCCGAGCGCTCAGACTCCGATGCACGGTGCACCAGTCGGTATAGGAGGAGTGCCCAGCGGGTTCGGAATGCAAGCGAATCCTTTTTTCAACCCGCAGAACTTTTCTCAACCTGCTGCTGCCCCTAGCGTGAACCAAAGTGGAATTAAACATAGTGCGTCTGTCAACAATGACCTGAAAGACTTATTTGGCTAAAACAAAAAACAAAAAAACAAAAAAAAAAGACGCCAGGTTAAGTATATTCTTTTAATAACTTTGGATAGAAGAGCCTTGAAGTCTCACAGAACAAGACACTGATCGAATATGAAGATTTCAAATCCTTCCAAGGGGGGGGGTTGCCGTCTGTATTTTTAAATATATGGTATAAATTCTGACTCAGCCGGCAAATTAACCTGAATTCCATTTCTACTTGACCAGAAGGACAAACGGGTAGGGGGTGGGAACTACTCGTTCGATGCTGTGTTCTTTAAAGGCTGGGGGGTTTCCTACTGTTTTTTTTTTTTTGTACTTGACATACTTGGGAGTCCAAATGTGGTGAGTTGAGATGAATCCCAACTCAGTTTCTTCAGGAAGGTTCTGTGTTCATATCATGAATAATGGAGTGGATTTCACTTTCTGAACAAGTCGCATCAGAATCACCCCCCCCCAAAAAAAAAAAAAAAGGTTTTATATCTGCTCAGTTTCAGACTTCTGTATCTTTATTGCTTCTCCAAACTATTTTAGGATTTGTTGCATGTGTAAAGTGATCAGAGAGCCCAGTGGGGAGGGAGCTTGATCAGTCACTGATCTGCATCCAGGAGGCTCCTCAGTGGAGACCATCTGAAAAAAGGGGGGGGGGGGGGGGGGGGGGGGTGTAGAAAATCTCTAGAAATCTTCATTTTGTGAAAACAATGATCCAGTCTGGTCATTTTCCTTTTTAAACCTTTTTGTCTTATTCTTTTCACTTCAGGTTTTTCGTTGCTTATGTTTTGATTTGTAAGCGTGTTGAAAAGGGAAGCGTTACCTTTTCGTCAGGTCAACGTTTGTTGTCGACCATTTCATCTCTTTTGGTAACAAAAAAAACAAACATATCAATTTGTGTAAATGATTTTCTGTGTCTTATAGTGGAACAGGGTGTGTGCGGAGCAGCGACTACAGCAGTGTCCTTCTAACAAGATGCTAACGCTAAAGGCGATGAACAAGGACCACATGCACCGCTTAGGCTATCGTGCCTTTACATGGGTACACGTGTAGGACTCGACGGCACTCATCTGTTACTCAAGTATTAATATTTTCTCTTTTAATCAGCTGTCTGGCATTTGCTTCTCAAATTACTTGTTACTGAACTTGACCACAAAAGATCTAAAGTTAGATTTTTTAGCATATTGTCCAATAAGTTTTAATGATTCCAGTGACATTTTATCCCAGCTGGATTTGTTCTGATGAAGCATCTCAAAAATCCTCCTGTGCACCGTTTCTGTTGACCAATTTGTACGATGATTAAGATATTCACTATATATTTTCAGCACTTTTCGGCTGTCCGAGGACCTGCTCACATATTATTATTATTATTATTCTGGAGTGTAAATATATAGTTATTTAACGATGGGTTGCTCTGTGAGGGCCTTGGCATTTTGATGTCCTTGTGAAGATGGTTAAGAGGCCTTAGATGAGTTGGTGCAATAATCCTCGTTGGTTGTTCGGCGTGCTGGTGGATGGAGTCGACCTACAACAGTTACACGGGTCCACGGGAACATTAACGTGTACTCATTCTAAATCTTACATTTTGGGAAGAGAATCGCACCATTTTGGGTTTATTTTCAGTTTTTTAGAAGCACCTTGGTCACACAATGATTGTTGTTAACGCGCCGTGTAGCGTCTGTTAATGGATCAACTTTGGTTCTCGTGTATTAATGCCGAGCTCTCCAGTGTTTTCACTTTTCTTTTCATGCAAGACTACAAATGTTTCTGTGATCGGAGCTGTTTCATCTGTAGATCGCCGTTCATTACATTACATTACATTCATTATGTGGCGGTTTTGATTTAATCACAAAGTGGATGTGACCTGTGAAGCGTGCAGAACCCCCAAAGCAGAGAACTAAAAGCTTATTCTTCTACAAGATTGTTTGTTTGTATTCCACTGCTGTCGATGTGTGTGTGTGTGTGTAGTGTTGTATGTGCTGAGGTGCTGGTCTCTGAGGTGGCTCAATGAAAATCTGTACATATAAAGAAAAGTACACAATCTAACCCTCTCTAAGGCCGGGCGTTATTTGTGCGATGGATTTAAAACACATCAGACGGTGGAGCAAAAACTTTTAATGAAGACAAAGTGCACTGATGACATGGCAGTAATTCAGTTACTGTAAACAGTTTCAGATTCAGCGTGCAGCGGTAAATGAAACATCAAAGTTAACTTCCCTTTGGTTAAAGGTTAAAGGTAAACATTTTGCTCTTGATTACAAGTTAGTATTCATGAACATTTAAAGATGACGATGCACAAACACAAGAGGCAGGACTAGCTTGGTAAACAGTTTCCTCTTCCTTAAGAGCACTTCACTCATTTAGCATTTCTTTGCTATCATTTTGTCCGACTCATGCGGGACAGTTTAAAATCTTGTAAAGAACTTATAAATAAATATTAAGAACCCCTCACACCTTCCCTAAAGTGTACCATGTTTAAATAATTGTCCTGTAAGGTCATCAAGTCAGTCAATCGTTCCCATATGAGAGACAACCTGAGGCAGCGAGGTACCTGAGGACCTACACTAAGTTACCCTCCGACCTCCAAATCAGTTGTTGAGTCTTCGCACGGATCTGCAGGTGTTTGTGGACAGGTTCCTCTGAGTCATGGCTGCAAAACACAGATTTAAAGTCAATCTGGACTTCTGATATACACACTGATTCATTATTGTAGCTGTAGATCACCTGAGAAGTTTAGCTCATAGCTAAATTTCCTGGTGGTGAACATCATGGTGCCCGACGGGGTCAGCTGGTACTGGAGCTCGATGTCCTCACTGGTAACGCTGCTCACTTGGGAATAATCTTTCCATATGCCATCGATGTCTTTAAACTGCCAACATGGCAGAGAGCCCGAACTGCAGGATGAAACATTTACAGTAGCGTACACACACTGATCACAGGAATAAGGAAAAGTTACGTACCCCTTAAAATCTAATTAAGGTGTTTAATGGGGTTACCTTTTGAGGCCCTTTTTAATTTAATAACACAAAAATAAAATGGATTATTATGAGGCTTAATATTAAATGTGAATTGTATGCACCCCTTATATTTAACTGAATTTCTTAAATAGAGTTTTTAAGGGTTTTTGCTTCATTTAATTAACTTAAGCTATGTTTTCGGGGGTAAATTAAGGATTAATTTGTGGTATTTTAAGGGGTTATCGTCTCATGGTCAGATGTTTCTCCTGACCTGCTGACTCCCGCAGTCCTCCTCACTGCTCTTCTAGTCCCGATATTGTCATTGACTTGACACATGCCTATAATAAACCAGGAAACACAGAGATTTAAACCGCTGCCCTCAACAACAGCAAAGCGGAGTGGCTTTGTAGCTGTGTTTGTGTTTGTTACCTGAAAAGTCCAGAGTGTACGAGTATCTCTTGATGATGAACTTCAGCTGGCCCTGTGGGTTCAGCTGGTATTGTCTCTCAAGGGCAGTGCTGTCAAATGAACATCTCTACAAATACACAACAATAAGTCCACCTTTTATAGAGGAATGCAAACTAAATATTTTCAATATGACCACCAGATGCCCGACTTACATGTGCTTTGTATTCTGTCCATCTCCCCTCGTCTCCCATGAACTCCCACTTGTAGCCTCCATCAGTGAGCTGGGAGGCGGCGGCTGTGGTGGAGTAAAGGCTGCAGAGGAAAACTCACTTTTACACACGGGTTTGGTGCTGAAAGTCATATTTAGTGAAAAACAATCCTCCCAGGTAAAGCTACTCTGATCTGAGAAACACACAAACACGTTTAACTGCAGGGAAGAAACATCTTTAGACAAAAATAGGATTCCTAAAGTCTCACCTTTCTGCGTTGGAAGTGAATTTTGGACGCCTTCGTACATTCCTGCGCATGCCTGTGATGCTGTTTGTTTGCGTCATGGCTGCCGAAGTAAAATCCGTTAATTATAGCGGTATAAAGACACGTTTATTGAAGTTATTAAGCAAGAAATATCCCATACCGGAGAAGTGGAGTGAGTAACCCGTGGAGCCCACTGTGAAGCTGAAGGTTCCCTGAGGGTTGAGGAGGAACTGACGCTCGACATCTTCGCTGCTGATCGAAGAGGACAGCATGCTGGAGCTCTGAGGAAGAGGAGGAGAAAGGACTTTAACAATCTTAAGGTACATTTCCATTTTATGCTACTTTATATACTTCCACTCAAGGATTTTACACAATGGATAATATAAGGGTCAAACCAGTGCTTTTACTTTACTTTAAATACATTTTTCTTCTAATACATATGTACTTTTACTTAAGTATGAATCGTGAAAACCCTTAGAATCAATTTAAGGTTTGACGCTTGTGATTTCTCCTCACCTGGGATCCATATTCATGCCACAGCTGGTCACCTCTGAAGTACCAGCCCACGTCCTCCGTCTGGCCCTGATGTAGGAAGCTTAGTCTCTGCACCTTCACATCTTCAGTCAGAGTCTGTAACTTATCAAAGTCTATGAACACCTCCCTGTGGAGACACATGGCATTACGTTTGATATACATTTTTGTTTCGTGGCACTAACACAAAACCCATCCATCAGAGTTATGTATCATTTCCATCCCCATCCTCTGTTCCAATGCAGTTTCATTCACTTAGTAATCTTAATAACTGTTTTAAGAGCTGTAACTCATAATTCCAGATATATACTTTCACTATAAATCTATAAATAAACTTTCAGTAAAAATCACAACTCTGACCGATGAAGGAAGTTGAGGGAGATTCCTTTAGCTCCAGGTTGGCAGTAGTGGGTCTCGATCACATGGTCGTTGCCGATTGGCAGCCACTGACGTCCATTTGACAGCTGCCACTCATAATGTTTCACATTGACTGTAAAATGACAGAATTTATTATGTATCTATGAATGGCCTAGAAGTTAGCCAGGTTAATGTTTGACACTGACTCTTTATTTATTTCTGTCTGGGTCCTGGGACAGGTGTGGAGCGACAGCCTGGCCTGTGGTCAATGTGTTTCTATGGATGTATTTGTAATTATAAAGAAAAAGTATGTCCAAAGTCAACATGTCATATAAATACCCATGTCATAACTATTTCCTGAAGTCACTCTAATCAAAATATATATTATTCTTCCATTTTTGTTTCTTGGAAACTTGGAAAGTGAGTCCAGAGAGTCAGACATTCAGGTAAGTAATTGAGGAGTGTAAATGTGGAGGCATACAGACCTGCAGTCTCCTGCCAATAGTCCGTCTCTCTTTCCTGTAAGCAACAAAAACAAATATTGTACACATCACAAAGACACTTTCCAAAGTGGTTCCGTGAAGTAGACTCACCATGTTGTGAGGAAAATACACGTTTAGCAGAAAAGGCAGTTTAAACAAACGGAAACAGAGCAAGAAATCTACTTCATAAAAACTTTAGAGACGCGATGTGAAGAAGCTTTCTTTCACTTTCGGTTCAGGGCAGACGTGTGCACGCGCAGATTGCACGTAAATAGCTCACGCGGCAAAGCTCTGAGCCAGCCAGCCCCAACCCATATAATGTCAATGTAAACACATAAGGGACGGGTTCAGGAAGTATGTTTATTTAATGTATGTAGTCCTTGTACAGACATGTTTATAAGATGTATGTATTTTAATTGCATATATACATTTTATTCAGTGTGGGAGTCTCTATCTGCAAGGGACTTGTTGTAAACATAGGTTCTTCTTCTTCTTCTTCTTCTTCTTCTTCTTCTTCTTCTTCTTCTTCTTCTGTCTTCTTTTCTTCTTCTTCTTCTTCTTCTTCTTCGTCGGTGTGTCTCTTCTTCTTCTAGTCTGTCTCTCATTCTTCTTATTATTCTTCATTTTCTTCTTCTTCTTTTCTTCTTCTTCTTCTGTGTCTTCTTCTTCTTTTCTTATTATTCTTCTTCTTCTGTGTTATTCTTCTTCTTATTCTTCTTCTCGTCTTCTGTCTTCTTCTTCTTATTTTCTTCTTCTTCTTCTTCTTCTTCGTGTTCTTCTTCTTCTTCTTCTTCTTCTCTTCTTCTGTGTTCTTCTTCTTCTTCTTCTTCTCTTCTTCTGTGTTCTTCTTCTTCTTCTTCTTCTTCTTCTGTGTTCTTCTTCTTCTTCTTCTTCTTCTTCTTCTTCTTCTTCTTCTTCTTCTTCTTCTTCTTCTTCTTCTTCTCTTCTTCTTCTGTGTTCTTCTTCTTCTTCTTCTTCTTCTTCTTCTTCTTCTTCTTCTTCTTCTTCTTCTTCTTCTTCTTCTTCTTCTTCTGTGTTCTTCTGTGTTCTTCTTCTGTGTGTTTACTGGCGGATAATGTTTTTCAACTAAAGTTAAACACAATACTGCCACCTGCTGTACCGGAGGCCACTTTACCACAGTTTTTTTTTTAATTAAGCCTATTTTTATTTTTGAAAGGTTAAAAATACGGGATAATCCTGGTGAAAATGTGAGGGTTGACGGGTATGGTGGTCATCCTGTTTGGATCCAAACATTAAACAACACAGCAAAAACTGGAGAGTTGACATTTCAGGGTTTAAACATTTCCAAGTTGATTTCAAGTCACGAAGTGTTACTTTAACATTTTCTGATTGAAATGGTGTTTATTGTTGGAGTTATTTCACAGTGTTAATCATGTCAGAGTGAGACCAACTCTGCAGAGACGTAATTATGCTCCGCCCCTGTATTCCACGACAAGTCAGCTCAATTTTCAATTAGTTTAAACTCACTGAAACAATTATACATTGTTGCTATGAACTGTATTATTTACTGTGAAACATCTACAGGGATGTTTAACAGGAAAAGTAATTTGCTTGGTGGCAAGAAACTGCTTACTACACAGCACATTCAGTCTGGCCTGTCTTTTCCAGTCGTTGAGAGATGTTGCCACCTGATGCAAGAGTTGTACACAAGGATGCAACGGAGACAGAAGTTACTACAGAAATATTCAGAGACCTCATTGGACGAGGCGACGTGGTGCTGACGGTTTTCTCAGGTGATTGTAAGATAAAAAGGCCAGTATAATCAAACTGCTGGGGATCATTAGAAATCATCACTGATGTCACTAACACAAAGTAATGATACCAGTGTGAAGTCACTTATGTGCATAATGTGCTCCCTGCAGGTGTCCAGCAGCTGTTGGTTATTAAAGAAGATGTTCCCCCTGAGTGGAGACCCAGCCTGGACCAGGAGCCCCTCCACACAAAAGAGGAACCGAACCTACCCTGGACAAGTCCGGTTGGAGAGCAGCTTAATGGGCTGGAGGAGACCGATATCACCAGGTTCCCATTCACTGCTGTTCCTGTGAAGATGATGAGAGAAACCTCCGTCTTCACAGCTTCATCCAAGCCAAACGGAGATCAACAGAGAGGCAGAGCTTCCAGTCAGCAGCTCAGCTACGCAGAGACAAACAGACACTGATGGAGAGGACTGTGGATCAGAACCAGCCAGGAATCTAGATCCAGATATTCTCAAACAAATACTGATGATGAAAAGGCTTCAGACTCTTCTGAGACTCAAGTCAGTCATGATGATTGGCAAGAGCTTTTGTCACATTCTATTCCTGAAACTAAAGACAGTGCAGACGATTGGAAGAAGACACCCGAGTCTGCTGTGCATGCTCAGTTTAGTCAACTATTTTACTACGAGGGGTCCTCCAGCTGTTTGGTTAGTAAGAAATGTGCTCGAGCGAAGCAAAAGGAAGGTTCACAGATCGGAGTCCACACAGGTGAGAAACCATTTGGTTGTGATGTTTGTGGGAAAAGATTTAGATATCATCACAAGTCACAGATGAGCGTCCACACAGGATAGCAATAGAAACAAAAAATACTAAAGACACCGCACATAAGTGAAATTATTCTTTATTTAAAATACATATTTGTGTCATGTCAATGAATATTCTTTATACTAAATGATCCCGTCATCTAAAGTTGTCATGATCCTGGCTTTTTATTGTTCTGTTTCCTGTTTTATTCTGAAAGTATACAAATACCTGCCCAGTTTCTTTAGCTGATAGGATATAATCTATAAATATGTATCAGCATGGACAATGAATGTCCTTAATCTGGCAGGAATGCTAACAGACTGTAAACTGGGAATACTGTACTGCACAGTTTTGACCAGACGAGCCCACTGTCCCAAAAAGTACAATAAAAGTTACAGTACTGTTGTAAACTGATTTATCATGCTTATAACGGCTCTAAGGCAAATAAAACGGTCTATGTATCTGTGAAAGAACACTGAAAACTTGTTTATTACAACAATTTAATTTGGCAGTTGTAATGGGAAGATTAATTACGTAGCTAAATCCCATTGGATGAGCTGTCTGCAGACTACATGCATGCATAAACTCATAGCTGCACTGTAGGAGCCTGTAGTAGTATAGCAGTAGCAGTTAGCACATGTGCAGCACAGTAAGTACAAGACATAAACATATTTCAGACATGTTTCTGGTTACAGCATCAGTGTAGTCTCACAAATCATCAGCAATCATTTACCCACAGACAAACATGTTATTAGTTTGAGCGGTATTCTCATTTAACCACAAGTGCAACTATCATGTGTTCACTGTGATGAACTTCTCTTATTACTGGTCACAGGTCTGACGGGACGTGTCATGCTGGTGTGGCAAGAGTCATGAGCAAAGTGCAAAGTTATGTGAAGTACACTAATAAGGATTCGACATTGATTAAAAAGTATACAGATCTGTATAAATAACAAGGCACCTATTGTACCACTACATTCAGTCAGGTGATAGAAAACACACAATCTTATAAAAGCCTTGTAAAATTCAAATGTACAAGTGTAAAACTTTTATAAAAACAGATGTAACACATTTACAGTACTGACGTTCATACGAAGTGTTGCTGGCAGTTGTCGACTCATCGAGACAACACTGCATATTCTGTTTTCATTCGTAAGGTAAATAGCTGTGGGAAATAAAAAGAAATAAGAACTCCTTCCAGCAGTAAATAAAAAAATAAAAGGTTTCTGTTGGGAGGGTGATACTCACTTTGAAATCGCCGATGTACGTCAGGAAGAAGCAGATGAAGCTGAAGGCAACAATCCACTCGCATGAAGCGCTGGCTACATAGAAGGGATAGTCCTGAGAGGGACAGAGACAGTTGAGCTACTCCACAATCTTAGCAATCACTCACAAAGAAATGCAGCACGATTGAGAAGCTGGAACTAAGGAAAGTTTGGCATTTGTGATTGAAAAATGACAAATGTTAATCTTGACTAATCGTTTGTATCGTAATGACAGCCTACCTTGTCTCCTGCGTCTCTGTGCAGTGTGGTTTGTTTCACAAAGAACGCACAGATGACAGCTGAATTATCCATTAAGGAAAATTACATTTAACGATAGTCGTCACTTGTTAATGACTCGACATGAGAATAATGTTGCAATAATAAAGAGAAGTTCCTGATTAAATGTCATGATGGTTAACATAGTAGAAAGAACACCAGGAAACAAAAGGCTGCTTTGAAAGGATACTGGGGAAGAACGCCAAAGAGGCAAGGACGGCGATACCCAAACGTGTTCGACACACACCCACAGAAGACCCGAGTGGATAGGCACGATATGATATAAAGGACTGGAGTATTAAGTATAAGATACCAGAAACAAAGAACACCAGAGCTCCTATATCATGAACTACTGTCACGGTTGTTTCCTGCAATCAAAAAGTAGAAAAACACATCAATTAACATCCAATTGTTTTCGTATGATTAAAATGTGCACCACATATGGAGACATACCTGGAACGTTGCAACAATACACATGCCAAAACAGGCGAGGACCCCAAACACAAACGCAGTTTTATTGAGAGGGAGGCTCACCACCTTTGTGTCCTCACTCAGCTTCTCCACAAACTTGTACCTGGCATATATGGTGGCTATTCCTGTGTAAAAGTGAAATAGAGCATTTACAAGACAAAATCCTCTTGCATCCCAACAAATACATTGTGCTTTCATTTTCCTATAAAGGGGAAGTGAGACTAACACCTTCGGAAAGCTTGGTTCCTCCCTTGGGAAAGCACAAAGTTGCCTAAGAAGAGTCAGGTTCAGAGAGATCAATGCAGATGTTCATAGTGGTGGGTGTGAAAGTACCTGCACATGCAGAAACGAATGTCATCAAGCCAAAAATACAGCTCTCCGGGGGGGTTGCACCTGTGTCACTGAAAAGGGAAAAGAGATTTGACTCTCACATTACAGATATGTGTTGATAGTCGCGCGTAACTTCCCGTTATATAGGTGTAGTTTGTACTTTTGTGACATTTAACTTTAAACTTTAACTTTAAAAGGGAGAAGGTAGCACAGACTACCAGATGTGTATGCGCAGCTGGAGTTTGGGTACCAGCCACGTTAACATGGGGGGGAAACGAAACTAAACTTCAGCTTTTCAGGAGTCACTGAATATAAAACGTCGCCATTAATCTCGCTAAAAGATCAGAGAATAAGTCTGCTATCTCCTTAAAACATAAGTCTGAAGAAAGCTTACCTTATGTATGGAAAGATTATGTCGACATCATGTCGGATAAGCGCAATAAGGTAGGAAACAATAAAAGTGCTGGAGGACCAGACGACCAGAAACGCTGGCAGAAAGCACAGTCCTTGCCTGAACCAAAACATCTCAAGAGAGGGTGAATGCGGAACCTCCAGAGAAGACGGATAAAGTAGTAAAATAGTGCCATACAATATAACATCCACGTTTAAGTGCTGGTCCAGGGTCAGCGTTGTGTCGCTGTGAAGTCTGATGAAGTTACCCAAAGTCACATGGGGTGTGTTTGTGCGTAAGCCTGCCTCTGCCGATATATACAGTGTACAGTAACGTCTAGGGAAGTATTCAGAGTAGCCTACCAATAAAGAAAGTACCTATTTACATGTCAAATGCATCTAAACTATCAAAAGTTAAAATAATAATTGTGCAGAATGTTTATATTATATATAAATATTATTATTTCCGTATTGAATTATTATTTATGCATAATAATAATTTAATAGTAAGGGGAAAATACATATAAATAAACATAAAAACATGGATGGAATGCCAATATTAATGGAAAATAAAAACTTGATCAAATAATAAAAATAAGATGAAATTGAAGACATATAATGCATAAAATAAAACCCACCGCATAATAATTATAATACATAAATTGTGTGCATATTTGCAGCATACTAATATTCATCAATAAACACTGCAGCAGCATCATACGCATCTATTAAGTAGCTATTTAGACAATGCAGTAAAAGTACAATACTCACGACTGGAACAAAGTGGATAAGAGGTAATCAGTGCCTAAAAGTTGTAATTAAGTACTTAGTTACTTCCCACCAGTAATAAGGACATACTTGTACTTTGGTATATGACATACTGTATTTCTCTTGTGGTGAAGGAGTTTGTGGCGGTGGTTGGTTACCCAAATAAATCTAAATAAATCGTTTGATATATGGCCGCGTGTTTTGGACACTCGGGTCAATCGGGTAAAGTTTCCCACTACTGAGTTTTCTTGCATTAGTTGGGAAACACACAGCCAGAGGTATCGAGGGGGAACCTGGAACATCTGGTGGAAGCTCACATTCAGAAGTCTGTCAGCTCAAACCTCTGTACAGCTTTTCTTATATCTTAAGGAAAGCCTCGGGAGCCAGTTCAGAGCTTTAATTGTTGATGTGGCTATTGAAGCTTGCCAGTGCCTGACTTGGCAGCAACCTTAAGAAATCAGTCTTCTCTTGGCCGGACTCCTCACTCAGCAGAGAAGAAAGCTACTGCAACCTGACTGCCTGGTCTCAGAAGACGAGACAAACCACAAGTAATGATCCCCCTACCTCATATACAAATACCAGTTATCACATGACCAAAGTCCTGCACTTAGGTCATGTGATGGCACCTGAGGAAGTTACACTTTTTTCAGTAGATTCAGTAGATTCAGTAGATTCGGCATGTAAAAAGTTCTGACCAGCTTTCAATTCTGCTTTTGTTATAGAGCACATTTGGTGCACTTTTGTATTTGAGAATTGAGATGTTGATTGTGGGATTTACAAAGCCATATGGAGGGATTAGCGTTCAACCTGAGAGGATAAGGACTTCTTTCTTTTGAAGGTTCTTGTCCCGATGGCTTCTTTCTTCTGCCAATCTCACAGTACATGTTTAAGCCACTGTTTTGTTTATTGGACTGTTTGCACTTTAACTTTGCAAGGATACATATTAGCTGCAGCTTTAAAGATACTAATGACAATAATAAAATATTTGTATATTTTAAAAATCATTTTTATAATAACAATGGAGCAAATGTGTAATTTGAAGTTTTAGCTAGTAGTGACAGATATATATATATGGGAATATATATGGGAATATATATATATATATATACTCATTGTTTTGGTTTTATTGCCCAAAACTTTACTGTTTTGATTCACACAACTCTGATTAACCCATTGTACACTACCTATCAAGCACCATATGGCACACAGACAAAGCTTTTAAATAATTTATCATCTTCATCCCTCCAAGGTTATCTACATACAAATATATATATATATATATATATATATATATATATATATATATATATATATATATATATATATATATATATATATATATATATATATATATAAAGTGCTTGATGTGGACTGGCAAGATGTCAACTGGTTCCAGAAGATTCATGATATGTATCTTTGGTCTTGTCCTCACTGTTTTGGTCTGTACATTTATTTCCCACTATGTTGATTTTGAATTTTCCCTTTCCTATGAAATACATTACCCTATTTGGCAAAGCAAAAATGCTGAAAGGAGAGTGCATAGTGGTCTTACCTTAATCAAGAGGACCCAAACACGACTTTAAATAGATGATAGTGTGTCTCAACCGTTGTCTTTATACATCCATAGTCCCCAAGTCTGCTGGATGTGTAAATAGGCAACTGTTGTCACTGAAGGCACCACGGACCCTGCTCCTCTCCACCAGAGGGCGACAAATAGAAGACGAAGAAGAAGAAGAAGAAGAAGAAGACGAAGAAGAAGACGAAGAAGAAGAAGAAGCGGGGAGGCAACAGCGTCATCACCGCCGAAGAAACGTGAAATGAATGGTTGTCATGTGTCATGCAGTCTGGCTGGTGGTCAGCTGACACATGTTTACTTTCTTTGTGTTAAACCTGCCTTTTCTTCTGAATGAATGCAGCGGTATGCTTCGTCAAGGAGAACCATGGTAGTCGTCAACTCGGTGCTCAAGCTGTTACAGAGGCAGACGTACACCTGTCTGTCTCATCGATACGGGCTCTACCTCTGCTTTGGGGGGATAGTCCTCATGATAGTTTCCGCCTTTCAGTTTGGAGAGGTGAGCTTCTTCTAATTTCTGAACTCCAGCCACTAACTGGCAGTCCGTTTTGTTAAGCTAACGTTAGTTGCTCGACAGCTGTGTCTGGGTTGTGTCTCACCAGAGTCCACTCAAAAACCGGCTGTTTTAAGTGTTTTAGCGTGTTAGTAAAACTATGTATGTTTTAACCTTTTAATTCAGACGTTTTTTTAATCTTTAAGGTGTTCTGGCAACTTCGACATCACTCAATGTTTTAATTTCTTCAAATATTTCTTCCTATGGTTTGCTAACTGACAGTCACCACGTTTTAAGTTAAACCATTATTGTTGAGGATGATTTGACAATATCACGTAAAGTTGTTAAGGAAGTTTGGTTATTATCATTATCATCTTGTGTCCCCTCCTCTCCTTACAGGTCGTGGTGGAGTGGAGTCGGGACCAGTATCACGTGCTGTTTGACTCCTACAGAGACAATGTGGGGGGGAAATCGTTCCAAAGCAGGTGAGCAAAAGACAGCATTTATACTCCCAAGGGTCCCTTGAACGCAACACAATAAAATAAATGCTCAAAACTTCACTAGTGTGTCCTTTCACTCCCTAAATTACACAAATGGCATACTGTAAACGGCTGCAAAATCTTCTTTGGTGGGAAAGCAAATGTCTTGGCATATTCAAACGTGTTGATGTGAACAAGTATGCCCACTTTCTGTAAAAACCTTCCTTCGTGCCACACAGGACTGTTTGTACCCGGCTCTTCAGAGCAATCTGAAAGAACGAGGGCGAGGTGTAACCATGCATGAACAAAAACTAATTCAGGCTTGCTGGGGAGGGAATCAGGGTCACAGCTTTGCAGTGTGAAGACTGTCTTGAGTGATACGACTGTTTCTTTTTGCAGGCTCTGTCTGCCCATGCCTATTGATGTGGTGTACACATGGGTGAACGGCACAGACGTGGCTCTGCTGAAGGAACTGAAGACGGTCAAAGAGCAACTGGAGGAGGAACAAAGGGCTCTGAGGTAGCTGTGACTCCACTGTTTGTGCAAATGTTGCGTTGCAGTGAAGCTTGATGGTTTGGTAGAATAAATGTAGGTTGTAACCCATGCCTACAATTATATATATTTATTTTTCTGCAGAAAGTCTTGTCCTGCAGTATATAGTCATAGAGTGCAAACACACTCCAGTGCCTTCAGTCTTTCAGCTGAATACAGTCAGAATCGACATACAAGTTGAGCTGTAGCATTATCATTTCACTCTGATTGGCTTGTTCAGACATTGCCCCAGAGGAAGAGGGAATCTGAAGGTCAAAGGTTAGAATAACTCTAAGGAGAAAGTTCCTGTTAGTCTCTGACATTTTCTTCTTCTTTCAGCTGTTCGCATGAACAACAACGTATTAAAAATGGTGTAGATATTCTGTTCATTGGCTTCTACTGACCTCTGTCTACGATATAGTGCAGTCAGTGTTGCTACTCTAGCGTGTATAATGAAAATATTTGAAATCCACTGTTTTGCTGCACACAGGGAACGCCTGGGGAAAAATGCAAGCGAGGCAACTGAAGAGCCAAAAGAGAGGTGAGCCTGAAGACATGTTGGGTGTGTCACAAAGATGGAGCAAATATTTGAGAAGGGGTGGATACAATCTTAATTTTGTTTCGCAATTTTTATATATATATATATATATATATATATATATATATATATTATATATTTATATTTATTTTATATATATATATATTTATTTTATATATTATTTATTTTATATATATATATATATATATATATATATTTATATTATATTATATTTATTTTATATATATTATATTTATTTTATATATTATTTATTTTATATATATATATATTTATATTTATTTATTTATTTATTTCCAGAAAATAAACTGAGAAACTCTCGATTAAAATAGCTATATTAAATGTCTGATTTTAATAACAAAATCATATGAAAATCCAAGATTTCCATAAGAAGTTCATGCTCATTGATTTACATTTCCCACAAAAGCTAAATATGAAAGGGATAACTACTACTGTATAAAAGATACACTATCTGTATAGTCTCATTGCTGTATATAGTATAATGTAATCCAGCTCTGCCAGTTCTTGTTTAAACTTATGTAAACGTATGTTTTTAAAGGTAATTCTTGTTGGCCTTTTGAAACCCTAGGAAATAGTGTGAGAGTTTGATGTTGACACACGGGGGTTAAACACAAGGAGATATAACTGAAGCGGGAACTGGGGGGATTTCAGTCATTTGATTGAGGCAAAAGAGGCCAGCAGTGTTCATAGTTATGATCGATTGTGTTTGTCATATGGCAGCATGCTTTTCAGGAAGTAAAATTCATTGAATTTCTGGCATATCTTTGTAAAGCAAGTGCACGTAGTGGCTTGAAAGACATATCTAACTGCACCAATTGCAATGTGACTCTTAAAGCTGAACCTCAATGAAGGTTTGAGTTCAAGGCAGGGATTTCCTGTGTTCACCACCAGAATGTTAGGTTGACAAAGGGGCCCTATCTCTCTCTCTCTCTCCTCTCGTTCTGTCAAGATTAAAAACCAGTCTGTGAGATCTAACCGCAGATACAAAGAGGGACTTGATGCAACGTTTCTACAAAGGAAGCTGTTTGCTGAACGTGTGAACCTGACTCATTTCACACGAGTGTATGTTTGAGTCTTTGTAGGTGCAAAACCCCAAAGTTAGAGGAGGTGGTCGTCTGAGTGAGAGCACAAAGAGAAGATTCATTGACTAAAGCTTTATGTTTTGTGTGTTTTTAGCGTTAAGCCAGAATGCCTGTTGTCCCACTGCATCATAGCGCCCATGCTGGCGCTGGACCCCGCTCTTCCAGCCAACATCACACTCAAAGAGCTGCCGTCGCTCTCTCCCTCCTTCTCCGCTGCCAAAGAGCTGCTGCTGATGAACAAACCCTTCCACCCGTCCACCTCCGTCTCTGTGGCTGTCTTCCATTCGCAGGCTGATGGTAACAAAAAAAAACTTCTTGTTTCAAATGAGAACAACAAACGAGCACGGGTGAAGCGTGTCAGGAAAGGATTTTCCCTAAATGATTCTCCAGGTAGAACCATAAAAACCACAGAGGGCTGTAATAACTGAACCCAGCTGGCAGATAATCACTGAGATATGAAAATGTGTTCACAATGCACAAGATCTTATTTGAAGTGGGGTTAATGTGTAACCACTACATGAGAATGCTGCAGATATTCTGATGCCTGGCCTTTTTATTTAAACGCATGATCTGCTGCTCAGTACTGAGACGCAAAACATTCTAACATTAAGAAACATCTTTCCTTTTTAACATCTCACTAGCTCGCTATTGTTCTATTGTTTTATTTCCAGCTGATAAAGCCTACACAGATGTGTCTAGAGAAGCTCAGAAATTCTCTGCGTCCAGATGTTACCTGGTGAGTTTGTAACCGTTGAATGCATGTTGAGGATATGATTGCACATATATCTCAATTACACAGCCCTCCGTTATAGTTGTGTTCACAGAAAGACCAAGGTTATGGAACATTGAAAGGTATTTCTACGCTGTGTGTTTTGCAGACGACAGATAAAGAGGCTCCGGGTCTGATCCGCATGCAGTCTCTGGCCTACCTGAGCGGCTTCCCAGCAACCTTTAAGGAAACGGAGCAGCTGAGAGTCAAACTGCCCTCCGTCATAACCAATAAAATCAATCAGGTAAAACACTTACTTATTATTACTTACTTCTAAATCCAAATCCTGGCTCGGGGACGTCTGTGTTTACAGCTCGAGTATTACTTCAGCGAGTTCCCGGCTGTTGTGTTCTGAGGGAACTGTGGCGAGAAGCTGCTTATCTTTTATTCAGAGGTAACATTCATACAGTTTCTGAAGCGCAGCAGATGTGACATCCTTGCAGAGATTTGCAACATGTGAATCTGCGTTATCGTCTACAAGATTGTACATCTTTAGGAAACGTGCACATTATTCTTCTGCACTTATTTAATCACAGTTAGGTGTCTGTTGAGAAGGATATTACAGTTTCAAAACAGCAGGTGGCAGAGCTGCACACGTGATAAATGTACAGGAGACACTCTTGACTTTAAGCCTTCTTTTATTAATGATATTACTTTCTTAGTGCTTTAATTCTTTTTATTTGCTTTAGAAGTCGTGTCTGTGACGAGGTAAAATGCAAGTTTAACTGAACTTTGCCACCAGATGTGGCTCTCACAGCGTCTTATCACAGGGCTGAAAGATGTTGCATACTACAGACATATACAGCGCACACATTAAGATCTTTTTATACATCAGAGCGGCAGCATAATCTAAGAAAGGGCTGAAAACAGAGAGGAGGTTGCACTGTCCTGCTAAATATGGGCTTTTTCTATTTTAAATGTTGTGATGTGGATCCGTTTAGCTCGGCGGCTTGTGCATCTAATAATTTTCTCTAATCAGAAGTCTGCTTTATATTTTGAGAAGGAGGAATGCCATTAACGAGCACGGATTACTCTGAAATAATCAAAGACAACAAAAGAGTGCAGGCTGCAGCGGCGTGACCCTGTCACACCGGCAGACATGAGTCATCTGTTTGTCCCGTCTTCCGATAATATACTCACACGGCTGATTAGAATTAATTGACTGATTTTAGATAACATCTGTTGTAGCTGCCTTTTTGTATATTCTAAATGCAAAACAGAAGAGTTGCACAACAGCTCAGTGGACTCTTAAGAATCAGGACAAATCCTTGAGACTGAGTTAAAAACCTTTCGTTGCTGTACTTTAGAAGCAAAACAATTAATGGATGTAGTTGATCAACGCTCTCACAATCTTTTATCATTTGTTTCAGCTTCTCAACGGATATAGAAGGAATAGAATAGAAGGATATTATGTTATAAATGCACTGATTACAGCTGCAGCGTGTCTTTGGATTAAAAGGACATCAGCAAAATACAACTGGATAAAATGAACTCACAGTAACGTTGTATGTGATGATATGTAGCTTAACAGCGTTTAACCTACATATCATCAAACCCAGTTGTCTCATCATTCCCTGCATTTGTCTCCAGGTTTGTCGCGGTGTAGTCTGGTAGGTCTTGTGATAATAGCAGGCGGCATTCGGGGCTGTAACCTTAGCTGGCGGTGCGGGGGTTAACATTAGAACAACTGTTTAGAGTGGCGCGGCGCCAGCCAGCACACTGAAAGGTCACGTGGATTTTACTGACCTTCCCTGCACTCTTGGGGCATGCCCTGTCATCTTGTGTATATGTTCATGTGCGCCTGGCATTACCTTTTGGAGTCCAGTTTTATAAGTGGAACAAGGAATGGATGCTGCAGGATTAAATAAAGGGTGTGTGTGTGTCTGTGTGTGTGTGTGTGTGTGTGTGTGTGTGTGTCCACCCACCCCACAATACACAGTTTGAGTTTCAAGGTGTTTCCTGGTGTTGCCAGGCCGATTCTGTGAAAGAGGGATGATGTGCATAGTGTGGAGGGAGAGGTTCAGCGGTGAGAGACGGTCGGTATTTATAGCTGGGTGTTAGACCGAGTGCTTTGGCGATGAAAGCTGCCCCACAACCCCGATCATCTGCCCCCAGTGTTTGTGTACGAGCCCGCAGTGCTGATGTGTTTTGTATTAGCGTGTCTATGTGTTTGCGGTTGTCCACACGGTGTCTCATCTCCACTGTGACGCAACATTCTAAGGTTTTTATTTATTATACAAATGAAAGAGTACGGTCTAGACACAAGATGACGCTTGTTCATTCTGATCATCAGTCTAAAACCCAAAGATATTTAGTTTACTAACATTTATCACATTTGAGAAGCTGGAAGTGATTTTCTAAGGTTGTCACCCTCATGTCCCCGACATCAACCCAAAGTTGACGGGATGTTTGGTACAGTGTGTGAAGACCTGGATAGGTTTGCTTCAGCTCTCTCTGTCACCTGCCGGTTACTGATGGTCAGGCTGCTCCTGACTTCTCCACCCAACAGGTGATGCAGGATGACGCAGCTTCAGCTCACATGTTGTGCCGCACGCCACTAAAGTATCTCAATACACCTGCTTAGATGGATCAGGTTAATTGGTGTCAACTAAATGTACTAATTACATTCTCTGCGGCCTCTGCAGTGACATGTTGGGAGTCTTCATCAAATTGTTTTGCAGGCTGGATCTTGCATTTTGAGACTCACAAAGTGCGTGCGTGCGTGTGTAAAATAATAAACAAATAGCTCACACTTGCAGGCAGGCATGTGCCAGTGTTAGGAAAACACACACACACACACACACACACACACACACACACACACACACACACACACACACCGTGTGTGTTAGAGCATTATCAGGACTATAAAGGGAGCTATAATAAAGACGGCAATGTGATCCGGGGCTCGCTGTCTCCTGGCTGCTCCCCGCTCGGTTTATAAGACACAGCTAATCCTCCTCACCTAAAAACAGGAGCAGAGAAAAACAGAGGGAGTCAAGTTCATGTGAGACGTTTGGGTTCAGTGTGGGATGATGGAGTGAGACGGGGTCAGACTTTTTCCTGGGGAGCTTTAGAGTATAACTGGGCCAGACGGATTGTTTGAAATAGGCCACGCCAGGGGTATCTCCCGCACTTGTATCACATGCATGCGTCCTTCGATAACTCTCCTGAGAGAGCCACCCCATGTAACCCCCATGGAGGAGATGACATAACAGAATTTTCCGATCTCTCACCTCCTTTACTCACACACACACACACACACACACACACACACACACACACACACACACACACACACACACACGTCATTCTGCCATCAGACTCCTCCACACAAGCCTCATAGTTGCTTAGATTTGACCTCTGTGACTGCACAATTCCAAATCCCTGTCGTGCTCCTTCAAACTGTTAACACCCTACTGTTGATGTGCTTATTTGTGCCTCAGTTTGAGTTGTACTCTGAGGCCAGCATCGCCCTGCTCCACCTGAAAAGCCCGCAGGATTTCAGCGATCTGACCCAACAGGCTAAAAAGAATTTGACCCTGGATGGGAAAGAGCTGACCATCAGCCCTGGCTACTTGTTCTGGGACCTCACTGCCATCTCACAGGTACGACTGCTACTCCCTGAAACCCTGTGATCTGTTCATCACGGCAAAAAAGAATTACCCCTGAGAATATTTATTGTCTTTCCTCTCCAGTCCAAACAGGATGAAGATGTTTCAGCCAGCCGATTCGAGGACAACGAGGAGCTCCGCTATTCGTTGCGCTCTGTGGAGAGACACGCCCCCTGGGTGCGACACATCTTTATCGTCACTAACGGGCAGATTCCCTCCTGGCTCAACCTGGATAACCCCAGAGTTACAGTTGTCCCACATCAGGTAGAATGAATGCCTCTCCCACGCTGCACTCTTAAACAGGGATGAGGCACTTGTACTTCATACGGTTGGAAATGACATGTTCAGCTTATATGAATGTAAATATGTTTTTTCTTTGACTTGCAGGATATCTTCCTGAACAACAGCCACCTTCCCACTTTCAGCTCCCCTGCCATAGAGACCCACATGCACCGCATCCCAGGGCTCTCCCAAAAGTTCATTTACCTCAATGACGACGTGATGTTTGGCAAAGACGTCTGGCCGGACGACTTCTACAGCCACTCGAAAGGACAGAAGGTGTGACTGCAACAGAACAACCCGGGAGTTCATTTAGTTGCAAGTCTAAGCTGGCCTTTTTTAATCTTTTCTTTCCTCACCTCCGTGCAGGTGTATCTCACCTGGCCTGTCCCCAACTGTGCTGAAGGTTGCCCAGGATCTTGGATCAAAGATGGGTACTGTGACAAGGCCTGCAACAACTCTGCCTGTGACTGGGATGGAGGAGACTGCCTCGGTAAAGACATCCACTCTATCACCTCTCCTGTTTTAAATAAGTTCATTTGTTTCATTCGTGTCTAATATGTTGTCCCTTTTCTCTCACAGGCGCCGCAGGGAGCGGTCGGTTTGCGGCTGGGCTGGGTGGTGGCGGAGCCGGTGGAGCCGGTGGACAGGTGTGGCAGTTTGCAGGTGGTCTAGGAGGTCTTGGGGGGACGTCGTACTGTAATCAAGGCTGTGCCAACTCCTGGCTGGCAGACAAGTTCTGTGACCAGGCCTGCAATGTTCTCTCCTGTGGTTTTGATGTGGGAGACTGTGGGCAAGGTGAGTTAAATGGTAACTGGACATGTAACAAAGGTCCCAAGGCCCGGAATTAAATCCAGTTATGCGTTTATATGTCATGTCAGACTGTTGCATTGTTGGTTTTGTTCTTGCCATGGATTCTATTGCTAATAACCAACATTTGAAGTATCGTTTAACATGTATTCACTTCTGCTGTAGAGCACTTTGGCGAGCTGCACCATGTGACCCTGCTGAGGAATCGGAGCATGTACACCCTCCCGGTCGGTGAAACCAGGCCATATTTCAGCTTCGACAGACTGGCCCGCAGAGTCTCTGAGGCCCACGTCAGCGACAACCCGGTGCTACGCCACACCTCCGTCGCCAACAAGTGGAAGACCATTCACCTGCTGCTCCATCCGGGCAACAACGCCAGCCAGATCCAGTACAATCTCACTTTCCAGAGAGAAGACGACACAGAGTTCATAATGAGCTTCAGTGTAGCTGTGGACACCCGCGAGGTGCCTCAGGCTAACGTTACCCAGGCTGTGAGCCAAGACGCCGACAAAGAGCCAAAGCCGACCCCAACGCCAGAGCCACCGGTCCCGTTCTCAGATATTCCTGAGAACAAGCGGGGTCCTAAGATCCTGAAGAGACTGCCTGGTGAACCTCAGGTTGTCATAGAAGTGCCTTCGCTAAATGTGTCCCTTCTACCAGCTGTTGTGCAAAGTGAGCTACAGAAGCTGGAGGAGAAGCTTCTGATCGGAGACATTACTCTGAAGGGTTATAACCTCACAAAGGCTGAACTTCTAAAAGCTTTCAAGACACCGGCTCATAAGAAGCAGGACATTGATTCACATCCAGCGAATGAGGGTGCAGCCAAGGTCCAGGGGAAACCCTATAAAGACTTGGAGGGAGAGCAGTTGGAAGGAAAACCACCCGTGGAAGAGAAAGCTGGAAACATCGTTCAGAAGAATCTAAACTCGAAAGAAGAAATGTCCAGGAAAGATGCGGTTACTCCTCTTATCTCAGTCTATATTGATGATAAGCATGACTTAAATCCCAAACAGTACAATCTGAATGCTGCGATCGAGAGGCCCCTCACATCCAAACTGCTAAGCAGCATTTCCAAAACTAAGAGCGCGGAGAGTCAGGCGGAGCCAGTCGGCGCCGCAGGAGCAGCTCCAGTCGGTCGGAGACTCCAACACTTCATCTCCTCAGACAGAGGCTTCCTGCCGTGGGAGAGGAGGAAGTACTTCCAGGAACTGCTCGAGGTAAGCAGCGCCGTCAACGTCTACATTTCTAGTTAAACATTTAGATTTCTTTGAGTATTAATCTCTCTGCGTTGACTCTACAGGAAGAGGAGCGTCTGCGGAGAGAACTATCGTACAAGGCCGACGGTGCTGCCACTGGCCGAAGGCTGCAGGACACTTTTGCTGACTCGCTGCGCTACGTCAACAAGCTGCTCAACGGCCAGTTTGGATTCACGTCCCGCAAGGTCCCCGCACACATGCCTCACATGATCGACCGTCTCATCATGCAGGAGCTGCAGGACACGTGAGCTACAGATTCTTTGTTACGGTTTTTAGGTATTCCTGAAGCAAAGCTGTAATGGTTTCAATTTATTCACATTTTAGTTTTGACTTTTTGATTTTAATTTGAGCTGGTTTTCAGAGTTTCATTTTAGTTTCAGTTCACGATACTAAGAGGCGACATCTTAAACTCCTCTGCGCTCTTTCATTCAGATTCCCAGAGGAGTTTGACAAGACCTCAGCCCATTCTGTTCGTCACTCGGAGGACATGCAGTTCGCCTTTTCGTACTTCTACTTCCTTATGAGTGCTCAGCAGCAGCTCAACGTGTCTGAGGTGTTCGACGAGATCGACACCGACCACTCGGGCGTCCTGTCCGACCGAGAGATTCGAACTCTCGCCACAAGGATCCACGAGCTGCCTCTCAGCCTCCAGGTCCGTCCTGGCTTCGATAGATTCTTCTCTCCGTAACAGTTTGCAAAGTATTCTTGTGGTTTTTGAAGTATGTAATATTTCTTTGTTGCATTTCCCAGGACCTGACAGGCCTGGAGCAGATGTTGATCAACTGCTCTAAGACTCTGCCGACTAACCTAACCCTGCTCCATCTGGTGAACCCAACTCAGGAGGCCTACTATGACCCCAGCATGGTGAGCCACACCTGAAATGATCTGCTTGGAAATAGCCTGTTTCCTAACCCTTGAATCCATTGTATGTGATAAGTTTTTGTATAATATTCTGTACTTTTTTTCCAATCCTCAGCCTCCCGTCACAAAAGGCCTCGTCCTCCACTGCAAGCCCATCACAGAGCGCATCCACAAAGCCTTCAGAGACCAAAATAAGTACAGGTGAGATCTTCAAGCTCTATTATTCAGTCTGACGATGTAATACAATCCAGATGTTCTCTCTGCTCAGCTTCGCTGTGTTCCGTGGGACAGGTTTGAGATCATGGGGGAGGAGGAGATAGCTTTCAAGATGGTGCGGACAAATGTGTCCCATGTGGTCGGCCAGTTGGATGACATTAGGAAGAATCCCAGGTAGTAAAAACTCTAGATACTTTTATCTTTCTGAGGAATGCCTCTCTTTAATTGCTCCCTCTATTGTGGTGCAACCAAAGTGTACCTTGTTATTGGCTGTTAAACTGCACTGAAATCCCCAACAGGAAGTTTATCTGTCTGAATGATAACATCGACCACAGCCACAAGGACGCCGCTACAGTGAAAGCTGTGCTGAGAGACTTCTATGAGTCCATGTTCCCGCTGCCGTCCCAGTTTGAACTGCCCAGGGAGTATCGCAACAGATTCCTGCATATGGAGGAGCTCCAGGACTGGTAGGATATGAAGTTCAGAGATCATTTTGAACATTAGTGGTGAAATATCTCTGCAATGATTACCATGAAAGTTAAGACCTTGATGAATTTACTTTTCATCTCAACTGTGCTGTTACTGTTTTGTAGGACTAACTAGCAAATGATAAGACTTTAAACAAACTAAATGCTAACATTAGCAGATATAATAACAGAGGTGCTAACACGGCTGTGAACTCCTGGTCTTGCTTTTAATATCTATGGGTTATTTTTTGATTAATCAATGGAGAATGCTCGCCTCACATTGAAGCCTTAAAATTAGACGGTCAGATCAGACGCTAGCTGTAAGATACTTGCAAGATCATCACATAGCTGAGCCCCCCCTGCCTCCCCTTCTGTCTTGGAGTTAGTAAAGCAACAGGCAGATGGCGTTGGGTGATGTCACCTTGTCACCCTGTTGCCCTGCTGCCCTTTGCATACTTCATGGTTCATTCTTGTTATATCACACCACGGCCAACCTCCCTCCGTTCAGCCAATCAGGAAACACACATTTTATTTCTGCACATGTGCCGGCTGCTGAACTAACTGAATTGTGTTTTTGTTTTGTTTTTCCCCAGGCGAGTGTATCGGGACAAGCTGAAGTTCTGGACGCACTGCGTCCTCGTGACGCTCGTCATCTTCACAGTCATGTCCTTCTTTGCCGAACAGGTCAGTACGTCCACCTCGGACCACACACAGTTTATTTACACATTGAGAGAAAGACACCAGGACATTTGCTCACACACCTATCCCTTTCCATGATTCACACTTGAGCTATGATTCAGGCTTTCCACTCGGAGATGTATCCGTCTCATGTGTCGCGCTAGTATGAGCGTCTGAGCCAGGACCTGACTTTACAGAAATGAAAGCCGCCCAGCAGTCCTCTGTGGAACGCAAGACTTCTCTGTCTTTGTTTGGATCAGACAGGTACTTGTATTCACTTCTTTGTTGCCAGACAAGTGGTATTTCTAGCTGAAAGAACTTTACAGCAACTAATTTTAAACCAGGATACTGCTCTTGGACAACTTTCCTGTCAGAACAAATGTTTAGCAAACACTTCTCGACCCAGGTTTCACATTGCGATGTTCTGAGGCACTTCCCTAATCCAAAGGTTTCCAGTTTCTCCTCAGCGAACCGAAAGAAAGGTTAATAGTTGACCTTAAGAGAAGTTTCTCCACTGCAACCCATGGGACCAGTGTTCCCAGTTAAAAATGTGTCGGACTCCCCACGCTAACATACAACACAAAGCTTTTTATGTCTCCTTAGTTTTCTAATTATGTCATTTTGTCTTGTTCCCTCTCCCTGCAGCTGATTCTGCTGAAGCGGAAGCTGTTCCCCAGACGCAGAGTGAACAGGGTCAGCAACCCTGAGCGGGTGTGAAAGAAAGGAAGACTTCCCTCTCCTCTTCCTTTTAGCACTTCGACAACCTCCACCCTTTCTCTCCTGCTCAGTCGAGAGGATTCAGACCGGGGGACTGGGTGGAGACAGGATTCTGAAGTCCTCCGTGCTTGTGTTGCATCAGCACGGACTGAGGTTAGAAACGTGTGTGAGATGGTGATGAGACATTTTTCAGGAGATGATAGATGGGGCTGTCCGGAGAAGGGAATGGAAGCCAGAAAGAAGAAGCTTGTAATTCTTCTTTTCGTACTCTGGGGGGGGGGGGGGCGGCATCTAAGACTTTTGTACAACACACACAAACATACACAGAACACTCCCTCCACACTGCACCACCCTACTCATGTCCTGCCCTCACGTGTGTGTGTGTGTGTGTGTGTGTGTGTGTGTGTGTGTGTGTGTGTGTGTAAAATCAAACTATTAGCAGAATAATGGATTTGCAACTTTTTGATATTCGATTTAATTGTTTGAGTCACTTTTCAAGGAAAGAGTTTTTTTTTCTCTATTTTATCGTACGTTGATTTATCTTTGGGTTTTGGACCACTGGTCAAACTGAAAAGACATCTGAGGGGTCACCTCGGGTGCTGAAAGAATTGTGATCGCCATTTTTCACAATTTTATAGACAAAACAATTAGACGTAAAGATGTCAGTGCTTGCAGCCCGTGTTGCACTTGGCTTTTATCGCTATGGCTTCATTTGCAAGAAATGAAGGGAAAAGTAAATATAGTATGAATAAAATAAGTCATTCAAGTGTTGGCTGTTATATTTCTGTCTGTCATACATGAAAACTTGAAGTGCCTTCGTTGTTAATTCCTTTTTGTTTGAACATTTTTTGTTTTTCTCCTGTTTTTTTTTTAACATGTCTTATAAATGTCGGCCACATCGCACCCTAATCTAATGATTTACAATGAGAATGAGTGGGATATAGGATAATATGATTCTTAATGTGGTACAAATGTAAATGATTGTTGGAGCTACATGTAAGTGATACTACAGCTTTCATGGCCACCTGTATGTGTGTCCCTGTGGGACTCAACAGGCGCTACTGTCTGAAATTCAGACCCCCCTCAGCATGTTCTGTAACTTATTTTGATTGTATTGTGACAGTGATCCCGGTGACTGATGCATCTGATGCTAAATGCAGCAGAATGTAAACAAAGCCTCAGAGTATGCTTGCGCCATAAGTCACATGATGTACGGTACGATGACAGCAGGCGAGGTAGGCGACGATAACACATCTGCAAAGTGGGATTCCCTCTGATTGCATCAGTGGTTCCTCTGACTGAAATAAAAAGCAGTTTGGTTCAGTCCTCTTGGTGTTTTTGTTGTGTGACTGTAGCTTAGTACTGTACTTGCAGTAAGTACAATGTTTGAGGTACTTTACTTGCTAAATTCTAGACTTTGTACAGCACGGAAGCAAATAAGAGACATTGGTATGTGATTTTAACAGCCACTTAATATGGAAATTCACAAACTTGTTTCATAGCATTGAAATATTTTACTTTATAAACAATGTATCTGAATTTATTTGTTCTGAATTAAAAATGAAATTTTTTGATTTGCAATTTCAAAAGCTGAATTTGAATTTTACGTCTTATTTGCTTCCATACTACACGGTTTTATTATTTGATTCCCCAAATAGATACAATAACAAGCCATTAGCCAAGCTAGCAGCTCTGTATGGCTCTTCTATGGCACAACGGTGCTGTGAGCTAAATGCTATCACGCTCACATGCTAATGTTTAGCAGCTTAGTTTAGTGTGTTAGCATCCTAGCATTAGCTATCAAGTGGACTTTCTCATCCCTGGTGCCACACTGCTAGCATATCTAGAGAAAAGTCCTAAAATAATAGAAATTTGTAAAGCAGAACTTTATCTTAGGTTGAGAAACACTGGACTAACTACCTAACTTTATAAAGAGTAGTTTGAACAAGCTAAATGCTAACGTCGTTATGCTAACACGCTCACATGCTAATGTTTAGCAGCTTAGTTTAGTGTGTTAGCATCCTAGCATTAGCTATCAAGTGGACTTTCTCATCCCTGGTGCCACACTGCTAGCATATCTAGAGAAAAGTCCTAAAAATAAATAGAAATTTGTAAAGCAGAACATTATCTTAGGTTGATTAACACTGGACTAAACTACCTAACTTTATAAAGAGTAGTTTGAACAAGCTAAATGCTAACGTCGTTATGCTAACAAGATAAAAGCTACTTGGGCGTACACATTGATGCATCAGTTATACTCTAATGCAACACATCGAACGAGCACTTTTACTCTATAACATTCGTGCATTTTGCTGATACTGTTTAACTTAGAATTTAAATGCAGCAGTTGAACTTGTGATGTGGTATTGGGACTTTTACTCAAAGGATCCAAGTATTACTTCACCACTACAGTAACAACGCATCGCATGAAAAATATTTTCTTTATTACAATCTTTTCCACTCGTACAGTATCTGTTAGTAGAAAGGTGTTTTACTGTTAATATTGAACAGTGCAACATAGTGTTGAAATCAAGGTCGTACATTTCAATGCATAGTTCCAAAGTCCATCGTAAATTATGCAAAATCCTCTTTTTGTTTTAGGACATGCCTTTCTAATGTCTATAATCCTGCAGAGGCAGAATCTGAGAGGAAGATCTTATTTTTTCCAAATAAAATACAAGAGTACCGTTTTGTTTTTTACCGTTATATAGTTTAGTGGCACGACAGAAATATCCCTTTTGATCCAAATGAACCTGAATAATGAGTCGGTCAGATTACAACAATTCAGTAATGTTAAATCAATACAAAATTACTGATAATCTAACAAATCTTCAAGAACCAAATGAATCGCTCATCATACATATAAGTGAAGAAAAGTTATGAGTGAACACTTCCAGAAGCATTGTATTATTACTATTGTTGCATCTGGTATGATACTTCAGTGGAAAATAAAACAACAACATACAAAGCTGTTTTAAATATTCACAAGTTAAACAGTAATTACAACAAAAATATTTAAGGCGTTTTCAGTTGAATTCTGTACAATCACAAATAATTAACTATTAGCCCTTCAGGGAGAAGAACAGAAAGCAGAACAAGTCGTGTGTTAGTGCTTCATCAGCAGACGGCGATCTGAACAAGCCGGAGCTGAGTTTTTTCTTTTCCAGGACTGTAGGATGAGATGATTAACAAGAGAATAAAAATATTAATACAATGTTGTTTGTAAGAGAAGCCCGATAGAAAACCTGTCGTAGTGTTTTCAGCACTAACACAGACCGTTACCCCGTCACGTAGCGCGTTGACCACCTGCCAGTCCACATTGCAAAATTCATTGGATATTATTTGAGGTTTTAATGGTCATTTAAAAATTTGAATCTGCATTTTTTTAAGCCCTGATTCATGTCAGATTGAGTCACATTCATTTCATAAATAAAAACAAATGATTAAGAAAACTTTCAGGTAGTCAGTTTAGTTTGGGAGAATATCAAAAGACATTTACCTTATTGAGTTATGATTGTCGTATATATTTATGCATCTTAAATATATACGACAATCCTACCTGTTAAACACATGTCAGTCAATTTAAAGCAGGAAACAAAATGCTTTGATATTTGCCCAAACTACCTGTTACAGAAAACATTTTGGTATTTGAGTCGAGTAAGCATGAAGTAGATGTAATTAAACGTATTTCTGACAACATGCAATGATGTCTAAATTAAAACGTATTGGCTACAACAGCCAGTGAGGAATTCAAGGGAAACTCTGGTTCCATGTAATTTTCCTTTCCGTATCTTGATCCATGCTTTTTGAAACTATTTTTTTCCTTTTTTTTTTTTGGTTTGTAGTTTTGAGTTGTTTTTTATTTTTTTCATCTTGTGGGAGAGGCAGTTTTAATCAGAAGTGGTCACTTTGTCAAGGCTGCAGTGGCTCGGGGTTGAGGAGGTTCTCTCCTCGTCGTCGTTTGCTTTCAAGAGCGGGGAGAGGTCTGCTTCTCCCCCCGCCTCCTCCCGCCGGGCAGGCCATCAGTCGCGGTGGCCGTGGCTCGGTGATGTGATGCTGAAGACTCGGATGTGCAGGTGGGAGGAGATCTGGAGGCACACGCCCGTACAGTAGCGTGTTAGATCCACAAGAGAGAAGACCTGAGGAAAGATTGAGAGGATGAAACATCATAAGGCTGGATAAAAAAATATACTTCACTACAAGTGTAGTCTGTGTTCCAGAGTGAGACGGTATCATTTAAATACTTACAAAATAATTATATAAGAATTTAAATGTTTACAAAAACAAAGAGAACAAATGCAAAACAAAGATTTATAACTGTTGATTTGTAGAAAGTGTGTATATGACTTTTTGGTAATATACATAGAGATAGAGATGGAGATATATATAGATAGAGATATAGATAGAGAGCTATAGATAGAGATATAGATAGAGATAGATAGAGATATAGATATAGATATAGAGATATACATATAGAGATATATAGATATAGAGATATATAGATATAGAGATATACATATAGAGATATACATATAGAGATATAGATATAGAGATATATATAGATAGAGAGATATAGAGATAGATATAGATATATAGATATACATATAGAGATATACATATAGAGATATATAGATATAGAGATATATAGATATAGATATATAGAGATATAGAGATAGAGAGATATAGAGATATATAGATATAGAGATATAGAGATAGAGAGATAGAGATATAGATATATAGATATACATATAGAGATATACATATAGAGATATAGAGATATAGAGATATATAGATATAGATATAGAGATATAGAGATATAGAGATATAGAGATATAGAGATATAGAGATAGAGATATATAGATATAGAGATATATAGATATAGATATAGAGATATAGATATAGAGATATATAGATATAGAGATATATAGATATAGATATAGAGATATAGAGATATAGATATAGAGATATAGAGATATAGATATATATAGATATAGAGAGAGAGAGATAGATATATAGATAGAGATATACATATAGAGATATATATATAGATATATAGATATACATATAGAGATATACATATAGAGATATATAGATATAGATATAGAGATATATAGATATAGAGATATATAGATATAGAGATATAGAGATATAGAGATAGAGATATAGAGATATAGAGATATATAGATATTTGATGTCATTCTCTGTTCTTCATTTGTCTGATTTCTTTTAATAGTAGTCAGGAATAGTTTTAATTTGGATTTTGCCATTGTCCACCCATGCAGGTGTTTCACTTATTTCCCCTGATTAGACCACAGGAGTGTGTGAGTGCACAGACCGTAGTCCATTGATGACCCTCAGAATACACCTTCATTCTTCAGTCTTTGTATGCATTTGAGCGTCCCAGTAAGCCAGCGTGCACGATACCAGGTGTAGATAATGTTATTAGAGACACTGGTGCTTTTCCTGCCATGACTTGAAGTCTAATCAGCCAGAATAACTGGAAACACCTGTGTGGGCGTGCCTTTTAGAGCTACAATAAAACTCACAAACAGCAACTTATTTTTGTTGATGAAGGCTACAAGCAGAAACTATTTGGTCTAACAATAATTGCTTGAGTGTTATGCTGTTATACTATGACCAATGCATTTAACATGTAATACCAGACAACAGTTGGTCAGAGGAAAAAGACCAGGATGTTGTTGTAGCAGCTAATAAAAAGCAGACACGAGTGTTTAAAGCTTACAGATGGTACGTTTCTGTAGTCTTTGTGGTTGAAATGGCTGAAAAAAGGTGCCTCTAAATAAAGAATAGAGTTGTAATAGTTTTAGTTTCATCTTTCCATATCAAAGCTGAGCAGTATTAAACCATAGTCAGGAGATAGCATGCATGACGAATGTCAAAGTCATCGATCTAGAAAGGAACTTTGAACTGAACCTTGAACTACAGCTAGCCTGATTAGAAAGCTGAAGTGAAAGTTGCACAAGCGGGACCGACAGCCACACTGTGCTCACGTGTACTTAAGCACACGGCAAGCCGTCGGGCTCGATTCGGATTTATTGCTCACATCTGATTCTTGCTAGTTGTGTTCGGAGTTGTGTGGTCGTGACGTAACCAGTGCAGGACAATCTCTCAAAGACTTCCTAAATATTTGCACGGATAATAATCAAATAGAAGTGATTTGTTAAAATAGTTCAACAGTAGCTAAAGTAGGTGGTAGTGAAGAGTGTTAAAGCTTTGGAGTACCCTTTTAAAAGAGTAGGAGCCGTTAATACTACTGTGTCAAACACTGACCATGGCGATCCAGAGGACTATGTGCTCATCGACGAAGCTGTTGAAATACTGGTTGAGGAAGAGGAGGCCGGGGCCGACGAAGGCGGTGTCCGGTAGGCTCAACTCACTCTTGGTCATGTGTGCGACCTACAGAGATACACGAGGGAAATAAAACATTAAATACATTAAGCCTGAAAGTGGGTTCAAGACTTTCAGTAAATTAAATATAATATATATAATATAATATTAAATATAATTGTGTAATTATTTATTTTTGGTTGATTTAAAGTTATGATTCTTAAGATTCACATGAAATCAAACCCCGTTTTTGATTCCAGTCAATCGAATCAAATTGAATAGATGTTACCGAGACCTGATGCAGCGATTTGAGTCAGTGCCTGCAAGATGTCCGACATCGGTGCATCCCTGGCACTCGCTTTTACCACGGTAACCATGGGTGCCGCCACATCACCCAGGACCGAAATCGTAAGCATTAGAAGTTAAAGACAAGATGAACGTACCACCAGCTTGTTGGAGATCTTGGAGATGACCATGCCGAAGGCGAGCAGGTACAGACAGGGGTGGAGCTCGAACAGCTGGTTTGACGACTTCTTGAAAATGATGAAGGCCAGCGTGAGGATGAGGCCGATGTGCAAACTAGGACTCAGCACACTGGTGTCCTAAACAGAGAGAATGTTCTTAAGCATGCAACATAAACAAAGCATCCGCTATAACTGTTCTATCTCCATACATTTGTTGACTTACAGCCACAGTTGAGCCGTTTTTGCCAACACCTCCGTTCAAAATGACATGGAAGTAGTTGTAGCAGGAGTAGAGGGCCCCGCCGACGATTCCAATGATGGGGAAGATGTACATCTTCAGTCCAATGATGGGCAACTACGGAAACACATGAAGGTCAAATTAATGCAAATGCACAAAGCATTCTCCTTATAGTAAGAAGAAAGGTGCTTCTATGAAAGCTGCAGGCATGCCGAGCGTGATGGGAGGGCAAAGCAAAAGAAAAATGCGGATGACATCAGCTTTTTGAGCCAGACCATGTCCAATAGATGACCTGTTGCCATGGCATTCGCTACCAATAATTACCTTCTCACTTCTCTCATGTGATGTTAAGTCAAGCCTCCAAAGGCAGCACAGAGTAAAAGTAAAACACAAATTCTATTTAAAAGCTAGAATATCGACTAAAAACTAGGAAATGATTAGATAATTGTCGTAATGGAGAAAATGTTTCCTAAACAAGGTGAAATGAAAGTGTTCCCGTGAGTGTACATGTGACTGTACAGTAGATCGTTCCTCTGTTACCGTTGTTTGCCAAAGGCTCACGCCTCCGAAAGCCGACATCAAATACATGGTCATGATGGCGACCTGCACCTCTGTGACGTCAATCCTGTGAAGAACGAAACAGGGAAGAGTGAGATTTTTCCATTTAAGTGACAATATAACAGTTTTACAGGGTTTATTACTGAACGTGAGACTTACAGGCCAAAGCGAAGGGTCCCGGACACGTAGGTCTGCCAGTGGGCGCAGAAGAACATAAACATGCCGATAAAACCGCAGAAGAAAATCCAGTCTGGGTATCTTCCTATTCCACATGAAATGCATGATCCAACAGCAACAAAGACTGAAGGAAGAAAGACAGAACATACAAACAAATAATGAATAACGCACTGTCCGCAGCTGATTCTTAATAGACTGCAAAAGAATAATAGTTTGGCTCCAGTATAAAGCACCTGTGGAGACAGCATCGCAGCCGTGGTCGAAGAGCTCGCCCAGAGGGGAGCTGGTGTTCGTCCTCCTGGCCTGCTTCCCATCAATGGCGTCCAGAGACTGGTAGATGAACAGGCCGAGAGCACTGATGATGAAGGCCCATGCTGGAGCCTGAGGGAGAAAGACTATATTTAGAGATCCCCGCTCACAAGAAGGCTCTGAGAAACTTGGGTGGACATTTTTTTTTCCCTGACACGCAGACCAAATGCTCAATCGAGAGAGTCATCAGAAGATTAGTCAAGGGGGAGGGGGGGGGGGTTGGATGTAATAAGTGTTAAAATTATTATATTTCTGTTGTAATAAATCCCTCAAAATAAATATACATTTCAGATAACAAAATGAGGTTGCACACACACACACACACACACACACACACACACGTATCTGGGTGTATACTACAAGTATCACAAATTAGGGATTCCAGCTGACTGGGGTGGAGGTGAAAGACCATCTGGACACTAGAGCCGGCCAACAGTGCGTTTACCACTACATTGTGTGTGAGCATGTGTGTATGTTTTTATGAGTGTGTGAGAGAGGGAGACAAAGATAGTCTGTGTTTCCAGATAGATCAAGAATCTCATGCTGTCCTTAATATTCAGAGATCCTGCTGTTTTCTCCAAAGTCTATGTCCTAAATGCCTCATGGACACCTGGTGGACACAGAGTCCGCTTGTTTAGGGTTATGACAGGGGTCACACTTCAGGGAGATTTCTATCTATTGGATCGTTCCTCTAGTATATATTTGTTTGTACAGGCACACATCCATGAAGAAGAATGGCCAGGTTTGCCTTATGCAATACTAAATGATGAATAGGGAGAACTGTAATGCCTTTGCCCATGTGGAATGTGACAGTAACAGCATGATGTAGGGACTGTGGACTTAGTTGCAAGGTCCTTATAGGTTAATTGAACAAAGGTTTAAATCTGATAAACACACACACCTATGCATTTCCTGCCCTACAAGGGAACCTGGTGACACAACTGGATCATAGGTCATAGGTTTGTTGCAAGGCCCATTAGTGTATTTCAAGTATACGTTTTAGGAATATGTAGCTGAGACTACATTAGAGGTAGATCTGGAGCCATTTCACATCAATTCAGTCATCTACAACACTGCATCACATGAGCTTGGGCAGACAACAACACACCACGACACGTCAAAGCTGTCAACTTTCCAAGAACGTACGCGAAAGACTACATGACGGCGGGCAGCAATGTCACACCTAATCCGATTTAAAAAACGGACAATTTAAAACGTCCTCGCTTGTATGTGGCCATGCAAACGTAACACCTTATGATTTAAGATATTTCCAGAATAATCGGGAGACTGTCTCTAATTCGGCTTAGACTGTCATACGTAAAGCAGGGCACACTTAAATATACATCAACTGTCAATAGTGATTCTTCCAAAACACAACATGGGCGCTAGCGAGCAGGGTGACCCTATTAATGAAGTGGAAATGTCATTCAAATTTGAGTAGCTGTGAGGCACAGATGTATGCCGAATTAATCAGGTGACTTTACTGATTCAGGCAATATCTTAAATAATGGCTTTTGAGTCATGTGGAGTTTAGGAAAGTGGCCACCCAACTTTAATTTACGCAATTTCTGAATGGAGGTTCGCGTTATTTTCATACCAGAGAAGGGCACGTAATTGAGGCTAGTCTCCGTGTAGAAACTTTGGCCAAGGTCGCTTTACTCACCTCCTCTGTTGCCGTGGGACAATAATACACAAGCACCACCGTGGTGATGATATTGACCAGCAGTCCAACAATAGTCAGAGTGTTTGGTGCGATCCATATCGGAGTTTGCTGGACGAGCCAGTTCCAGTAGATTTGACACGGCGGCTCAAACAGAGATCGACCAGAGGCGCTGTATTTATGCTCCTCCAGCCGCTTGAGTTGTGCGGGTGACAGCGGCTCTGGCCACAGAAAATGTGGCATTGTTTTTCTGCCTAGTCACTCCTAAGATAACCGTAACAAACTTCCCAATACTCCCAGCCGGATAATGGCTTAGACGGGACTATCTTCTCTTGGTCGACTCCAAAAAATAGCAGCTCATTTGGCATTTATAGCTAAGTGACTGGACGAGGCCATTTCCAGAGCGGAACCATGAGATGTCGATACTTTCTGATCGAGTTGCGTCTCGGCAGGAAGCGAGGAACCGGAAGGGAATAATATGGCTGCGCACCGGGAAGTTTAAATTAAAACGTAAACATATGGCAACTTCGAGGTTATTTAAACCATTATATGCTGTATTAAATGCCTAAATGTATCAGTTGGCACGTAAAAAAAAAATACTAAAGTAAAACTACAAACATGGAACGAGAAGCAACTGTTTACCAATTAATTCCATTTTATTTAAATGACAGTAAGTATTGGATTAAAATGTTCACATATTCATGTTTGGATGTCACTCCTTGTTTATAGTGCTTTATATTAGGTTGAATATATAATTTATAATTCCACTTCCAAAACGGAGTGATTTTGACAGTAGCTTATTTACCTAACCTCATTTTAATTAGATAACTGTTGTATTTTCTGTGCATTTAATTTCCTGACATGAAAGTATAAATTCACACTGACAACAACAAGAAATCCTGAATCCTTAATTTACGTGTATATTGGACTAAAATGAGTTAAATCTAAGTCTAAATAATATAATGTCCTAGTATCCCTGCATACATTTTTAGATTGAGTGGAATTTAATATGTTACAACCATTGTCAATCTTTATATTGTCAAATAGCTTGGGACATAGTGGGGTGTACAGCCCAATTTTTTTATTTATTATTATTTGTCTATGTATTAAGTAACATTTGCAAATTTAGGTTTTACTCTTATCAGACGTTCATGTTTTGGTCCACCTTTTGCACCATAATAAATCTGTATTTTTTAAATAGATAGTCATACTATTATATGAGAGCCAAATAAAAAAAGAGTAATTAAAACAAAATCACATTTTACATGACTTTTTATTGTAATCCATTGGTCGTAATTACAAAGGTAAAGGCATGCGCACATGACTGAGCATCAATCAAGCCTCAAGTCCAATATTAATCCAAAAAGCATAATGTGTCATGCAGAATATGGACTGTGTGTAAACTTCTACATGTTCTCACTTATTAAACATAAAAGATCTACACAGAAAAGGGGAAATCAACAAATATTAATGTGAATTAACTTAGGGTCTACACATTCATTTATCCAACATTGTTCTGGATTATAGTCATTTTTCTTGCCATATATAAGTTTTGACACACCGTACGAACGCCAAACCTTTGTTTATACATTCCCTTTTCCCTTCTTTCAGACCCCGGAAATAAATTATCACCTTCAACAGACACTTCCAACAAGAACAACATGTAAATACTGTAAGTGTATCACTGTGCTATATATGTGCATTGTATATGTTTTTTTCTTCTTTTTTTTTTTACACACTACATGAACTTATCAAAGCTTGAACCAAAACACTGCCGGCATGCATCTGAGCTGAGTCTTTCGAACACAAGAGGGTGACAAAGAAGTGAGCTTTTTTTCTTCTTCTATGATAACTAGCTCCCAGCTGATCTCAGTAGGCGAGAGAAGAGGAAGAGGGTCACTACTGGCAGCAGATGTCTGCAAGGCAAAATTGTCTTATTGCACTCCGTCCGATTTTACTTCTCTTGCTCGACAACCTTCTCGTTCATGTACTTGTCAATCAGGTGTAGGGGCACTCCGCGTTGCATGAGTTCGAAGAAGGTGAAGCCGCCTGAGGGACGAGAGGAAAAACTTTCTTATAATATTCTTGGAAGGGACAGAGGTAGATGTGGAAAGTGACAAAGAGAGAGAGGAAGAAGAGGAGGAAATAGCAAGAATCTGACCAAGCAGAAGAAACAGAATGCAAAGATGCTCTGGATAAAGAGAAAGAAGAAAGCTGGTCAGAATAGCTCATGTATGCAATGCACACTCAGTTTGTAAATCTCTAGTAATGACAAGTAATAATGCATTCAAAATGTTACTTAAGTAAAAGAACAGGGAAATTATTAGCAAGATGTACTATCAAAAGTTGAAGTATTCATTTAGAGTGAATGAATGAATAAGTAAATATAGACGTGTAAATATATATATCAATAAATAAATAAATACACACATAAATGTAACATTTTAATGTCTAATTTATTTGGTGATTTATTTATTTATGGTGACAATAAAGCATTAAATTACCTAAATTACTAAATATGTTTTAAAGCAATTAATTACATAATTAGTTATGTATTTATATATTTTGTTTCATCACTTAAAACACTCCATAATAACTTTTGACTGTAGCTTCATATTTAATGGACAGACGTGAGATTTGTATCAATCTTCTCACCTCTCTGCATGAAAGCAACTAAGTGTACTTCCCAAAATACATTTCACAATACTCCAGTAAATCCTTTCACCACTGTAAGCAAATGGATACAACAGACACAACTCATCACTCATTTCCACACAGAACGTGGAAAATACCCATTGTTAGTATGCTTTGTTCGCATCCTCTATGATTTTATTTTTCAAGTCAACATAACAGAAAACTCAGTTCCCAGCTCTGGCTTTCTTGGCAAATGTTAGCAAGTTTGCAAAACGTTTTACTCACCTTATCTGTGGCACAAATGACATGAGAGGTAGTCTTTGAATTCATTCCTTATCACACCAACGGCTATTGCAATTAGTTAAAAATATTCAAATCAGGACTGTTAAATTCAGCCAGCAAACAGAGCTGGGGAATAACGTTGTCATGCAAACCTCGTTTCATTAATGCACAATTTCACATGTTCTTTATCTGGGACCTGCTTTCATAGGGAGGAAAAGCTGCTACAGTCCCACCGACTGAGAAAAGCAGTGTTACAAGCTGGCTGAAAGATGCATGATGAATGACATAAGCTTCATATGACAAAACCATATGAAAGCTTACCTTATATGAGAACATACATTCACAATTCTTGAGTTTGGACTGGGGGAGAGAGAAGAGAAGAGGGGTTAACAAAATGTTTACATGGAGTTATATGTGTGCACCAGGGAATACTGTTGAGTTATTATTACTGAACTCTTTTATATGAGGAGTTAACTGTGTGGTATAAAGGGGAAACTGAAATCTGTGGAGAATAGTTGACGACAACACAAATACATCACAGCTCTTTATGTTACGCTTCTGATGTGTGACTAGTGACAGACTGTGTGTTGGGATGATGAACAAGATGACCGGATGGACTGGACTGGACAGAGGTGTGTGAGAATACAGAGGGTAAACCTACATGTGGTGGTGATGGGAAAAGTGTCACCAGATATTATGTGCACTGCACACAAATGAACGGATTATTATAATGTCATTATTTGTATCTATTTTGAAATTGATGTCCAGGAGCCGGTTTCACCAGCTATTCATAAATTCAAACCGTGTTCAAAAGTGGTGTGACACATCACTAAATTAAAACAGGTTGCACCAAGCAAAGTTGTTACGTAGAGATTAGTTGTGACTAAACATCTACACCCAATAAACTGCCAGTTGTAACTGTCATTTAGCTAATTGAGCTAACTGACTAAATCCCCTGGGAGTAAAAGGGATACTATGGTCTGACCAGACACTTAATTTGAATGATTTTAATTTGTATTTCACAAAAACAACACAATATACCTCAAATTACAAAGCCTTATGCTATTAGCGTTATGCTAAAGGCTAAATAACATTAGCTAGGTTAGCATAATCAGATATCTCCAACTGCAAATCTAAACAAGTGAATGCTACTAACTCTAACACATACTTCTTCATGTAAGCATATATAAACTAGACAAGATGTACACATTACTAATGTCTCTACTACTGTAGCTAAGACCTTCCTTAGGTTTTAATGGTGCAACCCAATTTAGGAAATCACCAGAAACCAGTTAAAGGTTTCCAAGAACTTCAAAAGGACTTTAGACACAACCGTAGCCATGAATTTACGAATAGCTGGTGCAACTCATTCCAGATACTTACATGTCCACCGCCTGTGTTTAGCCCTTTAGTAGACTGCAACACACATCTCAAACACAACGCTACTTCAGTTGAGTTGGTTTCCCAAAGCCACCTTTGCGTCATTGTACTCGTTAGAAAGTGACTATTTTGATTCTTAAAATGATTTTCAGCAGAGACTCTGGTAAGTGGCTGTAGAAATTAAGAAATAAAACTAGAAAGGCGAAAGGCTTTGGTAAACCAGACTCAGATAGGTATACTGGGAGGCACATTGAGCCCGCTTCCTGGTCCACACTGACCTTTGATCTCCAGCTTGCAGTCCACTTGGGCCTCTCCCAGGTCGTTGACGGCCTTGCAAGTGTACATGCCGCCGTCATAGGGGCTGGGCTTCCTGATTTCCAGAGTACATACTCCCTGGTTGCTAAACATACGGTAGCGTGGGTCGTCCAGGATGGCTATCTTATTCTTCATCCAGATCACTTTTGCCTGTAGTCAGACAACAGAAACGTCAGCAGCATTTATCATATTGGTATTACCAAGAGGAATGATGGACAAAACTACAAAAACAAAGATGGATCCTTGTTGAAAATGAACTGGACCCATCCTCTAAAAGTTAGATATAATACTGTCTTTGAATCAGTGCTATATTACAACATGATTACCTGAGTGTAATGCGTGATCTATACATACAACACTTTTACCTGCGCTTCTCCCACCTACCCTTGGGTTGGCACGGACACTACAGTTTAGAGTAGCGTTGTAGCCGGCGATAGCAAAAGTGTTGATCAGTGGCTGCGTGAACTTCGGTGCTTCCATGAAGTCAGTGGTCGGTGTACTCGTGCGTTTTCACCTGCATGCCTGTTGGGGTAAGGGTAAAGGAATGGGGTTGCGCATGATACTGACGCTGAGCGGTATCATGTGGGAAATTCCCTGAGTGATGAGGGAAAGACAATGTTTTTTTGTTTATCATCGGCTGAGTTGATTTGAGTCTGTTAAAGGGCCTGTCAGTCATACCCCGACCCCTGTTAGATTTTAAAGTGAGTCTGTAAATATATTCAGGCTCACTTTAGGGTGGAAGACATCACTGACAGTACCTTTCAGATAACAGCTGTGACAAAAACAACAACTTTATTGACATGTGAAATGTGAAATGCATGTGATTTGTTCCAAGGTTCTGGCTTTGGAAGCATTTTCCCCCATCAGAAATGATTAGTAACCATTCACATTTGCTAATATGACAGTCAGTGTTACCTTCTTTGACGATGAGGGCACTTTTCTTGGTTTGGGTGGCAGTTTCGCTTAGGCCACACATGTTCTCTGCAAAGATCCTGAAGAAATACTCATTCCCTACCACCAACTCTGTGATGGTGATGCAGGTGCGATGATAGTGCTCAATGCATGTGTACCATTCCTATAAAGCAGATCGAAATGTTAATGTCAATATCAAATACACATCATTTGCAATGTCAAAGTATATTCCTTTTAAACTGATTTTCTACCATTGTCTTCTTGTCTGCTTTTTGAATGGTGTAGCCTGTTATTGGAGCGTTGCCATTGTCTTTTGGAGGAGTCCAGACCAGAGCCACATTTCCTCCCCAAACATCTTCAATCGTCACACACTGAGGAGGCCCAGGTAGGTCTAACAATCAGAGAAACGATCGTCAGCAGACAGTTTGGTCTTGTTTAGGGCATACTGGACAGTATGGAAGTATTAAATAAGGATGGAAAACCAGTAGGGACTATGTGTCCTTCTCAGCAGCATATACCAATATTCACTGCAGTTGCAGAGTACACTCACCTACGATTTGTATGTCAAGAATGGCCGTGTCCACATAGTTTTCAACCTGCACGGTCATCTCATACTTTCCAGAGTGGCTGCGTTCTGCTTTACGGATGAAGATGATGCTGTCACAGTCTGTGTTGCGGATGCTGACGTGGGTAGGCTCTATGGACTTGCCCTCTTTCATCCAGCCGACCTTCGGCCTGGGTTTGCCCTGTAAACAGAGTTTATTATTCTGCTCAAAGTTACAGCGAAATATTAATCGATTGGGAGGTTGCTATACCATAAATGGCACCACGAGGTTGACTGCTTCTCCAACTCTACGAGTGCATGTCTGCTTCAAATGTCGGGGGACGCGGATCTTGGGTGGTTCTGAGGAGGAAACAGACCATAAGGTGTCAATGTCGATCAAAAATATTCCTTCAAAAATGTCCTTTTAGGCCAAGCTACAGCAGAAAAGTTGTTTTCAGAGCTCACCAATAACTTCTTTGACCAGGACAGAGTGCTGAATGGTCCTTGGAGTGCTGGCTCCGGCAGCATTCATGGCTTTGACTCGAATTAAGATTTTACTCCCTGGACTCAGCCCTGTGATGGTGTACTTGGTCTTCTCTGTCAGCTCAGTGTTGGATACTACCCAATCATCAGCTGTAGGGAAAAAACAGTTGAAAAAACATTCTCTTAACAGCCTACACTGACATTTTTGTGGGCTATGAATAACGTAAGGCCCCCACAAACTACGCGACAGGTGTGTTCTTACAGGAGTCACACTGTGCGAGATGGGTCTAATAAAATTGCAATCAAAACACTTTTGCCTTCAGACGTGGTCGGACCACATGTAATACGAAATAGTTCTTAACAAGTATACCCATGCATTAATACAATTTGTACACAGGCTATGTTCAGGTGCGAAGGTTAGTACACCTGTATCACAATGTGATTCCAGACCAATAGTTTGGATTAACCACGTTCGTCTCATAATTGACAACTTTCGTCTAGAACAGCCAAACATCATACAGTCTGTCAGTTCTTTAGAAGATTTGAGGTTGTCTCACTTCCTTCTATGCAGTACTCCACTAAGTATCCGTCCAGACCGGCAGCTCCGATGGTCTCAGGAGGACGCCACTTTACGGTCACTGTGGTGTCGGTGACATCATCCACAACCAGCATGGTGGGCTCACTGGTCACAGCTGAGAGGAGATAAATGTTTTAGAGATTTAGACGAGGCATGGCCCCCATTCCTCATTTGTTTTCCAACAATAGGTATGAACGAGATCGGAAAACATCCATTTTGGCAAGTCATAAAGACGTTAGCAAGGCGCCTCTCTCTTTGGCTGGTATGCTATCAATCTGCATGTCAGATCTCATTAGTCCCTGCTCTTTCCATCTATTCTTGTATTTTGAATCACATTTAACGCCTATTGAGCCCTCTGACAGACCTGATCTCCTAAACCTCTAATCCGCAGATGATTTGGCAGCCATTATAAAGACATATTTAATATCCTCTAAAGCTCCTGCGTGTCCAGTGGAGGTCACAGTCAGAATGCTTGGGATGGTGGGGTATGGCGAGAAACAGCTGCGTTGCCAGGGTATGAAGGGCAGATCACACATGCACTATCAACGGCCCACTCTTTGAAATTTCATCCATTATCATGAAACGGTTGTTAGATAAACTCATGCCTCTTGTAATACTTTCCTGCACAGATTATTGCCAGCAACAGCTCAAAGGCCAGTGTTAAGACTACTAAGTACATGTTCAGGGAGATATTTGGGCTACTCACCGAGGGGAGTAAAGGCTTTGGATGGTTCACTGGGCTTGGACACACCAATGGCATTGACTGCAAAGATCCGCACTTCATATGGCACTCCTTCAATCATTTTCTTGGGTTCGAATGATGTTTCTTTGATCAAGTCAAAGTTCAGTCTCATCCATCTGGAGCTCTGTTTCTTTTTTCTCTCGATGAAGTAACCTTTAGAGGACGGTCAGAAAGCTTGTCACTTAACAACTTACGCATAGATTTAGGCTGCAGTAATACAAAAAAAGACAAGGTTTACCCAATATTGGTGAACTTCCATCATATTTTGGTGGTTCCCATTTCATAGAACACCAATCACCACCCACCTCTGGGACCAAGGGAGCCTCTGGAGGGTCAGGGATGTCTGCAGACAACACAAGGCCATGTTAAGGATTCAAGAAACCAATGAATAATTCCTAACGTGGTCTTTTGATTTTAGTACTTTGTGATCACTTACCTACAACCTTGATTTTGACGCTGGCTGATGCTTCACCAGCCTCATTCTGGAGGACTATCTTGTAGTTGCCTGTGTCCTCCCGCTCTGTGACGTCAATTGTCAGGCTGGTCTGGTCGCCGTACGTTTCAGCTCGGACACGATGGCCTGACTCAAGAATCACCTTAAGCAAATGAGACAGAAATAAATTGCATGTAAGCCTTGAAGGTGAAGTAAAAATGGCTTCTGTCTTTATTAAGAATGAATGGACCTGAATGCCAAAGACAAAATAGGGAAGTACTTCGGTCTTATCCTAGGATTTGTTGGCCGTTACCAAAGAATAATGCCAGTCCATAAAGCAATAATGCTTTAAAAGAGACTAAAAAGGTTGAAGCTCACCCTTTCTCCCTTCATCCACACCACCCTGGGTGCTGGTTCTCCAGTAATGGGGATCTCCAAGCGAAGTTTGTTTCCTGCCACAATTGTCATCGTGTTGTCTGGGAAGTTCAAGCTCTCCAAGTGCACCCTTGGTGGGTCTACAGAAAATTAAATCACAACATAAAAAAACCCTTAGTTAAGGTGTTTTCTTTTCAGTTTGATGTCCAGATATAAATGGAGCATAGGTTGTTTACCAATGATGTGAATTTTGGCAGAGAGGCTCTGTGAATATCCCTCTGGTACAAAAGTGTAATCTCCTGTATCGTGAAGGGAGCTGGTCGCAACTTCAAGACGATGGACCCTGGAAAACCAAAATTATATTAATTAGCATTTGTTTGAAATTGGTTTTGATTGGACATAGCTTAACAGAGGCTACATACTTATTTCTGTGTATTATGTTGATACGGTCATTGGGTTGGATCAGCTGTCCATTCCTGTACCAACGACCTGGGACATTGCCTGGGTAAATCTCACAGTGAAGCTTGATGGGTTGACCCAGCATCACCTTCATATCTTGCAAGTCCAGGAACACCTTCAGCGGTTTCACTAATTAAAAAGTGTGAAGAACAGAATCGAGCACATTATGAATACTGATTCTTTTGTAAAGCATACAAACAAACATACATTATGAAAAAGGCAGAGATACTACATACAGTCAACCTGTACATGAGCCACAGATGTGCCACCGGTAGCCATGATGGAGTATGATCCAGTGTCCTCCCTGGAGGCATCATCAATCACCAAGAAGTGTTTTGTTCCTTCACACTTAACTCGGTATCTGGAGCGCACTCCAGTTGGAACCTCAACACCGTTCTTCATCCTGAACGAGGAAGCATTTGATAGTAGTCACACGTGCATGAGTTTCCATTCGATTATTAAGCAAATTCTAAGCAAACTCTTGAAATGTTGCAAAAAAGAAATGCGATTTAGGCGGGTTTCCATCAACTAGTTCATCAGACGGTTGGCTTTTAGGCTACGCTTTACGCATGGTAGCCTATAACGTAGCTTTTAACATAGTTTTACGTAGCTTTCATCTCAGTCTGGTGGCATTGTTAGTGCCTTAATGACTACATTACCCACAATGCACCCAGACATAAAGAATTGTCACTGCTTGTCAATATACGTGAGTTTACTGATATTTCCATTACACTTTCCTTTATTCTGACTAACCAGTGTCCTCTTCTTTTATTCTGCCAGAATGCAAGTTTGAGTAATTTTGCAACACATTAAATCTTTAAATGAGTCTTACCATTTGACTTGAGCACCTTCCTCTGACACCTCACACTCCAGCTCAATCCTCTCGTTCACTGTGGTCTTCACCGCTTCAATTTGTTTAACTATCTTAACTGGCAACTCTATAAGAAAAGAATAGAAGAAGAAACTGAACACGTTTCTTACTCATATATATATATACATATATTGTAGAGTTCTTAATCAGTTAATAAAGGTGAATAGGTTATCGAGATACCTTTGACAAACAGCTCTGTGGCACATTTCTCGTCTCCCGCAGCTACAGAATAAGTTGCGTCATCATTCAAGGAGCAGTTGTTGATGACCATAATCCTTTGCGTGCCCTTATGCTCAAAGATATACCTAAACAGGAAGTCCATTAGTCACACCACTGATCACCCACAGTACGTAGTACAGTCATCTTAGTAGTAGTCCTAAGATATGAACGGAATTTATTACAAGATTTAATAAAGGAAAGACAGGGCTACAGAAACCAAAACGTATTCTTGAATCAAAGTGTACAGCAGTGTTGAGAAAATGAACAATTGGAACATCATTATTGTACTCAACATGCATCAAGTGCACTTCACAAACCCAAGGGTCAGGTTTGACAGGGGCGGGATCACACCAAAACACAGACATGGAGAAGGGAGAATCAACTGTACGGACGGACTTACTTCCTCAGACTTAAGGTCAGCAGTGAGCCAGAATGGTCCGGAGCAGTGTACAGGAAGTGATTATAGCAGACAGGAAAGAGCATAATGATATGACACACAGATAGGCAGGCAGACAAAGACAGAGAGACATCATGCCCGGAGGGGTTTATGTTGTCGGCAAATAGTGTCAAAGACAGAAAGATAGTGAAGTCTGTGGAGCAGGGAGCCCTGCAGAATATGCAACAGAACACCAAAACCAGAAAACAGCAATAACCTCCAAAATGGCTTTAACTTCGCATGGCTTAGTTTGAAAATAGTGTGCAGGGTTCGGCATTTATCTCGTTTACAAGTCTGTAATCCTAATATCTATTTTAGGAATCTATAAATAAACATTTTTAGTTGCAGAATCATTGTCTCTCAATTTGGTATCATACCCTATTATTAGCCTTATCAGCACATTAATACGCTACCCTATTGTGAGATAGATGAGTTTTGAGATGAGATTTTATTTTATATATTCCTTTTTAATCCTACCAGACATAGTACATTTGAAAAGATAAATCATTCCACCTACATAATAATAGGATTGTTGCTGTTTTAATGGTAATCGCTCATTAAAGTAAATTATATTTATCAACATTTACTACTGATTGTGATTTAACATTTATTAAATTTGTTCCGAAGCCAAACTTGGTTAAAGACCTGTGAAGGAGGTACCACCTTTTTCCTGTACAGAGGAGGACATATACAGTAGTTAATGGCAATTAACTACAAAAGTTGAAATCATACACTTGATTTACACCCAAATGTAGCTCTGGGGCCTTTTGTATAGCCCTGTGAATACTTAATGTTCCTAATAATGTGTGTGTGAGACTGTGTGGAAACTGATTAGAGCCACAGAACGTTATCTTTTCAATAGCAATGGTTCACAGTACAGTGAGCTGTACATAAGAAAGATGATCTACATATCGTATGTTTTTAAGCCTCATCAAATGAGTGCAAAACATGTGAACCATTGTGCGTTTGAGTGGTGACAAAACATCTAAAAACACATAATATCAGAAAACCGGTGAAGAAAGGCGATGCCACAAAATGAAATGCATTTTTAAAAACATGCGTTTCTTTTGTGTCGAGTGGAAGAGGACAAGACAACGGAAGATCGGCTGAAGAAAAGGATATGACGTACTTGGGAGTGGATCTGATTTCCTGTCCGTTCTTGTACCACTTCAGCTCAACTGTGGGGTCGGCCAGATCCACCACCAAGCGGATCTTTCCACCTTTATCTGCCTGATATGCTGGATCCAGTTTCTTTGCAAAAGCTTTGAAAATGCGAAAACAAAGGTCACAAAAGAGACCCCACGATCGAGATCCCCTTTTGCCCAGACATGAAGAGACCAAACTGATTTACCTTCGCTTTTCTTCTCCTCTCTTGGGATCTTCTTCATCCTCCGCAGTAGACCCCTCAGATCTGTGATGCCGTACATAAAGGCAATCTTCTCGTATTGATCTGGCCGGGCGTTCTTCAAGATCTCCCACACATCCACCTCTGGAGTGTCATCCATTTTCGGCTCCCTAGTGGTACGAGGGAACGATGTGAGGTTTCGGAGTCATAGGCTGGTGTTTGCAACGTGTCCTGAGGAACTATTCATTAATTCAAGAATAGGGCTCGCTGAAGCATTGGTAGGGTCACTCTTAAAGCTTTACAATGCTTATTTTTACTCGGTTAATGTTTCCTTGGTTCTGCCATTTTGGTTTGCATATCCTATTTCGTTCCTCAGGACAAGTCGCACAAAGGGATGGGCATGGTGAGCTGTCTACCTGTGTGTTGACGTCAGCTCAGGAGTCAAATGTTAACACAGAGGTGCGCTCTAATTTGCTGAGAAGTAATGTAGGGTTAATCGTGTCTGCAAGTGTCTGCATGTTGATGAATGATGAACATTGTAGACACATCTATCCTCTAAACGAGTGGTTTTATTGTTGCTTTTAACCCCTTAATACAAAACAATATGACCCCTCATCACATGCCTGTAAGGAATCTTCTCTTCTGAAGTTGTTTAATTTCAGGGGTCTGAAGAGGTAAACACTATAAAGTAACTTTAACTCAATGGAGGTTTGTGCTACTGTTACCATTTCCAAGTTATATCTCCAGAACTAGCTATCGTTCTGACGTCAGTGACTTGGTTAAATCTGTCATACGTGTGTTTTTCTGAGGGACAAATGTGAGATTCTTTAAGATCTGTGAGCCACTGAACATATTTTCTTATTGCTATATATATATATATAACATTTAAGGGGCATTGATTCCACAATAATGATTGTAAAATGGCATTTTAAGGTTTCTAGCATGCATCGAGGGATGAAGGGGGAACATTAAAAGGGAGCTGAATTAAGGAAGAAATTTGAGGTGGGTTCTTTTAGTTTGGACAGAAGATTTAAGAGTAAGATTGGGAGATGAAACAGGGTTTTTATCAGTGTTGTAGGATTACATTAGCACACAAGAGCAGACACAGATCAATAAAGGAGAGTTTTTGTTTCCATTTTGCCGTGTCATTCAATGTCTTTTGTGTAATACCATGATGCAGCATGCAGGGATTTAGAGGAAACCTACAACACAGATTTCTAAAGCTCATTTTAACATCTTTCATATTGCTCTTATAAACTGGCCCATCCCTTTGTTTGGTGTTGGTTTGAGTGATCACTTCAGAGATGCTCCGACACTGTTAGATTATCATATTAAAGTGTTAGATTTGTGAGATCAAAGTACATAAGCACGTCGCCCTAGACATGAGTATATCCATTAGTTTACATAAAGAACATTCAGACAGCCCTTTCTTTCGAAGACATTTCCCCAAATGTCCGAAAGATTGGAGGTGAATAGCGTCAAATATTATTCCATTTTATGTTTGTATTTTTCATCTGTTTATTTTCAGGCAATTATGAAGAAAGCTGAAATAAACACGGTGGTATTTGCCTTATATTTCTAAGTTGAAATAAAACGACAATGTAGAGATAACACTATTTTACAGCATCATTTCTCTATGGCCCATTAGCACATCATTAATGATCCAAAATGGCGCACTGTGCCTCATAAAGGTGGCGTGTGGCTTCACGGCTTAATGAAGATCTGTCACCACAGACTGCTTATGATGCAAGGCCCATTTCCATCGTTTCTGATTGCTGACAGAGCGGTTAGGAATGCTGCCTTCAAATGAAGTGTTACCGTACTACAGTAGGCCAACACTCTTGCTCGTCCAATACCGAGAGCTACATGTCATGCTGGGGACTCTACAGGATTACAGTACTCACCCGCAGTAAGGTCTAATCGTTTTAAAACCTATGATTTTCTCTCTACTAACCTTTGATTTCTGAATATGTAGGGGAGAAGAAGAGACAAGCCCAAAATAAATGTATAATTTCGCCGGTGAACAATGTCACTGCCTAGGACTATTTGTACTCGCACTACACGTTGCACATGTGGTGACTATTTTCAGCCACCACAGTAGTTTGGGTACATCCATCAGTACATTGCAAACTAACTAACTATCTAATAGCTAATTCGGCATACTTATAATATTGCCAATTTGCCAAAATCTAAACAAATATAGGGAACAAAATAACAGAAAACTAGGCTCTCATTGTAGCCTTGATGCCGATTATTGTGTCTAATACGTCTAGACGGGGGTGTTGCGTAGTTGTCTCAATTTTGTCTGTAGGGGGAAAGCCCCTGGTAAAGAGTAATTCATCATCTGTATAAATGTACGTGCCACTCATACAGTAGCATAATACAAATCAAATGTAAGATGATTTGAGAGAAAGAGAAAAGAAGCACATCCAAAAAAAAAAAAGTGCTTCAAAATACTGAAAAGGAGAAAATCCACTCAAGGGTCGGCACGTGATTCTCACCTATGTTTAAGAAGACCACTAAAGTCAAGCTCCCCTGCATCTTCTTGTCCTTCACTGCTGTTGTTAACAAGGAGAGATTAATAAAGATTTAATCAGAGATGGAACAGTTGCAGGCATTAGAAAAACAATGCTAAAAGAGCAACACAAAGCAAAGGCTCTGACGTGAATCGATGCGTTAGCTCCGAGCTAACACACGATTAACGCTTACACAAAACCACTTGTTTTGTCTTTTGTGGATAAAAGGTGTTTTGTGTAAGACACTTCAAGAGAGTCGTCCCAGGCAATATTGCCACAGTGTTTCTGCAATGTGGAAGCAACATTACTGAGCAGCAACATTGTAAAACTGGGATGCTTTGCGTTGCTTTCCAGACACATTGTTTGGAGGGAGATTTCAAATGCAAGAGTTGGCCTTTAATTACACGTTGAGTTGTAATTACCTTTAAAGGTTAATGACATTTTCACACTTAAATGTCCTGTAATTATATCACTAGAAGGTGAAATGCTTATCGCAGTTGTTCTCTTCTTCACTTCTCAGGAGCATTTATTAGTATTAATCCTGTTTTCTGAAATAAATACTCAGTTTCTTTCAGTTGAAGTGAAAAAAGAAAATACTGTTGCAATGATTCACACTGAATTTGCAGTGGCTGCTCTTGGCAGTTCTTTCGTTACCTTCTTTTGAAAGCTGATCGAATATCAATATTCTGTGAGCCCTGTTCAGTTTCTGTAAGACAGTAACAACACATATGCTAGTCTGTATTTGTTGACATATTGGAATAAATATAATGGACTTTGACGCTTTAACAAACCTTTAACTTCCAAGTCAAAGGAACAGCTGTCAAACTTGTCCTTGTAGGTGACTTCGCACCTGTAGTTTCCAGCATAGTTGTCTTTGGCCTTGATGATGTGCATCTCATATGTGTGCATCTGCCAGGGATTAATATACAAGCATTGGTTTAACAGCCTTCTGTGAGGTGGAGCTGAGATAGGCGGGGGGCCTCGCTGTACAGTACCTTGGTCAATCGGTCAAAGGTCTCTTTCAGCTGTAAGTGCTTTCCTGTCTTGCTGGCCAGATCCATCCATTTTCCTTTAAACCACTTGATGGTGGGTTTGCGGAGGAGATCTTTGGCTTCCACCTTGGCAACAAAGCTGATGTCTCCACCTTTAGACACAGAGAGTAGAATGTGATCACAGAGGAAAAGTGTCCAACAGTCCAAATGTCCAATCAATAAACCATTAACGTCCCACTGGAAGGGGATTTAAACAAAACATAGAACTATGGAGTCACTTGACATTCATTTTGATGCTGAGCTTATTGCCCCTCTGGAAGTCTTCTTAAAGAAATAGCTCAACATTTAAGGCAATGCACTTATTGGCCTTATTGCAGAGATCACCTCTCTCTTATCTATCCTTTCAGGAGGATATTGGGCAAAGCTAGAGGAGCAGTAGTCGGTTAGCTAAAGAAAGCACCGAGAAGCTTGGATTACAACACACACAGAGGGAGTGTGCCTTCATTATGTAGTTTTACCTTTGTCATTTCGCAGACGCTCTTATCTAGAGCGACTTACAGTGACACTACAGGGACAGAGAACCTTTAACTTGTTGTGCTGTCACTCACCCACAGCGACAGAGGCACTTTGTGGACTCTCTATCATCAGGGTGGACCGTGGTGGGCTGTCAATGGGCTTGTCCAGGTCCTCTGGGCCCTGGCCATCTCCCAGAGACCACACTGGTCATTCAGGAGAAACACATACATGACACAGTGCTCTCCACTGTCATTGTGCGAGGAAGAAAATTGTAGCAGTACAGTTAAGAAATTCATACACCCAGCTTTCACTTTTGATCAGAAGGTTTTAGTCTTACCAGAAGAGAGTTATACAGACAGACACATTTTCTCACTTTCAGCCATCAGACCTCATTCAGCAGCAGATGTAAGCTTGTTTGCAACTTGGAAAGCATGAAACACACAGTATGAAACATAGAAATGTCGTCCAAGTAGCATAACAGACGTGTAATATGTGAATTCTTCATTCTTCTGATGATCCAGGCTTCTTTGAAATGGCCTGAATGTGGATAGATTACACCGTTGCCTTATATTTCATCATTGACACATAATCCTTTATCCTGATGCCAATTCAGAAGATTTCATTTTCTAAAAGCCTCACCATGCAGTGATGGAGGACAGCGAGAGTTGTTGTTGAGACAAATGAACCTGGATTATGCTAAAATACTAGCAAGGCACCATTTGACCAGCTTTGACGGAAAATAGGAAACCGATTGAGTCAAATTCCGATTTTCTAAATTCCTCTTGGAGTGTATGAAAAACATAATTACTATAAGAGTGTTTTTTTGGCTACCACTTTATTACCTGAGTCTTTTCTCCCCATGGCTGGCACAGGGACGCTATCATCTAAACAAAGACAGAGAGAAATTTACAGCATATTGTAAGGAATAGTACTGTAAAGTCCACTGAAGCAAGCACACACCAACAAGTCATTACAGATGTGCATGCATTGACCCGAGGAATTCTGAATCAAAGGACCGGTTAAAAAACAAGACTTAGGTATAACTGTTATGATCAGAATTCCAAATGTATTCACATAAATCGCAATTTATGTGTACAAAAGTCTAATTAACAAAGAGAAATAATTTGTATTATTATTTTTGGGACATGTGTTAATCTTCATCTTCACTTATACTGAGAAGTTAACGCCCAAACACATAAAAAGACCTAAAAACAAACATGTCTCAACGTGTTTCCTGCATTCAGACAGCGGGTGATTCTGATTTAGAGGCTACTGGTTTCAGAGGGACTAAAATGCTGGTAGGATTTAACAGAGGGATCTTACTAGGCAGCTCAATTGAGAGTTTCTTGAGTGAATTGGCATCCTCTGCGGAAAAAAAGCACAGTTATCATTGTAATTAATGAGGATAAACTCCACTACTTTAGGTGGTTTGATGTTTATTATGTCTACATCAGTGTGTGACTAGCTGCTGGAATGTTGTCCAAAGCTCAGAGAAGCAGCTTAAGTATTTTATGGTTTAAGAAGACTGAGAAGTCTTCAAGGATTTGGTATTTTATGAAGAAAGAAAGAAAGAAAGTATATCCACATAAAAAGGAATCCATTCCATTTTAGTAGATATACTATTATATGTGTATTAATATGCATGTACACATTTAGCAACCATGTATTTATTTTGTATGTATAATATATACATGTGAAATGTGCATGTAGGAGTATTTTACATGTAAAAACCACACATTTACTACATGTATGTTAGTGCACAGACATCAAAATATTTACAGATTTGACTATAAATATATACCTTTTTAACTGTGGAGTAGATTTGAGACAACGCCTTTTTGTTACTAAAGACTAAAACACTAACCATGAACCTTGGAAGCTGAAATGCCCATTACACACCAGATCACAAATGTTGTGATTCAACTTTAGCGCCCTTCTCTAAACTAGGTGATACGAGCTGACTTAAGGTGAGTGCTCTTTTGCAACCGCTCTCACAGGGAGAGGTGAACACGACTAAATTATAATGTAGGAACGTTTGTTATGTGTACAAACCTGCTTGGGGTGTTGGGGATGGGGTAGTGGCTGCAGCATCATCATCATCTGCAATAAAGGTGTCATTGACAAATAGACCCACCTATCAAAACGCTCCAAATCCATCACTGGCAGGCCACAAAGACACAAGACTGTTAGGCCAACAAGGCCGTCGATCACATGCAAGTCTTTAAATAGAGCATGACATGCAGCTCTTGGACAGGAAGAATCAAACCAACATATAAACCGAAGATTTGACCCTAACTACTGTATGTCTGAGAGATGTGGGATCATACTGCAAGCTTCTCAAGCCGCCGAAAACAAAAGCAGAAGCTCTCTAGCACTGCGGCGCGCACAAAACACACACAGGGTTTATCATGAAAACATCAACCTTTAAAGCAGCAGATGCAACCCCCTATTTTCAAAGAAATGCTCATGACCAAGCCAACAAAAGCATGAAATCCCGTGTAACTTCACAGCATCTCAGCTTTTTCACCTGAGCTGTATCTTCTCTCTCAAAATCAATGAATTCCAACTCACCTGAAGATACTAACTGCACAAACAAAACTGATAGAAGGAAACCATCTGGCCGCCTTATCAACACTATATGTAGTGTACGTGTGTTCTTTCTGCTGATGCATTCATGTTTCTGGATGATTGGATTTGATGACTCACCTTGCACACACATTGCATCTCCTTCAGTTTGCCATCTCAATACTTCACCTGTTAGTCATTATTTATTAGTCTATATTAGATCTTACTTATTTAGACATCTGAAAACTCAGACAATGCACCTGAAAGTCCTCAGGTGCAAGTATAATTGTTTTAATTCTTTAAGGTCTGCATGCAATATAGGTCATGTAGGAATTAGAGCACTGTTTTAAAAGCAATAGATAAGTCAATGCATGAGTCCAACTAGTAAGAGTGAAGTCCATAGCATTCTTATTAGGGAGGTAAAGCTAATCTATCTGAGAGTAAATCTAGATGTTGCCGTGCTGCTGAGCCATGTAGTGTGCAACTGAAATGTTCAGGGCTTGCTTCAGTAGCATTTAAAGAGAAAAAGCTAGAGGAGTAAACATGCATTTTAAGAGAGGAATGGGACTTATTCACGTTTAAGAGGCATACTTACCAGTTGATGGGGGAGAGCAAGGTCCCTCTTCCTTTACAGTAGAATTACCGGACTCTGCTTGCTCTTTTACCCCAACCCCACCAGGCTGTGGTTGGTTTGAGCCATTCTCGGTGGGGCTCGGCTCCTGAGCCACCACAGCCTGTAATGGATCAGGCTCTGTGGGCTCTGGTTTCTTCCCATCAGTATCTACTGGCTCTTTCCCATCTGCTACCGCCTCTGTACAGCAGACAAAGCGCCAGGCTAGAGCAGCAAGCTTCGGGCACAAACACCGGTAGCCTTGCAAGACGATGCTTGCTCAAACGAGGTGGTATACATAGCTAATGACCAGATAGCCTATATTCTTAATTGGTGACATTAGGGAAGGTAATTGCAAACAAGATTAGGGTTCTACAGCCATGCTAGCTGCTCTGTGAGTGCTTCCTTCAGCTAAATGCTAACTTCAGAATGCTAAAATGCTCTGCTAACATGCTGATGTTGAGGCAGATAAATGTTTACCATGTTCATCATCTTAATTTAAGCGTGTCAGCATGAAAATGTTTGCTAATTAGCACCCTAGAACAGCTGATGATCTGCTGAGACTTATGGGAACATTATTGGTTTGAATGGTATTAGGTAATAATGAAAAGTATTGGACAGATGAAGATTTTGACGGTGGCACTAGAGGAAACATCAGAGAATCACCAAAAGCACAGGATTAATCCTCTTCACATCATAAATGTATGTAAAGGAATTTCGTGTTTTGATCAGTTGCACCATAGGAGCATCTATCTGGTCATTGCATATCTATACTGTAAAGTGATCAAGGAGGGAGGGATTTACTGACTCATATGTATGAAATTATCTGGTTGCTTGTACCATTACATTTATATAGCTGGCCTTTGACTAGAGCCAGTAAAACCCAACATCCCCAATCCCTCTATACCTCCTGTGTGATGACTCAATATGTCACACAGTTACACAAACACGAAGACAGCCACAGCAAGAGTCACTGTCAGCACCAAGCGTCAAGCTAAATGCAGGTAGAGCAGTGCAGGCATGTGGATATGTGCACAGTAAGTGGGGTGGTGGTCTTACAGCTACCCTAATTAACTGTTTGTGTAAACATACGGTGTGTTGAGCAATCCTACCTACACAAGAGAAATGCAGTTTCACGCCTCTCAGAGTGAATTAAGTGAAGTAACAAATCGTGGGACACACCAAACGAACACGTGATGTGAGTGCGATGTGCAAAATAACGCAAGTGAAGGGGGCGTAAGGGTTACCCACCTGGGGGTGGAGAAACCTCCAGGGAAATCTCAGGTAGGGGCATGGCACCGTTACTGTCTGGGGCAACACTTTCTGAGCATGTGACAAATATAGTGATGGATGGAACAGCTGCTTTTTATAAGCACAAAGCTTCAGCATTTGCACTCAAACATACACACCAGAACAAACACACACACTAACAGACATGAAAACTCACAAACGTGTACGAACTCACACATCTACACCCACCTGCCTGCACGTAGTCATTCACACGTCATCACAATTAATCATATTATTTCAAACCACTTGATTAACACAGGGGAAAAAAGTATTGTTGGACTATTTGATCTCGAACAATCTAGCTTTGGAAATCACTTTGCTTTGTTTGTTTAGATAAATTGATAAGTAACATAATTACAGTACATTTTTCCAGTTACTTGCTGGTTATGACATGAAATCGTGAGCCAGTGCACCCCTGCTCTAAGCTAACGCTATCATCCGACTCGCATTTTACATGAAGTTCATTCTGAAATGATTTACCTGACAAATCCTACGTTTCCCCAGGAACATTTTAGTCAGAACATTAAAAGTTGAGCTCTCCTCCGTGACCATGTTTGAGCCTCAAGATGCTGCAGCACCAAGGTCAAACCCAAGCGGCGGCAAAAAGCCAATTGCATGCCAGCACCTCGCTCACATGGGGCGGCTGGGGCGTCAGCTGAATCAACAGAGAGGGATCAGCTGGCTGGCGAGAGAAATGTCAGAGATGCTGACAGCTTGGTTGTCGCCACAGATCGCTACTCCATCCATACTGACGACTATTGGCTCCACATTTACACTCCTATGCGACTGTGTTTGCACGTTCGCACCAAGTTCAGAGCTGTAATCATCACCTTACATGTTAAAATGCGCTCCAATATTCCCAGTGCCTGAACACCTTAGTGCAAACAAGGGTTGGTGTTTGATGTTTACACTATGACAGACGTATTCTCTTCCCAAAGAGTTTCCTGTTCCTTTACGTTGTCCTTTTACTTGTGCAACTAACCTTGTTTTGATTAATATTAGGGCTGTCAAGAGATTAAAAAAAAAATCTAATTGAATCTAAATTAATCGCATATATCAATATTTGCTGTGAGAAGCATTTCAAAATGTTCTAAAAGTTAAAAGTTGTGTCTTTGACGCCATGTGTAACGCCTCCGTTAGCCCCCTGTCCTCCACCACCTGCAGTCCATTGCAATACATGATGGAGTTGTTAATGTGTCTCAGGTAGACCGACTCATGCGACGTCTGAACGCCTGATCGAGAGATCACGAGACGGGTCGCTCACTTTAGCATCAGCGGCGGTGCTAGCTAGCTCCGAGCTAGCTGCTAAGTGCTTTGCGTTGAGGTGATATTTCGGTCTTGAAGTTCTGCGATGGTACGAAAATTATTTTCTGCAGGAATCGCACAGAACGGAGCATCAACAGTTACATCCGGGAGTTTATTAAATGTAAGCGTTCCATTCACTGGGCCGCGTCGGTGACGTAAAGAGTCAAGGGGCATCTAAGAGCGTGATTAATCTGCCTTAATTTTTTTGTCGCGTTATTTTTTCTGTGATTAATTAATCGAAATTAACGCGCTAATTCGACAGCCCTAATTAATATATGTCTGATCTTGTGCATACAATGTGCAGCTATAATCTGCTCGACAGTGAGGTGACAAGGCGAGATTAGATATCTATCGCCATCCACTCACCTTCTGGCTGACCATTTGGCGTCTCATCTAAAGAAAGAAAAACAAAACACATCACTGTCAAACATGATAACAAGAGGTCTTGCTGTTTGTCTTCCCGTTTGTCCCCATTGAATTACTGTATTGATATCCATTCACAACTAAGCCATATCATCTTTGTGTTGGATGGCTGGCTCCTCATGCTTAGACACCAACTGATTATGGTAGAGGCCCCTATGACACATCGTTTGTTTGCCCTCGGCCTCGTCTAGACCTATGAAACTAATAAGTTACTAGTTTCAGACAAATCATGAAACCTCTGGAGCGACTTGATATTTGATTGTACAAAGCAAACCTTCCCATTTTCTCTGGGTTTTTTTACAAAGTAAATGAAAGGCTGTACACACAATTACTGTGGGGAATATGATTAGAGCACAATACAGCTTGCGAGAGAAGGAACGCAGTGACATGCAGTCGAGCGGACGACTGGAACGGGTGTTCAGTCAGTTCAGGTTAGGCCTCCATCCTTTCCTTGTAGAGGACTGCCCATTGTTTCGAAGGCCCATTATCCTGAAACCCCAAAAGTTCGAAAGATTTCCTATTGGATCGAAACCCCATTTGTCCTGAAAACAAACGCCCATTGTTCTGAAGGCCTGTTGTCCCGAAAATACACACTCTCAGTGCAACAAACAGTAGCACATAGCTAATTATTATGCAATGACGTCATTGGGCCTTCCAGATCTTTATCCTACTATGGCGAAGGCATGACCTGCCCTTCTCTGCCCCTGATTGGCTAGTAATCGTTCATTGGTTGGGTTGGTTATCTTTAGACATGAGGAGTGAGATTGATTAGGGTAAGAATATCAGAGTAGGCCAATCAGAGTGAGAGTAGGGTATGCCTTCTCCATGGAATGGAAAACAAAATTGTGACAGCCGGGAAGGTTTGACTACTTTGCACAGGGAGTGTATTTTCAGAGTTGTGTTGATACAGACATTGTGTAAATCCAAACTTTGGATGATAACTTTGTTATTTATTATAAATAATATTATTTGCAAAGCATATAAGATACAGAACAAGAACAGGAGGACTCCCATGTCTCGTGTATTTTTCAGGGTAATTCTTGTCCATGGAGGGGAAGATAGTTACTAAAACCCAGTACCCTTGACATTAAGTGTCCCTCTTTCTCCCAAAATAGCTGAATATGTAGATAATACCAGCCTGATGTTTCATTGAAATCCTTTTTCATAACACAGCCAATACTCTAAGACATCAACCTCTTCTTTGTGTATCTTTAGCTTTTGAGAAACCTTTGTTCGCTTCATAGAGAGCCTCAGTTTCTCACTGCCTGCTATTTGCAGCCAGTCTATGAATACTGCAACCCTAATTCCATGTATGTCCATTAACTATGCATCATTTTAACAGCCATTTTCCTCCCAGCTTCTGATATCCCTCCATTTGTAACGATTCCCTTTGAGCATTCCTTGGCAAAATTAGCCGCACTCCCACCTCACTTCAAAACTGGCCAACGCACCACAATCCTACAGGGTCACATCACGCAGCCAAGAATGAGACTCGCTTGCTCTCTGTCTCATATCTATTGAGATAATGAGAGTGGAGAAAGGTTTTGTTTTACCTCTGAGGACTCCCAGTGCAGCTGACAAGGCTCCAGGTATTTTCAGCTGTTGCCCCTGCTGGCGTGCAGACAGAAGGGCTCATACAGGCTTCGACGTGAGCCGAACTGCTGGCAGCTTGATTTTTCCTAATAGAGACCTTCATTGCTTTAATAAGCCTACATTAGTGACACTGTTTGTCCTTGCTGTCGTTCTTTATTTAAATTCTGGTTAGACAAGATCTCTAACAAGGAACTTCTGAGAGACTTTAAGAGTCTGAGGAGAGATGGGAGCTGTTATGGGAGGCAATTAGTTGCTGAGATGGTATTCTGTAACACAAAGCAACTGTTTGAGAGGACAGGGAGAGCGATGGACCTTAGGGACAGTAAATACCATAAGGTGAAGACAAGGGCTTGTTCACAACTGAAACCCGAAACTGAGTGGCAACGAGGACAGTACTGTAAGTTCTCTGGGCACTGGGTCAGAGGTTTAATGGTGAGGCGTCTGACCTCTGAGTGATCCAACCTGAACTGTTTTGGTGTGTGGCCCAGGAAGAGGAGGAGGGCTTTGGCTATGGAGGGAGATGGCAGGAAACAAGGGATGGGGATTAAAAGTGCGCTCATTCTGAACTATTCCAGGGACAAGAATCCAGATCCCAAGAGATCCGCGGGCGACTCAGGCAGTCCGTCATCTCTGGTTCGGACTTGTTAAAGGCTCGAGAGTGGGGTGTCTAAAACAACAGCCCTGGCATCCTCCTCTTCAGCTGTTCGGACTCATTTAAAGAACAATACTTTTCTACTCCCATATATCTGCTGCTCTTGGCTATGCAGCAGCTATTTATGGGTAGTGTTTGTAGCAGACTGGAATCTCCTGCCTCTCTTTCCCCACAGCTTTGTCTCAGAGGGGATCAGGGATGTTTATGGCAGTGGATGAACACTGTGGGGGCAACCGTTCTGTACACAATCGACAGTACAAAGGTGTGTCAGAGATAAAGGCTAAACTGTACTTAACATCATTTCAGGACCTTGGTTTTTTGTCGGGCTGATGCAAACACTTACATTTTCTTGATCATAAATGAACCAACAACAGATTGGGGTAACATTTGGATATAAGAAATGGGATTCTGGAGCTTTTGGCTTAAAGTTGTCCTTTCCCCAAATGTATGTAATGCAGTAAAAGAGCTCCCACAAATCAAATCTTTAAAATGCAAAGCCCACTGTCCAAAAGGCAGCAACATGTCATGTTATTTTTAAGGGCACTCTCTCTAGGAAAAACCTGCCCCAAAACAAACGGACAATAAATGGATATTAAGTACAGAGAATTGTGTTATGTGCAAATCATGCCTGAGGTGTCAGAAACAACCACAGATAGATCAAAGGTCCCCTAGAGGATAACTAGTTTATAAAAAACTTGTATCAGCTCTCAACAGGAAGGCTTCCAAGATCCAAACTCCAATTCCTTTACATGGGCATGTCTGGGTTGACGGGAGACCCCCAAAAGAGTTGGGCTGATGAGGAGGGTGGGAGTAATACCATATCGTAATGACAGACAAGAGCGGATTAAAAGGGAATGTTGATGGACATGATGGTACAGATGAGTGAGAGGGGATAGGTTAAGATGCTGTTGAATAAGGAGTTGAATTATTGGCAAGTGCCTAGTCTGACTGGCTCAAACATTGCATCATCCTTCACAGGTCTTTGCTCTGCGGTCATCAACATTCATACACTGCGCTTCATCTTCATGTCTTTCTCCAGCTGGATCACACAGAACAATCCCCCCCCGCAACAATAGTATTTGCTCATGAACCTCAAATCTTCCCTTGCACCCCGAGATGGTAGAAACCCACATGCATCAGTAATACAATACCGCTGTCAAAGTCACTTTGAGGATTGCTATGAACAAGCTGGCAGACGAGCCATAAAGTGATGGAGTCGCCTGACTCTGCTCCCCTCAAACTATGACAGTAAATATAAATATAACAAGCCAATCGTAGAAAAACACGCAAAATGACCGTTGACGTTGAGATTTTTTGCTATCTACTTAATATAAACATGTCGTAGGCATATTTGGGATTTTGTCTTTCACATGATTTGATCTAACACTGCTTATCCCATCCTCACTATCAACACTCCTACCTTTCTTTGTGGGCTCTGGCATCTTGCGCCGCGTCCCAAGAACAAATGACTCAAGAAATCAAAAGGTGCAGGGGGGTCGGTAGGTGCCTTCAGAGTAATGTAACTCTACAGGAGGCCAGGTAAGGTGTGGTAGCCCTCTCGTCCAGGAGGGAGAGAGATGATGATAGGACGGTAGAAGAAAAAAACTCTGGGACCCCTTGGACCAGAGTGATGGGAGATGAGAGAGCACAGGGATACGGTTTGAAATCTCAGTGGGGGAGGAGAGGAGGACTAGTGACAGATCCAGGAGGGACAGGCTTTCAGGCCTTATATAGAGAGCTGGCATGCTCCTCCTCTCTGTAGTGGACGCTGCATCACTGTCCCCTACCCACTGGCTGCTGTGCCAGCTTTTTAGATGAGAAGAAGTAAAGCTTTTGTTTTTGTGCTGTCTTGAGCTCAGAAGTAATATCGAAATTATGCATTTTACTTGGTATTAGCATATATTAGCTGTGTAGTTGGAGCAGTACAACTTCATTTTCAAATACAATTATTTCTGCAGAGCCCATAATTCCACTAAAGGTCAACTTTTTAATGGCTGGTTATTCTGGTGAAATCTTTCAAAGTGGCCTGTTCGGCATTTGAGATTTTGGGAAACACACTTATTTGCTTTCTTGCGAGTTAGGTGAGAAGATTGATACCTTTCTCATGGATGTCATATAAATATGAAGCTGCAGCCGGTTATCTTAGCTTAACACAAAGACTGGAAATGGGTAAACAGATAGGCTCTTCCCAAAGGCAACCAAATCTGTCTATCTGCACCTTTGAAACTAATTAAAATGTTATGTTTAATTTGTTTAATCCACACAAATCAGTCTGTGCTGTCAAGAAATGTTCAGCTCCCAGTGAAACCACAATGTATATGTTTGTAGGCTTCGGTATGACAATGGCATCAATCTCATCCAACCCTTGGCAAGGAAGCATCTCAGTGATTAAGTAAGCATTGCCCAAAATGTCCATGTCATTTAAGACTAAATATTTCCTCTCTACTTCCAGATTTCCCCCTCAGGGCTGAAGCGGGGCATCAGAGGTGAGTATCCTTACTGCACTGGTGAAGAGGGAGAGAATCAGGAGGTGGACTATAAAAAGGGAGAGGTGTCGTCATTGTCCCAGGTCTGAGGCTGATGTAATGCACTCCCACAATCCCAGGTGATAGAAAACAAATACAGTTAATGTGGATTTATTATATAAAGTTAAAAGGTTTGACATGCAGCCAGATATCAGTTTAATCCAGGGGCATGCTGCTCAACAACAGCAGGCTTTTCAAACTGGCAAATAAATACTGGGCAGAAGCCCGGGTGGAGGTTATGTGGCCTATACTTAGAAAGCTATCATAAACCTTGACATTTGACATGTGCATCTGACATGAAAAGAAGGTTTCATTGTGAATTATATCATTGATGTCGCTGCTTTGGTCCTGATGAATCTTTTTAGCACGTCAAACACAAGTGATAAATCAGTTGTGGTCTCTGATCAAAGGTTGCAAAGATTAAACAACAAGGCTGCCGAGCTACAGCGAGCCTGTGCAGTCCCAGGCGTCCGCAGAGAATATAACAATATCATAACCACTCGGGCATGTTAATGATCTCAACATGGAAGTGCACTTAAAACATGCACAAATAATAGGACAGTGAAGACGAGGCACGGCTCTATTTTAGGGGTCGTTAGATACGGTCTGTGCACAGGAATGCAGTGTCAGATATTTTCTTTGGACATTCATAGCAAAGAGGAAAATCCTCGCAATGAGTCACTTTCACTTCCCTTCTACGCTGCAAGCCGACACACATCATCTGGACGTTTTTAATTAAGAGCTTTTTCGTAAATGACTGTTTGTATTTGGCCTTTCTTGGTAACAGACGCCCCAAAGCTCAGTTAGCCCATTTATAACCCGCAGTGGGCTCCAGCAGTAAATACTGGGCTTAGGGAAGTATCATGTGGGTCCGCTACAAACGACACAAAACCATTTGGTATTGCCCGGGATGGTCGAGGGTTCACATCACAGAGGCGATTTAGCCATGAGGTCACACCACATAGGAAGAGGCTTTGAGATGGACGACACTGACACCCTCTGGTTCCTAACAGCCAGCAAATGATTTTACATAAAGGAACATACACTTGTCAAGGGATGAAGAGGCTGCTGCATGATTATTTTCTTCTTCTGATTGTAATATTGAGGATTTATCAATGTACGTGTACATGTACATTATATAAAAGCTAAAATATCAAAGTCTATTGCATTATTATACAGTATAAGTAAGGTTATTCTGAATCTAACTTTGTTATACAACTTATATTGTTCCTTTTATAGTCCAATATATAACTTCCTTCCTTCCTAATCATATACAGAGGAAATAAAAGGTATTATTACCTAATAATATTCAAAGATTGTTTCAAATTAATACAATAATTAGTGAAGACGAATGCAAAATGTCTTTGTATTACAGTAAAAGGGTTTAATTCACGGAACAACTGTTAATTCTTTTACTTTGTCAACACACACATATAAATGAGCTTTTAGCTATATCTGCAAACATAATAAATGTGTTGTGCGTTGTCCCTTAAATAAAATAAAAATGCAATAAACTGACGGTGTAAGAGTAAAATATGCTTCTTTTAATTATTTACACCAAAAACTCAATGCATGTAAATAAATCAATCAATAAAACTGATTTCTGAACGTGTCCCACTCACATAATGGAAAGTTAAACCTTCTAGATAAAAAAAAAAAGGACAAAAGAGCACATTGAGAGTTTTATATGACATGAAATGAGCTACACTTAATCTAATCCACATTACAGATCTCCTCGTTGACACTTCCGCAGTAACATCAGTGTCTCTTGGCTGAACTGGTAGGTGAGCTTCTTCTTCACCTTGAAGATCTCTCCGGACCGGGCGTAGTTCCTGAGGGCGCGGGACATCTTCTGGTAAGTCATGAGCCTCTTGTTGCCCTTTCTCTGCCCCCACAGCGCCGCCACCTGGTCCTTGTTCGTGGAGGAAAAGCGGAAAACGCCGCCGGCTGCTGGCACCCAGGACACACAGTGGGCCATGTTCGGATCCTCCAACATCTCAAACAGAAAGTGAAAGAGGCGCACCTTTCCACCTGCAACCATTGAGCAAACAGTAAGTGGCATGATGAAGACTCGACGGGGATATAAAAGAGGGATTTTTGGTAATATCACGGCAGCTGTGCCACCCTAAAACAATTATTACTGGTTACAGTTAATCATTTCCCCAAACGCAGAGGGTAACGCTGTAAACACTGTGGTTAACTGATATGTAAATACTACCATCAAGCTAAGCCAAGCATAGCTTAATACTTTTTTTTACGGTAAAGGGAAGGTCTCTTATTTGCTCTCTCTTGGCATTGTTTCCCGCAGGCTACTAGCAGCCAGGGCAATAACAGTATCTAGTGACCATAAAAAGGAGAACTCACCACTCCCCGCTGTGTGTTTTGTTGGTTGCCTTGTTGATACAAAGTTTGGCAGTGCCCCACGCTCAAACAAGGTTGCTGTTGTGTTCTGGCTGAGAGCTGGTTGGGTGTCGTGTGCCAGCAGAGACTGAAGTTCATGTTTGATTATCTTTGATAAAGGAAAACACAGCTTTTAAAGGCTTATATGTGCACATTTTACTACATGTGGTATACAAGTGTTTTAATGCCTACAGGTGGATCATAGCACGTCCAGCGCTGCTCGCATGAATCCACAGGTGCACATCTTTCATCTACAGGCACACCTGCAATCCTGTACACCTCGTCCACTATGAAAAGCAAAACAAATGTTTAAAGACTAAGATTAAAATCATCTTTAAGTATTAGAGTGTGGTTTCCCAGGACTTCCTCTTACCTTTTTCTGCAGTGTTTTGTCTGTAGTACTCCTCTAGGAACTCTAAGATCACCTCCAAATCAGATTGAGACTCCTGGAAAGAATTCTGATAAAGAAATAAATAGTTTAAATCAAACTTGAATACCTCATAACTTTAAATCTTTTGCCCTGAAGGTATTTTTTTTAGGAAATACTTGATTGCATCCTTGCAACAAGTCTGCTCTTTACCATAACTGATGAGGCGGAATCTAATGCAGTACAGTCCTTGCAGTTTGGGAGAATTTCACCAAACTGACTTTGAGACGCTGAAGTGAACGGACTTATTATACCCCCCACAGGAGCGGGGCTTTCTGCATAACACCAGACGTTTTCTACCCATGGCTCACAGGAACAATGACCACCATCCCACAAAGCATGCACACCGACACCAGTCAACTCATCAACAAAGCCTCCCAGCACTGACCACATCCTCCCCGCTGAAGCAGATAAGACCTGGTTTGGAGGCAGCATCTACACAATACTCTCTTTTCAGGAAAAACACACTTGCTGCCATATTTTTCCTCACAGGATGTGTCGTAATTTCAGATTTTGTAGTGTGCTTTTTGCAATATTTCAATGGAGACGGTGCCAAATCTTTCAACACGGATGATAATGCCAGTGTTTTCTCTTGTTATGACAAAAGTCAGGAGGGTGGCTGCAGTTTGCTCTTATCAAGTCAGTAAAACACAAGTGAGAGTACATAGATTGATTTATTGGTTGTGTTCAAAATACTCCGACAAGTTTTAATACAAAAATCAAACATTTATTAATACACAATAAATATAATGAGTATACAAAACAGAGTTTTATCAAGATTTACATTTAATCCCACGTTATGCTTATTACTGGTTGCTTGTTGTAACAACAGACATAGACACATTTTAAAATATAAATTGTTATTACCTCTTCTACTGTCTCATACAGACCATACAGTCAAATACATGATAACTATTGAATGTTAATAATATAAGAAGAAGAAGAAGAATATTAATAATTGCAAATGATACCACTTCATGATATAAGCCACAATAATGTATAAATATATGTAGTATATGTTAGCATCATTAAACATATATATATATATATATATATATATATATATATTTAATTTAGTTAAATAATGATGTATAAATCAGAATATTTTTAAAGTTATATTCCGGGCATTATCATTCAAATCTAGGGGTTTTCTAAGAAATAATTAATAATATTAATTAATTAATTAATTAATTAATAAATAATCTTTCTTGATGAACTTTCTCACTTTCTGATTATTATTTAGTAGTTTCAAAATATTTACAATTTATTTACAGTGATACATTTGACTGGCAAGTGTATACATCCACAAAAACTGTTACTTTATGGGACCCAAATAGTCAAAGTCTGACATTTAGTGACTGAATATGGTCCCAGTATCTTTATTAAAGATGTGCAAGACAAATATAAGTATGTTGTTTACTAAATCTCAATTAGATTCAGGTGTTTTTAATTTAAATCTAGGGGTTGATTAATTAATTTAATGGAGAATAAAATGCCAAAAAAGAAAAGAAAAAGGGCATTCATGACATTAAATAGTCCCACTATAACCTATAATGAGAAAGTTTGAGAGTAGACAAACGTAAGTCTTTGAAAACCTTTTTAAACTTTAAACTTTCCCCCCTCTGTGATCAGAATCTCCCAGCTCAGAGTTTGGTTGTGCTGTGTGAAGTGAAGCTGGAGGCCAGGTCATAGTCTTCCTGCAGCTGGTAGTGTCCGTACCAGCTGTGCCAGTCCGCCGCTGCAGAGCCACAGTAGCTCTGTTCAGCCGGGCTTGGCTGCCGGGTGTGAACCTCCTCCTGCGCTGCAGTGCGGCAGGGCAGGTGTGCAGAGCCGAGCCTGTGCAGTATGTCTGGGTTGAACTGGTAAGTAAGTTTGCGGCGCACTTTGATGATCTCACCGGTGCGGCTGTAGTTTCTCAGAGCTCTTGCCATCTTCTGATAGGTCATGGTCTTGCGGTTGCCCTTGCGTTGCCCCCAGCACTCGGCCAGCTTCTCCTTGTTCTTGGAGATGAAGTGAAAGGTGCCACTGCTGTTGTCTGTCCACTGGATTGAGTCGCCCATGTTGGAGTCATTCAGAGCCTCGTGGAGGTATTCATAAAGTCTGAGCTTCTTACGACCTGAGGAGATTGAATTAATCTTGTTTTAGTCACAGATAACTCTAAATAAAATATACTGAAAACCTTAACTTGCTTACCTTTGCTATTCCTCTGCGGAGGTAAGATTGAGTAGAAATGAGGCGATTCATTTTGCACAGAGTGACCCAAGGAAACTTCAGGGATGACTTGAGGCCAAGACTGCTGCTGAAAGAGTCCAAAACATTCTTACTATGTATTTTCCCCTGATTTTCAGAAACAGAAATACAGTTTTTTTTGTTTTGCATAACTTACAGCCATGTCATTCCAGTCATATCCCGGAGCTGGTACATCGGGCGGGTGTGTGACGAGGCAGCAGGAGATCTGACACTGCAGCGATGGCTGGGTACCCAAAGTCTCATAATATGTGTACTCTGAAAAGAAGAAAACGACACATTAGCTGTCATTTAATTAATTAATTCAAGTGATGCAATCAATTGAAGTTGCTTTCTTGTGATTGTAAAAAAAAAATGCTAATAATTGTGCATTGAAAATGTCATGGTTATGTATATTTGTATTAAATTATGAAGAGATTTTTTACTGTACCTGAATTGTAGTATGCATTATTTGAATGCTGTTGAATCACATCAATTGCATCCTGGAAATGTTCGTTGATGTCGCTGTCCAGAGACGTCTACAATAGAAAACCTTGATTTTACTCACAAAAAGCACTTTAATTTCCACTTATTTCTTTCCTTCCAATAAGTTTAAAAATATAAATGCATGAGATGATGAAACTCTGATTCTAATTCTTCCAAATAAGTGTCTACAGCATCCTTACAACTCACCATCTTGTATGTCTGAGTGTTTCCATCAGTTGAGGCCATTTCTGTCCTAATAGCTGAAAACCACAATAGTGCAGGTGCACAGTGTGTGGACAGGTATATATATGTTGCAGACCTCCAATACCTGTTCACCATTCAGTCACCTGAATAGTTAGAGAGGCCGGTCAATTTAAATGTGTTAACGTCACAATGCACTTCAGCCCTACACTTCTTCTTTTTTTGGAATAGATATCCGAGCATCACATCTCATAAAGGAGATCACAATCTACCAACAACAAAAACCTCTTTTATTGCATCGACCAACAATTCTCCTCCTGACCTGAGAATTTGCATACCGGCCGAGATATGTATCTAACATACACATCTACAAGTTGGTTCTGATCAGTAATACGCTTTCTTGTAAATTCAAATTGGAGCCTATATAATTGCAGGAAATCTTTGTCTGCAGATAACCACTAATTTACAATAAATCAAAGGAGATTAATCCCTGGTCACTCTAATAAAAATATATTCCTGTTTACTTTATATTCCCGTTACTAAAGGCAAAAATGCCACACTATTTATATATTTATATATATATATATATATATATATATGTGCATATTTTCCTCAGTAAATTCAATCAAATTTATGTTTTTTTGTGCAATTAAACTATTATATTGCACAAAAAGAGATACACGGATGGAGAAAATGGTCAAATATTAATTGAAAAACAAAATTAAAAAGCATTTTGCGTTCCTCAAAGCAAAACAAATCATCTCAGGTCTTGCATACAACAAAACAAACTTTGTTCCTCTTCTTATTTTTTTATTTACACACTCATGATCATATAGAGACATATTACCTATTACTTTTCTTTTTTTTTACTACTGCTTGCTTTGATTTTAAGAGACCTTTATTGTTCTTGTCCTTAAAAGTTGCTGTGATATAAAATGTGTATTTGCTCTAGTTTTAAAAACGTAATTTGTTAATTTATTTAACTACAGTTAAATAATATCATCCCTGGAAACAAGCTCAATATGGAGTTTAGTGGCGCTGAAGGCACATTTAAATAAAAGTAGTATTTCCAATCAACCTGAAAGCCTGAAACGCAGCTTCATATAAATATGATTGTAAAAGTTAATAGTTAATAATGTAGTGATTGCTGTTAAAGTCTCCCACAAAGCCAACCCCCCTGTTCAAATAAACACAGGGCTTTTTGAGAAGTGTATTTATCTCAGGCGTGCAGTTTTAAATATCAACCGACTCCTGAAGTTCCCCTTTCAGCCCAGTTAAGTGTGGTGGCCTGAACTCCGAGCTGGAAACATCATAGAAACAAAGAGACGGACAGTTTATAGAAAGTTATTTTGTTAGATTATAAGAGCAGATCCCTCCACTTCGTTGTGATGTGATACAATTTGTGTTATTATTTTAGTTTGACTAAAACAATTGTGTTCCCGTTAGTAAAGAAAACAACTTTCTACCATAAATTACCATATTGTGTGAGTGCGTGTGTGTGTGTGTGTGCGTGTATTTGGGCAAACATGCAAATATGCATGTGTGCATGTGAGAGGGTAGTATGTGTGTGTGTTTGTGTGTGTGTTTCCTGCCTGTGCAGCATGCTGATAAAAACAGAACCACAAACTTTCACCCACTCCGTCTTTCCCTCTTTCCTTTCGGGGTGAAACTTCTGTCAAATCAACTCCATAAATTAAAGACCGCAACCTGTCGGGCTGCAGCTGAAGCCTGACAGATGTGCGCTGCTGCTGTTGGCACTGTGTGGGACGCAGAGCTGCCTCCATTGTGCTCAATGAGATCAGTCTTTAAAAAGTTGTGTTCTTTGTAATTATAAATGTATACTTTACTGCATTCATTTGCAACAGCTTATGTGGGATGCTTTTTTTTTTTCACGGTTGTCTTGTGGATTTTATGCCTTAATTGGATCATGCAGCCGTAGAGAGACAGGAAAGGAGGAGAGAGAGGGGGGACGACATGCAGGCCACTCAGACAAAGCTTAGGAAATGTGCCCCCTCACCCTTCATCTTAGTTTTTACTTACTTAGCTTTGCCTAAGTCCTGGATACCTATGGGATCATGATTATGTTATTTGATCCCATAGACACCCAACAGCTTAATATTGCTCTTTAACTTCTAAATCTCTGAACTGTCGCTTTAACTAAAGCCCTCACAGTTAGGATGCGATCTTCTTTTGATAACAAATGTAATCTCTTTTCACTTTCGCTCACGTCACACTTGTGTTCTATCAGATATGAATCCCATTGTTGTTGTTAAATGACACGATGCTAACACACTAAACTATGATGCTGCACTTGGTAAACATTACACCTGCTGTCTTCTATTGTTTATATTGAGTTCTTTTTTAACTCAGGTCAATCCTATTCTGATAAACCTAAATTAAACAATTTATTGTGTGCGTGTGTGTGTGTGTGTGTGTGTGTGTGTGTGAGAGAGATTCATGTTTGTCTATGAAGGTGATCTAGTATGCTGCAGCTTTATCTTTCCAAACAAAGAAGCACTTTCCTTCCTCTTCTCAATTCAATAGCTGCGTGCGTGTCGACAGCGAGGTGGGAACGGCAGGCTAACCGCAGCACAGTCAACCCCATTGTTCTTCTTTATTTACTGGCACTCGATGAAAATCAAGAAGTGTCAACGCCGATGGTGTATAATTAGTCTATCAAGTTAAATGCTGATGTGACCGCAGAGTTATAATCATTATCTATGAGATCATGTTCGTGTCCTGAGTGGGAACACCAGGAGGAAAAGATGCACATGGTCAGTCAGACTGCTTAACGGTGTTTCTGCTGTTTGTTGATTTTAAGTGAAGTGCTCTATTCTTTTACTGTGAAAACATACAGAACTTTTTTCTTTTGCCTTATCCATAGGATGCACTACATTTCAGAGGCAAATATTGAACTTTTGAACTTCACTTTGCAGATTCAGAATTATAATAATCAACAAATAAATAAGGAATTATTATTATTATAGGTTAAGATAACATCCATTGCTCTCCAGAGGGAAAGTATTTCAGAACAAAGTACCTTTACAAGCTGCTACATTAGCGGTGAACACATTAATTCACAACTTTACTGTACAAGTATTGTGTTATTGCGATCTGAGTATTTATTCCATCACTGGTGAATTCATATAAATGTGTTAGGCTTAACATATATTAACTTCTATTCTGCAGACCACTCGCCAACATTCACACACTGATGGCAAAGCTTCCAACATCTATTTAAAATATAATAATATGTCAGTGTTGTGTTCACAGTTTAGTTATGCTGCCCCCTAGTGGCCAAACAAAGCAGTACTTGCAGGTTTAAAGGCTCACTCAATGCTCTCTTGCTGTTCATTTCTTATATGCAACACAGATGCATGCAGATGAACTGTAAAGGTATATATTGGCTGAACATAGGAGCAGTTATCTGTGCAAAGTCTAGAGAGTAACATGATGCAGCTGGAAGAGGAACGGGTGTCTAATTGAATCCCTCATGTTTGTTTCTGGTGACGTAATAAGAGACACAATCAAAACATTTCAAGTTTTAGGATTCTTTAAAATTCTACCTTTACATGATTTTACATTCCAGGTTGACATTTTAGAGATCAGAGATCGATTGTATACAGAAAAACAAAGGCCATGAGCTGAGGTAGCACAAAACGAATCCGCAAAATCTAATTAATGTGTCTAATAATAATTACAATACAAAGAGTGTGAAAGAGAGTCAAATCCAGAATTCAGAGCGTTAAGTGGAATATTTTCATTTGGAATAGATTCAAAAACTTTGGGTGAATCTAGATTACTTTCTGCAGTAGGCCACAGCACCATAAGCCACTACTCCCACAACAGCAACTAAAGCAGCGCCTCCACACAGCAGCTCAGTGGAGCTCAGAGGTTTGGTAGTCTTGGGAGCAGCGGGCTGCGGTGGCTCCGGCTTTTCTGGTGCTGCTTGAGAAGCTTTGACTGAATGTTCCTCCGCATCCGACAGGGGAATCTGCGAGAATTTTAGTTGCTCAAGACTCTTTGACAGAGGCTCTGCTGCCACCCGTGTGAGGAAAGAAGGAGGGTGGAGCCCCTGAGTGGAGTACAGCTCATCAGCTTCAGCGGTTGTGGTTGAAGGGACCGGGGTGGACGTCGTGGAGGGGGGATCAAACCTGACGATAGGCAGAGGAGGCAGCGCCATCGGGGGAACCACTAGCATGAACCCCGCAGGCTTCTTCTTGTGAGGCTCCTCTGCTGACACCAGGAGCTCCTCAGTTTCTGGGGCGTGGAGGTCCTTCTCCTCCTGCCTGAGCTCAACCAGCTCCCTCTCCCCGCCTAAAACACTCAACACGCTCGTTTGCAGCTCCTCGTCATCCTCCTCCTCTTCCTCTGTTCTCCTCGCCCCCTCCTCTTTCTCTGCCTCCTCGAGCATCTCGGCCTCCTCTCGCTCCAGGTGGACCATGTCGGAGATGGAGCAGTGGTTCTCCTCTCCACCCAGGATCGCCTCGTCGTTGCTGTCCAGGCTCTTGGTGTCCTCTGGGTCCATGTCACCCATCGTGGACCAGGACTCTGCCAGCAGGCTCTCACTCTGCCAGGCTCCGGGGCTCTCTGTCAGAGGCAGAGCAGCAGAGCTAAGGCTGAGGGAACCAGCCTCCCCGCCTCCTCCATCCCCCCTGCTGGACTCGACTGGGGCCTTTTCCTCCAGAATGAAGACCAGCTGCTGCAGAGACAAAATGGAGAACTTCAGAGCGGGAAGTACAATTATAAGGTACTTGTAGTTTACTTAAGGGGACAGTGTGTGGGATTTGGCGGCATCTAGCATTGTGTTTGCAGATTGCAACCAACTGAGTACCCCTCCGCTCACCCCTCCTTTTACAAGACTGTGATACGGAGCCAAAATCGTGGTAACGCCGTGGTATATTTCAGGACCTTCGTCTCGCTCAGAGGCCATCCTTACCATAATTCTACTTTAGGAGCAACAAAATTCAGGCGACGGCTGACATTACCTCAGTTTAACAAGCGTGTCTGAGAACTATCTTATCTTAAAAATGCAAAAGGCCCAATCTAGAGCCAGTGTTACGTTTGTCCGTTCTGAGCTACTGCAGCAACATAGCAGACTGTGTGAAGATGTGTAGGCATGAAGGGCTCATTCAAAGGTAATAAGTGATTAAACACTAATGAAAACATAGTTTAGAATATTCTATATGTCATGTCACGTGACTCAAGTCCAAATAATCTCTGGCTTTGGTTGTAGCATCATAAAAGACATTGTGGCAGACATCAATGCACGACAGGACATGGACAACCCAACACATAGACTGCACCAATTTCCACCAGGATTGTCAGAATAGCATAAATATTTCTACACATGTGTTGAAATAACGATCTGCAACATGCTTATTTCAACAGCAGTGACGTCAGTTGGAAAAAGTTGCTCACTGGCTGCTCTGTATTGCAGCAGCTCTGACTATCTATAGCCTCGACCTGCATATCTTACTATGTTTAGGCACTATATACATCTCCATCTGTCACCCAAGAGTGGAAGCTATTCCAGGGATTTCACATGACGTGAGAATCGGACTAGAGTAGGAACATAACATGGTGAGTGACATATTATTCATTATGTCTGAAACAGTCCAACCGTCATTCTTAACAATACTTTGATGTTAACATTTAATCTCAACTGTATGAAATGATCATTTCTGATTAAGAATACCACTGTAATGGATTGAATCACACTCAAGGTGACCCTCTTCACCCCTTGTGTCACGTCTCAGTTTTGATTGCAGGAACTATTCGCCCTCATGCCGGCCCAGAATAGATACTTTTGCTCTTCACTGTGTTTTCTCTGGTTTCAGTTCTCTTAACGGGGCTCTGCAGTCTGAGCACGGAGGTGTTAGAGATGTCTAGATTGGTTTTGTATTATATCTACATTTGTAAGAACCCGTATCTTAAATCTGGCAGACTTTCTGACTCATTGATCAGTATTTTATTGGCTTTTATTGAGTTTATATCGTGACTTTGTTGTTGTAAATATTGCTGACATGATATTTTATTATATTTAGAATATGATAATTAGTTTCTTTTAGATAATAATAATAAATTAACAATTATTTGGTCATTTAAAAAAGTTTTTTTAGTGATTAAAGAGAGATGCATTAATGTCCTTTTAATTTCTGTGAAACTAAAATAAATGCATGTAAGCAGAGAGCCCCGCTTAACGAGGACACATCCTTTAACAGCCTCTCCAGGGTTTGAATTTCAGTTACCTTTGCACCCAACGTTACAGTAAGTTGTGAATCCAAATTCTACGTACTGTGGGCTAAACTAATAGTTGTAATCAGTGCAGAAGCTGCAGCCAGAGGTGAAATGTAAACGTCATTCATTACGGGTAGTGCTGTATTTCTTTTAAAAAGAGACAATAACGAGGCACCCTGGTGGTGTAACGGTTGGGGTGCATGCTGAGTCCCTTCTTCAATTCTGGCCTGGGACCTTTTTTGGATACGTCAATAAATATAGAACATCTAGATCCTCGGTTTGGGACACAATAAGGAGTCGCAACAACTTAACATAATACATAATATAGTGTTGTTGGACATTTCTTTTGTTTTTAATGTCAAATGGTCTAAAAATAATGGAAATGATACAACAAGAGAAGAGCTCACAGCTCATAGAAATGTCATATTACCGGATTTTGGATGGTTTAATGGATGATACAGATTTGGGAAACACTGATCTAGACTGCGTCGGGATATAACTGCAAACATATACGATCTTCTTTTCTTCTTTAGTTCCTTCACATTCTCTTAAAAAACTATGTTTGACTTAATCCTAATCCTATTAATACATGTTCTCACAGACAGATGTGTATTACTTCACTGTTATTGCTTTAAACACATGCTACAACACACTATTTCTTCTGTGTTGCCTCAGAGGTTAAAGCAAACCCCCTTCCTTCCTGTTGCACAACCGTTTGGTTACTTTTTGTGCAATAAAACCGTTCGACTCTGAGTCTATCAGATGGACAAAATCAAATTAAATAAAGACTCATCAGGCCTTGAATAAACATTTCCGGTACACAGCGGCGCCCTAAAGAGAATCACCCGGTTATATATGCTCAGGTTTATTCAGCATTCAGATTTGGTGAATTTCTTTCTCATTCATAATCTGGATATTTTGTATGTTCTCATGCTTTCAAGTATAAAATCCTTCGTCGTATGACTCCTCCTCTTCCAGAGTGAGCAGACTGGAAGAGACGCCTCCCAGGCGTCACTGATTTAATGACCAATAGCTGCCATATTGTCTGAAGCGAGCTGTGTGCCCTGTAGACCTGAAACATTAAAGCTGGCCACACAAACATTTAAAACCCTTCGCTAACAGAGGCTTGTCTGTGTCCCTGCCTGCAAAGACACCAATGAACCCTTTCTACTCTGTGAACCCTTCTTTACTTACTGACCTACTTGAGTAATTGGATTTCCATTGATCCTATCCCAGCAATAACAGACTCATGGTGAAGTAAATGACCACGGAGGCTCAGGACACTGTTTCTGTGCTAATGTGTGGTGAAGACAGAGGGATATCAGATACAAAGAATTTACAAAAGGTCAACTTTCAATGTCAAAGTGGAAGAACTGGTTAAGACAAACCAGCCCTTCGTGCCAGTTTCTCGCCGGTGCAAGGTGAGATTTTGCCCTTCAAAACATCCAAGTGACCCGTAGTGACCCCTCTACATGTATACAGATAACACACTTAACAAAGCACGGCACGCAACGGAGAAATCAGATCACACTGTTCATTCAAGTCACAGTCTATCCATTCTTCTTTCTTTCTTCTGATTTCAGGCTTCGCTAAAAACCTTCAGCAATGTAAATAAAAACAACGTCCGAGCATACCTGCGTCCTCTTGGTGAAGGTGCTGAACGAGCTGCTAGGTGAGAAGCAGATGCTGGAGATCAGAGCGAGACGCGCATTCAGACACGAAGCCACAAAACAACAGATAGGCAGACATGCATGCTGTAGCTGGCACAGGACTAACAAGATGGACAAGCTGTGCAAAAGTCTCTCTCTCCCTCCCTCTGCCCCTCTCTCTCTCTCTCTCTCTCTCTCTCTCTCTCTCTCTTTCACCCACCCCACTACCCAAACCCATGACATAACAGTTGGCTGGAGAGCAGTCAGTGGTGACTTTGCTGTCTCTTCAGAATGAAAAAGATTATGAATAATGCAAATAAAAAGATGATTAGAATAAAACAGATGTTAGCCTGTGTGTTCACAGTCTCTGACAGATCAGCAGAGGTCAGTGGGTGAGCCTGTGGAGTTTCATGTTTACTGTCCAAACAGAAGATTATCAGTCAGTCCGTTGTGTGCTGCTGTGACACCGAGTGGAAAATGCATGCCAGACAAGGAGAAGAGCTATTTCTAAAGCTGAACTTTCCATATTCTACTTCCCTCTGCTGGTAAGATATGTTACAAGACTGGAAACTATGCCAGAAGGCTTTAGTATGCTACACCTGCACAGTACCAGCATGTATATAGTGTTGTATATATTGTTTCACAATTCAAACGCCTTTTGTGTCATATTAATATGCTTTGTTGGACCATTTGATTTTTTAATTGCTTTAAATGTTCTGTTATGTTCTCTGCTGTCTTTTGTTTTGGTTTCACTGTAAAACAATTTGGTGCGCTTTAAATAAAGTGAAGTAAAGAAAATGGGAATATATAGTCAAATCAAATTTTAGTTTGGAAATACAACGGCAACATTGTAATTTGTATTGGGAAATATTTTAGCAATGCAAAGCAAATTAAAGACCATAAAAAGTTTTAAGGGGTTTTGACCCAATCCCGTGGCTGTGTTACTTGATAATACAGATCTTTACTACCCCTACGACTACTAAACAAAGATAATTACTTAGACATTATTAAATACACTGTATATAAAGAATAATGGTCACTATAAAACTGAACATTTTACACCAAATTAAATTATATGAACACAAAAATACAGAATATATAGATAATACAACTATGCAAAACAATATAATATATATAATATAATATATGACTAAAATGATGATGAATTGTATTTTAATTTTATAGCTAAATTACAAAGTGATCTAGTGAAACACTAAACCCAAAACAAATTAAAACAAAAAGATTGTAAAAACTTGACAATCAAACACAGGAGGATAAAATGTATGTTAGTACATATATAGTATTGTAAATACATTAATTTAATTAATTATTAATTAAAACATATTGCTCAAAATCCTTCAGGAAAACAAAATACGTTTTTTTACTGTTAAATGTACATTTATGTATACATGTTTTTGCCAACACCATAAGACATTTTCATTTAGAAACATAATTTTCCTCTTTTCTACTTAAGGATAAACTCGTCTCTTATTCTCGCACCTGATTGGCTGCTCTGCCGGAAGTAAACATCATGTGACATCGCAAATCAGCTGATCCTTCGTAGACATCTTTACTAGTCACGACTGCGGCGATTTAATTCATACCTCCTCGTCTGTAATTTTCGGGTAAATAAACATCGATTTTAAGCTTTCATTGCATCGTTAAAATATACTTGTTGTCAATTATGGGTTGTTTTATTTCTCAGCTTTTTTAATTATTGTATTATTTTGTTATTTTTCCTCGCAGGCCTGCGCGGACCTCTGACAGCTGCAACCATGGCGCTCAGCGATGCCGATGTTCAGAAGCAGGTAATGAACCGATTTAACCTTCAACAATGTCACCATTCAACTGTTTCTCTTCGGTTACTGTGTCCCATTTAAAAACCGAAACATGTTTCTAGTAGCTGTGATACGTGTGTGTGTGTGTGTGCGCATGTGTGTGTGCATGTGTGTGTGTGTGGAGGAGAATGACATTGAGAGAGCTGCAGGAGGTTAGCATCGAAATAAACACCCAACAAAACCAGATGTTTCGTGCGTAAATATGCGCGTTATACCAAAATAAGCCAGTGTTGTGCTGGAAGTTATGGCTGATATATAGAGGGTCATATTTCCAAAATGATCACATGATGATCACATGATGAGGAACTAAGGAGTGAGTGATCCACTGTCTGGACACTTTAATGGGAAACACTGGAAATAACCTCCATAAGAGTGAAGGAGAAGCTGCAGAAGTCAACTGTACATGTGTTTGGGTCTGGTGTTAATCAGTGACACAATTAAACTAAGTGCATTTAAATAAGTACAAATTCGAGGTACTTGTGCTTAACTTGAGAATTTCCATTTTAAACTACTTCTTAAGCTAAATTAACTATTTAATCAGATTGCAAATGCATCTTCACAAAGCTGTTTTTCTGAGCTCACTAGTTGACTTGTTAGAGATATGTGGGACAGTGACGCTACACATGTATGATGATCTTATAGAATATGATGCATTGCTGTAGATTAAACTGTTTATCATTGTATAAAAGAGTTGAAATTAGCCCAACCGTAAACATCTACAGCAGTAAAATGCAACAATAATATTCATCCAAAAAGGATCTGAATACTTCTCCCCCCCCCCACTGGCAGAAATATTCCTCACCATAGTCATACATCAGGCAGGGGAGTCAGTTCACAGCAGGGGGAGGAATCATCTCTGGCTTTCATTAAGAGAGACGATCTGCAGGACTTAAAGTTCACACTTAAGAATGAATAGTGCTTTGTGATGAAGCTGTGTTGTTGTTGTAGATATATATCTCTTTGTTTTTTGTAATAAAGCTTCTTTGTCATTCATGTTTCTTCTTCCTGTCTACAGATCAAGCACATGATGGCCTTCATTGAACAGGAGGCCAATGAAAAGGCAGAAGAAATTGATGCAAAGGTAAAATATGTGCAGTAAAATCACACACTGCACAGATTAATTAGTCCTTTTTTTTTTAAATAAAGACATGACAGAGAAATGAGGGGCAAAGAAAAGCAAGAACAAAATCAGCCCTGTGAGAAATGATGGATTTTTATTTATATATATATATATATATATATATATATATATATATATATATTTATTTATTTTTATATATTTATTTATATTATATATATATATATATTTATATATATTATATATATATATATATATTTATTATTATTTATATATATATATTTATATTTATTATTATTATTTATATATATAATATTTATATTTATTATTATTATTTATATATTTATATTTATTATTATTATTTATATATATATATTTATATTTATATATATTATTATATATATATATTATTATTTATATATATTATTATATATTTGATATTTTAGTGACATTGTTGCTTTGTCTTCAACAATACTGACCATTAGTGTCTTATATTTTACATAAGAGAAAACAAAACTCCAAACATTTTTTTAAACTACACAACTTTTGTGAAACTTGCGTCTTTATTATCACAAATTAAACTCTGGTGTAGTGACCAGCAGCAGCAGAGTTAGTGTAAAGACGAACTGGTTATTGATCTTAATGATCACAACAACGGAAACGCAGAACTGTGTCTCCTCCTGCAGGCAGAAGAAGAGTTCAACATCGAGAAGGGTCGTCTGGTTCAAACTCAGAGGCTGAAGATAATGGAGTACTACGAGAAGAAAGAGAAGCAGATCGAGCAGCAGAAGAAAATGTGAGTCGAGGCGAGAAATCGCAGGACAAATCGAGTCCTTCCCGCCTTTTTTAAGAACAGAGAAACATCTGTACGTGTGACGCAGAGTTTCCGTGATTTTATTAAATCACTTTGTCCCACAATGACTCTTTTGTAAGCGCTCCCAAAACTGTCTCAATGGTTTCCGCACAATCAAAAATAATCCCACTTAGAAGTCTAAACAGACCCAATGTGTGTGTTATTTGTCAACTTAACAGTCAGATGTCAAACCTGATGAACCAGGCTCGACTGAAGGTTCTGAAGGCCCGGGATGATATGATCTCGGTAAGCCGCTTCATCACGCTGTCATATTTTATGTACAGAAGAGCGATGAATAGTGGAACTGATGCTGTATTTGTGCCTTCAGGAAATGCTGAATGAGGCCCGGCAGCGACTCTGTAACGTCGCAAAAGATCCAGCCAGGTATGCATCTCTGCTGGACGGATTGATCCTACAGGTGAGTTTATACTCTCCGCTACTTGATTCAACTCTGTGATCCTTTTGGAGACCGACAGGTGGATCTGTTACATCGATGACGGTGTTAAATAGTTAAAAACACCTGCTTGTCATTGGACTTCTATTATGAAGAGGCTTCGTTGATATTAAAAGCTGAGGTTTGATTTTGATAATCTTTCATATCAGGGATTGTATCAGCTTCTGGAAGCCAAAGTGACGATTCGCTGCCGTAAACAGGACGTGCAGATGATACAGGTGAGTAAATGAGCAAAGTGCACCTTCACGTTTATTTTTTATCCATTTCAGAATCAGATTTTTTCGGGTTTTAAGACAATTTACGGGAAGATAGAAATAAATTTACAGCTATAAATATATTCTAAGTCGAGTTGGGAAGCTCCTTTAAAATCAGCTGATATCTGAATCTAAATTGTGTTTTGACTCTTTGCCTTCCAGGCTTCCATCCAGAGGAATAATCCTGTGTATAAAGCAGCTGTGAAGTGCAGCATCGAGGTCCGCATCGACCAGGACAACTCCATCCCCCCCGACGTGTAAGCACCATCGCATTTTAACGCAGTATTTGTTGTTGTTCCTCGTCTCACACTTTACCTTTCTTATTGATCGTTCCGCCATCTTGGCTCGAGCAGAACTAAACACGTTGGATTTATTAATGGCCCATCCCTTGTTTTAATGTTTGTCTTCAGATCTGGAGGTGTTGAAATCTATAATGCGAACGGGAAGATCAAGGTGGCCAACACCCTGGAGAGCAGACTGGAACTCATGGCTCAGCAGGTAGGAAAATAATTCGACTTGTTTAAACGTGCGTCATAAACTCTCATAAAGTGTCATTTCTATCCGCTCTTTATTGATTTATTTTTAAATCCCCTTTTTTATTAATCTCTTGTTTGAAAAGGTTTTGTTCCTACGTGTTGATTTTGTTATTAGTTCAAAAGAATTCACAAGAAGTGCATTTAATAAACTAAATTTGACAGAAGTGAGATTACTGTGGCTTTAATATTACCCAACATTTCCTGCCAAAGACGCCTTAAATGACGTATTATTATTATTTATTTATTTTAAATGGTGTCTTTATTTTTGTCTTTTATTGTGAAGCACTTTGTGACGTCGGTTTTAAAAAGGAAGCTACATAAATAAAGATATTTTATTGACAATTATATTGTTTTATTCAGAGAATAGAAACAAATTACATCTTATATTTTGCAGTTTCCTCTTTTTCTTTGGACTTATGGTCATAAAACCAACAATTTAAATTTCACCTCAGACTTTTTTTTTACTATTTTCTGTAACTGCATTGACCAATCGATGACTCGAGAGTCGTTAGTTGCAGCCCTGCTAATAATAAACCGTGTGTGTGTGTGTGTGTGTGTGTGTGTGTGTGTTTGCAGATGATGCCTGAAATCCGAGTGGCGCTCTTCGGTGTCAACCCAAACCGCAAGTTTCTGGACTAAACTCTGCGTTCGGGGGAAAAACTCAAGTTTTTAGTTTTTATTTTGTCACATGAAAGACGTCATTCCTTTGTCTGTGAAACAAATTTCCGATGCAAAAGATGTTGTTGTGATGTATTGCTGTATTTTTCTGTGCATTAAGGGACATGATAGACGCTGCAGCTCAACATTACAGATGTGCATCGTGGGTACTGCACAGCTGTTTACTCTGCTGCTCCCCCTACGAGGGTCTCGGTTTACACTGATTGGTCAGGGACGACGGGGGCGTGCTGATTGGCTGGACGTTTAACACGGTGTCCTCTAATTCGATCATGACAGACACAGCATCCGTGTCACGGTTTCACTAACCTCTCCCCCACATATTATAAGTCGCATGGGGCATTGTGTTGCTATTGGATGTCTGCTCCAACCAATTACAGAGGAAATAAATGGCGTCCTAGAAGACCGACACCATACACACTTAATTTATTGATGTTTAAACGAGTGGGTGATATCATTCCAGAGGCTGCGCTGTATGTATATGAGGTTTCCTGATTAAATTATACGTATGTGTGGTTGTTGTTTTTGTTTCTTTGTTCTTTTTCTTTTTCTTTTTTGTCTCAAACTAAAGATGTTATATTGTGGAAATGTAAAACATAATAAAATATAAATCATTAGTATGACCTCTCTGCTCTTGTTAAGCTCAAACAATGTCAGTTTTATTTTGCAATCATGCTTCATTCATTAGTTTATCACATGGTATTTGTGAGACAAAAATGCCCCAATTATCCAGTTGCTCCGAGTATTTTGCTGCCGTCTTTCTGTGAGACTGCTGAGCTGAGACGCAGGACACCAGAAGCTCCCTCTTACTTGTAAGTATTGTATGTTTTAGAGTAGCTAGATTTGCTTTTAAAGGTTTTCCTATTTGATTTAGTTTCTGTAAATGATCTGAAGGTTGTTTTTGGTCGACTTCTCTCGTGTATTTTCTTAAATGAAAGCAAAGCAAGACGACGTAGAATGGGCTCTTTCAGCTCCATAATGCAACATGTTATCGTGTTAATGACCCTAAAACAACTTTGTCACATTTTATTTACCCTCAATGCGGCAAAAACGACACCGTGCGACCTCTCAGCCGAGGTAAGAAGACTTTAATGTCATTAGTTCTCACAAAGTATTTCTTTACAGCTCTTGTGAGGGAGTGTGATCCTCCTGTGGCACATGAGGATGTCAATCTGCCAGGCGGTGCTCACTTGTGCGTCCCTTCTGTGGTTTGTAAAAATGACTGATGGGATGCCTGACCCTGCTCAGAGGAACCTGCTGATGCGTCAAGAGGCGTCCAGGCAGACGGGAGGCCAAGTGGTGCTGACGGCGGCCGAGCAGAAGCTGGACCTTTACCTCCATCAGTTGAAGGAGCGAGAGATGTCTGCTGCACTGTTCCCCCCGGCTATCCACTTCTTCAAAGCTAAGCCTCTCATCCAGAAGAGTCCGATCTTCAAACTGCTGCAGAAGATGCCTAAAGGTAATTACAAGCATGGATGAACATACTGTTTTAGATCAACATGAGCACCTCAGAGTTCTGGTTCACCTGCAAAATGACACTGAAGAGACAAAAATGACTCCAAAGTTGCAGAACTCTCCTACTACAAAGATGCAAAATGTCGACAAAGAGACACTAAACAACTTAAAAATATGCACAATAACTACAAAGCTACGCAAAATGTATCTATATCTATATAATCTATAATGTTACATAAAACAACTCCAATGAGGGACAATATTAATACAAATAAAAACTAAATGACTACAAAAATACACAAATTGATGAAAAGGAGATAGAAAATGACTGTAAATGTTAGTTTGAGGTGATATCCTGCTGTTTTGGTGACAGGTGCCGCCCTCCACATCCACACCTCCTCTCTGGTCGGTGTAGAATGGCTGGTGAAGAACGTCACCTACAGGCCGCACTGCTACATCTGCTTCACCTGGGACAGCTCCATCCGTTTCTTGTTTTCCGACCGCCAGCCCTTCCCTCGATGGGACTGCTTCTACTGGCAGCTGCTTGAGACCATGAGAGCCAGAATAGGAGACCCAGCAGACTTTGATAACAGGTCGGGTAATATATTACCTTATCTTACATATTTAAAGTCAAGATATAATCATTTTAAATTTTTAATAATGAAGTTTTTTTTTATTGTTTTTTTTAAATAAAAAATAAAAAATAAATTATTTTTAAATTATTTAAATTTAAATTATTTTTTAAATTATTATTTTTTTTAATTAAAAAAAAAAAAGATTTTTTTTATCCACTTATTGAATTTCGATTTCCATTATTTCTCTCTCTCTTTTCTTGTTAATATTAAGGTATATTATAGGTATTTCCTCTCTATTCTTTTACTTTTAACTGTATTTATGTATAATGTGGCCAGATGTGTTGTGACACTGGTGAATATGGTTCAGAAAAATAAAAATGTTCCTGTTTTATCCATTAAATCAATAAAAGACCTTTTGAAAGAAAGACATAAAGGGGGAACTTAACCCAGAATATTTGTGGTGTTTTCAGTTTAATGCAGCACCTCACACTGTTCACTGAGGATCCAGATGGGGAGTATCCAAGCCAAGAGGTTGTGTGGGAAAAATTTGAGAAAGTGTTCATCGCAGCTGCTGGACTAATCAGCCATGCGCCCGTGCTGAGGGACTACTTCTATACGGGCCTAGAGGAGCTTCTACATGACAACATCATGTATCTGGAACTGAGGAGTGGCCTCTCAAGGGTTCGTGTGTGTTTGTTCACAACTGAACTGAACTCACCCCTTTTTGATTTGCAGATCTGACATTTAATTTCTGCGTTTTAGACGTACGAGCTGGACGGAAGCTTTCACGATAAGGTCTGGACTCTGAAGACGTTTCAGGAAGTTACAAGGAAGTTTACAGCAGATCATCCTGACTTTCTCGGGGCTCGTGTCATCATCGCTGTGCACAGGTACTGATGTTCAAATAATCTCTACAGGGAAGAGACTTCAACAAGACATGTTTACTCTGATTTGAAAGCACGATTACTCCTTATTTGCTTAATTTGAGAGATTGATAGAAACAAAAGCGGCAAAAATGGCATGAAATGGCCCATGTGATACCGTTTATACTGTGTAGTTGTGTAGGTAAAAGTATATTTCCCCTGTAAATTCAGTAACAGAATAAGATGGTTAAGTGGGGACAGCGTGCCATGAATTTAAACTATGATCCGTCCCAGGTTAGACACAACTCTGTAACTTTAATTGATGTTATCTCTTAATGATCTAGTTTCCTGGTATCTTGAGCGTTCTTATCTTTTTGAATGATAGGTCTATTATTGTTGTGTTCTTCAGGGCTCTGAGTGTATCTGAGGTCAAAGCAGCTGTGAAAGAGGCCATTCAGCTGCAACAGGACTTCCCAGATGTTGTTGCAGGATTTGACATGGTACAGTAAGAAGTGAACCGTCTTCTTGAACCTTTAAGTTCTTTTTAAGTATCGTTTGTTGTGATGGTTTAATTTGCGGTGTGGTTAGCAGGTTGGCAGGGAGGACAGTGGGAGGACTCTTTGGTACTTCAGGGAGGCACTTTCTCTGCCAGCTTGAACTGGGAGTCACGCTGCCGTACTTCTTTCACGCCGGGGAAACAGGTGGATTTGACCAAAAGCGTAAAAATAGGCCATTAATTACAAAAAACAGCGCTTTTTAAAATATACTTCGATTCCACTGTTTGTTTGTAGACGAGGAAGGCACCGACGTAGATCAAAACATTCTTGACGCCCTTCTGTTCAACACCACACGCATCGGGCACGGCTATGCCTTGGCACGCCATCCACTTGCCAAAGAGCTTTCTAGGAAAAGAAACGTGGCTGTGGAGCTTTGCCCCATCTCAAACCAGGTGATAACCTGTTACGATATAGGAAAATGCCAAGGGAACTCTCTGGAAGTCCACAGAAAGGATTTGGTCTCTTTGTCTGTCTTCACATATATTAAGTACCTGAATGTGTTTGACCTCCAGGTGCTGAAGCTGGTATCGGACCTACGGAACCACCCTGCAGCTGTGCTGATGTCCGAGGGCCACCCCATCGTGATCAGCTCTGATGACCCGTCTCTGTTCGGCACCACAGGGCCTCTCCTACGACTTCTATGAAGCCTTCGTTGGCATCGGAGGGTTAAAATCAAACCTGGGTACTCTGAAAGAGCTGGCTCTTAACTCCATCAGGTGAGAATCGCTTGATTTGATGCCTCTGTTTTACCGTGAGCATGCAAGAGCCCTGTAGGACTCGCAAAACAACAACAACTCGATTGAGACACGACGCTGCGACCGTTCGCTCTCCCTGAACAGCAACATTTTTATTCCAAGAAACAATCAAAACTTAGCTTTTACACAATGTTCACATTTGCTTACTGTTTATCTTTGGATGTTGGGGGTGTCCCTGAATGCACCAACCAAGAGACTTCTTGAAACTGTAAGCTGCACATGTAACTTCTTATGATGCAAGAAAGTTTTAAGTGTCAGCAGATTGATTTTCATATCAGAATGGAAATCAAAGGCTGTAGGAAGCGAGAAAAGAATGCGATTTCTACATTATGGTGGGAAAACGTACATTTCCCCATATAAGTTTTTTTTTTAGCCGACAATGAACCTTTCCAATAATAATCACTGTAGTTGGAGGAGTTCTGATTCAGAGTGTCTGCCTGCAGGTACAGCTCGCTGCCAGCCCATCTGAAGGACACGGCTCTGGTCATGTGGCAGAACAGATGGGACGCATTCATCTTACATCACTCAGGACAACGCATCCTGTCATAACAATAAAGCAAACATCTATACAACCTTTTAAGCGATTTGAACTCCCGTATCTTTGTTATTGATTGACTGGGCTGTTATATTTGTCAAAAACAATAATTAATTTCACTACTTTGCACAGTTACCAAAAGACAAACCGGTGTTTCACCGAGATGCCGTTTCCGTGCAATAATGGCTCATTCATCATCTCGTCTTCTGGGCCTCGCCCACCAGACTGTGGCCTTTGATGAGATGTTGTATTTTCCAGCGCTGACCGCTGCACCTCTGAACAACAAGTATGTAGACGCCGTCTTCAGCCGTCGCAATCTCCAGGCATCTCTTTGTTTCTCTGTTTTGGATAGGTCCGTCCTGGGGATTTAAACAAAACGCACCATCACAACAATGAAACCACAGACATGACCTCTTTGGTGCAAATGTATATTTAGAAACTGTAATATTTACCTGTTTAAAATCCCACAGTAGGTGGAATTTCTTCTGCAGGGCTATTTTGCACGGGTACAGTCCCGGGTACACTCCAGTGCCGGGGTCCACCAGACAGCGGTTGCTGTTGTACTTGTGAGATTTTATTCCGCCGATGTAGAGTTGTCCATCAGTGCGATAAAAACAGTGCTACACCAAAGAACAACAATTATCCACAGACATAAACGAATAACAGTCCGTGTGCGTGCAGTGATCTCTGAACGTACCTGAGGTGAAGCGTAGTGGCATCCATAAACAATGGGTGTGTTCCCGGGCATTGGGCCTTGGTCAATGCAGAGATCTGGCTTCAGATCACTAATCAGCTGCAAACATGGGCAGAAATAGAAAGTAACACTTAATATTGGCACACGGGCAGAATATATTAATAACTATATACTAATAGTTTGTTCCTACTTTAGTAAATGTTAATCAAACAGAAATAAATAGTACGTTTGGTAGGGACTATTTTCAGCTGCGAATTAATACATATTTGGTTCTCTAGTGCAGCAGGAGTGTGTACGTGTGATCGATAAACTAGTGTTTAATTAATATAGAGTTTCATCCTTCAATCCCTAAACAAAGCCGTCTGTAGGATGAACGTGACGCCGTGAACGTGAATGCGATCACATGTGACATTATTTTCTACTCACCGCTCCATAGCCTAGCAGGTCGTGCAGAGGGTCGAGCATGGGGTAAATGTTATCCAGATACCATTTAAAGGGTTTGCAATTCAGACTCTCTCTCAGCTTTTTCCGCTCTGACACGTCACCAATGTCTATCCCATGATTCTGTGGAGGGGGGGGGGGGGGGGGGGTGATAAGTTATAGGATCTACAGGGTTAGTCATATCCTGAATTGTAATTCATTGTTTATTTTATTAATTAATTCCCTTACTTCTAAGGGAACGTTCCAGGCAATGTTGACGTTGTATTTATATTCATCTAGCCACACCTCTGCCACTCTAAGAGCATTACGCCGCACCATCTTACCCAAGTCTGAGATGTAAGGCTTGGTGGCCCGTTCAATGTGAGCAATTTTAGAGCAAGGTATGACTTCTATGCTTCCTCCGCACAGCCACACCTGCCAAACACAAAAGGGCAAATGTTTGCATATGCATTATGGAAACATACTGTACAGGGGGTCCCAAAGAAACATGCACACGTCACTAATGCTCAAATATACTTTGTCCTTGACACAAACCCTTAACCCTTTTTATTTTATATTCATTCGAAGTAACACAAATTATAAAACAAACGTGGTTGAGTAGAAGTATAAAGTAAAATCTCACCCGAATGCCGAGTTCCACATTTTCCCCACCATATACTTTCATCCCACCATCGAGGCTTCCGATTTCTCCGAAGAACTTGCGATCAGCTACAAGAATCCCCATAATGGAGGGGCTCCTAAAAATTGACAATTTGAAATGAAAAACAGCCACACTTCATGCATTGTCAATGCATTTTATAATACTCACGAGTTAAAGCCCCCAGTGAACAGCTGTTTTACCTTTATTAACATTGTGCCTGATATGAACTTCCCCCCCTTTTATAGGACCTGCATGACTGCATCCCGTCAGTCTGTTGACACTGTACACATCAAGTGTTGTCAAAGCATTTCATATGAAGCACTTTGTCTGCACGAGATCCTGTATCTGTGACATGATAATCCTTGAAATGTATGGTTAGTGGAGGTGACAGCCTGAAAACACCACAAATATGGAAATATTTTGGTGTTAACCTCTTAAGAGGTGGGCGAATTTACCCGAAAATACCTACTAACGACATACCCATGCGGGCCCGCACACGCTAAGAGGTTAAACCTATATTTTTAGAGTAAGTTATGCATATATTTGCAAAATCGCTGTGTATTTTTATGGATAGTGAAGTATTTGTGGATTGTCCTCTGTGGGTAATAACCATTATATAATATAGTCCAATAAAACGTACACATGTTGCATCGTGGTTGTTTAACGTGAACAAGTTAAAAGGTTTTATATTATTAAAAAAGGAACATTGTGGTATTGATTTTCTCTTACAACTCTCAGGATATCTCAAACAATAATGTGTTTTTGCACTTACTCTTAAACTTACTTTCCAGGTTGTGAATCGTCCTTTAAAGCGTACCACTCGGGACGGAAACGCTCGTACATGCACCACAGAGCCCAGTTGAAGGCATCCGCGCTAGGTATGTAGGGAATAAGTGTCAGGTCATCATATCTGACGTTGTCAAACACTGGTGTCAATATCACAGTGCGGTCCTCTTTGATCCGAGTTAACAGTGGTTCTGCCCTGAACACACACACACACACACACACACACACACACACACACACACACACACACACACACACACACACACACACACACACACACACACACACACACACACACACACACACACACACACACACACACACACAGTTTTCAGAAAAAGAAACCATCGTAGCAGAGCAAAGAAAACTGAGGTGACAAATCCCATCACTTAAACCAACCATTGTAAATGGACTTCTATGTGAGCGTCCAAGATGGCCACCACGTCCCCCACAGCCACCTTCCATCCCGACAGTCTGGCCTGGGTGAGGCCGAGCCGCTTGGAGTGCCTGACTCTCTTCACCAGGTCTTTATGCTCCTCGTTGATGAAGTCGATGTATTCATCCAGTTTGTCCATTAAATCATCTGCAGAAAGTAGCGACAGTAATCTGAGCTGCTCGGGATTGTTGAGAAAAGGACTTTAGCTTAGCATTTATATTACACGTTGGCTAGCTGTCACTTCCTGTTTCTAGATTGTATGTTAAACTAACCCCTCTTCTTTAACACAAATATGATGGAGGTATAAATCTCCTCTTCTAACTCACAGCAAGACAATTAATAAGCATTTATCCCAATCTATTCCTGATTAGACATCTTCTCAAGGTCCAGTCACGTTCACTTCAATTGAAGCGTTTCCTGTTTCGAAGTCACTTTTTTACTTTGACTATGAGATCAGATCTCTCAGATGTAAATATCTGAAGCCATCTCGCATCGCTTCATACCACTAGGGCAGGGCTCGGGAACCTATGGCTCGCAAGCTATATATGGCTCTTTTGATGACAGATATGGCTCGCGAGCCATATATGGTTCTTTTGATGACAGATATGGCAGATATCACGAGCCATATCTGTCTTTTGATGACAGATATGGCTCGCGAGCCATATATGGTTCTTTTGATGACAGATATGGCTCGCGAGCCATATATGGCTCTTTTGATGACAGATATGGCTCGCGAGCCATATATGGTTCTTTTGATGACAGATATGGCAGATATCACGAGCCATATCTGTCTTTTGATGACAGATATGGCTCGCGAGCCATATCTGTCATCAAAAGAGCCATATATGGCTCGCGAGCCATATCTGTCATCAAAAGAACCATATATGGTTCTTTTGATGACAGATATGGCTCGCAGACAATTTTGAGCTGACATTTTTTATGATGATTAACAAGTAATAAATAATTATACAGTGTTATTTTAAAGTAAAACATTTAGCAGCGGATTTGTTTTTAGTTATCCCCTCTCCTTTCCTCCGCTCTGTCTCTGACTGCACAGCGCACACACACACACACACACGTGTGTGTGTGTGTGTGTGTGTGTGTGTGTGCGGAGCCCTGCCCTTCGCGAAACAGCTGAGGAGAAACTGCGCAAAGCAAGCAGTAGACCGGGGGTCAAACTCATTCACAGAGAGGGCCAAACACGGTCCACATTTATTGAACAGGATACACATAAAGTGCAAAAAGATATGGAACATATTTAAGTCAACTGCAGACGGGTTGCTGAGCAGTTCAATTAAAATATCTGAGCTGCAAAGTCGGCAAATGGTCTCAGTGCATCAGCATAATGCTGTCAGGAACACAGAGGTGGAGATGTTTGTCAGTGTTTGGAAACACGCAGTGACCAAAGTTTCCTTCTGCATCTGAGTCTCCCACAGGCAGCTCGGCTTATAAAGCTCTCACTGCATCACACATGTCTGTGATCACACGGCCCTGAAGCTGCAGGTTTAACAGTGAGATGCTTCATTATGTCGCACAAACAGTCCAGCTCACATCGTCCCAGAGATCTGTGGTGTCTTTCCCTTTGCTTTCCAAAAACTTTCATTTCATTCACACATTTAGATTCTTCCTCAAATGAATTTCCCTGTGGTTGTGCCATGCATTGATTTACCAAAACTGGCAGGCCAGTTATGACAGACATGATATTTTCTCGCGGGCCGGATATAATAATAATAATAATAATAATAATAATAATAATAATAATAATAATAATAATAAAAAATTGTATTTGTAAAGCGCCTTTCAAAGCTAAAAGCAATCTCAAGGCGCTAAAATGCAGGACAACAACAAAAACAACACCAACAACAACAGACATAAGAGGTTAAATAGGTCATAATTGCCTTGAGTTTGACACCCGTGCAGTAAACACTGAAATATGAGATAAATAACGTTTAGTTTATTTAATAAAAGAGCACGTGTTCAATGCATCACTGATACTGCTATTAGTACTCAGACGTGTTACTCTTAAAAAATGCACGCATAAAGTTATAAATATATGGCTCTCAAGGAAATACATAAACAAATATTTGGCTTTTATGGCTCTCCCAGCCATAAAGGTTCCCGACCCCTGCACTAGGGATAAGATAAGAGAGAAAATATGTCACCAGAGTAATCTACCACAGCCGCATGACAGTAACAGGATGGTGCAGGTCGACCTACCACTACTGCTGTGGTCGTCCACCAGTATGATTTCTTTCAGCAGTCGAGCTGGTGTCTTGTCGATGATGCTGCGGACGGCCCTTTTGATTATAGAAAGAGCTTCATCCAGGTAGATTAACACGATGCTGATGGAAGGCAGATCCTCTGGGTACTTTTTCTCCGCACACCTGTGAGGGGACATGTGTCCCAATGTGTTATGTCTCAAGTATAGAGGTTTATTAATAAAGAAGAATCTGTATTGCTCGGGATTTGTCAGACCATGAAGGGGGGAGTCACCCATCATGTGTGACAGGTGTGGTTTTACCTGGACGGCCTGGTGTCAGGGATCTCTCTGTTGAGGGGCAGCCGGTCACTGAGGAAGGCGTTGTAGCCGTATCTCTGAAACAAACTCTCGGCCTCCTTCTGCTCCTCCTCGGACAGCTCAGCGCCCCACTTGCGGAACAGAGCCGAGTTCGGGTACAGCTTCCTCACCACTTTCCTCTCCTTCTTCTCCTCTACGATGTTCTGCTTCACCACTTCTTTCTTTTCAAGTTTATTCATCATATTGACTGTCGATAAAAGAGCATTTGTTTTACCATCCTTCTGCTTTCTAACCCTATAACATGAACACATAGTCTGTTCTGGTGTTTCTTTCCACTGCTGCAGATTCAATATGTGCAGCCCAGTTTGAGTACATTTTTAAAAAGGAAGAATGCCAAATATTTCCCAGTTTCAAATGCGACAGTTTGCCTCTTTGGGAAATTGTATTGGGCAAATCTTTTGACATTTAAATGAAAAAACATGCAATACATTCATCTAAAGATTATCAGCAGATTAATCGATAATGGAAATCAATGTTAGCTGCAGCCCTATTCAAAATCATGATTAACATTTTCTTGCTACACTTTAATTAGGCCATGTTCATTATATGTTGCAGAATAAAAACTTAATATCTGAAAAAAAAATCTTAATATTTTGGTTTGCAGTCTTAAAATCAAGTTTTATTCTTTGATAAAGAGGGAAAAAGACTCACGCAGCGTGTCGATGTCTGTTTCCATCTTACCCATCCTCTTGAGCATGCCCCGGTCCCTGATGGAGTCATTGTCGTGGGCCCTGTGGCGTCTCCCCGATAGTGTATGAACCTCCCTCTGAATGGAGACGAGGTAAAGAAGAGACCCGACCACAGCAAAAGTCAGAAGTAATCCTTTAATCCGGCCAAATCTCATCCTGGTGCACCTATGCATGTCATGTGTTGCTGTCAAATCTTCTCCTAATAAAGAAGTAATCCACTCAGGTGCTCTCTTTCTTTCCACCCTCTCTGCACACACACACACTTAACCAAATACACTCACGCACTTCGACCCACCATAGCTGAGTTATGTGAAACTAAATTCAAACCACATTTGGCATGAGGTTCAGTCTTCACTCAGCTTCCTCTTCTGCGTTACACCAGGTGTATATCATTAGCTGTAGTTACCTGGGAGGAGCAGGACTATGCAGGTAACAGGTTCTGGACTGACAGGTTTGATGGTCTTGTGAAGAAGCAATTAAAATGACTGTGATGTGAATAGTATGAGTCGAGAACAACTTTCTGTCACTTTAAAATGGTATTTTAAAAAGTATTGGGTTAATATTTAAATATTAGGTTAGGTAAAATCATATAAACACACAGAACAAATAATATTTATTTACTTCACTAACCACCTGCTGAAGGAGATGAATGTATGCCTTGTGCTCCATGTACTGGAGAAATCAAATATTAGTTCATATATTAGTTGCAGGTTTGGTAACACAATCTGCATTCCAGCTCATCTAAACATTTGTTTCTCTCGTTTGTTTGGTCCGTACAAAAACAGGAGACTTCACTTGAATAACATTACAGATTTTCTTTTAACCCGTCATCATCCGTCTCATCCGCAGCTCGTGGTAATCTTAAAATGGACGCGATACTTCCTGGAGATACAGCATACAAAATGAAACTTTAAACAACTTTATTTTTATATGTACACAATATACAGTGTTCGCACACAATAGAAAAATGGGAGAAGCTTTTGAGACTTAAAAAAAAAGGGATGATTTAAACATATTTGCCCAAAGCAGAGAGCATCATGGGAAAATATGTCCTGAAATGTACTTTATATGTATAGTCTTGAAAATAGAAATGAATATTTAGAAGCATCTTTTTAAAATAAAGCTAAAAAGGACAACGCAAAGTGACACATCCAGGGTTATCCACAGACGGGTCAGTGACTCGTGAGGCTGGGGTGAAGAGGTTTGACTCGAACAAGCCGGGACAGTCCGAGCCGTAGACCCTGACCTGGAGACTTCGCTGCTGGACCGGATGACGTGGGACTTCTACCAACTTGAGCTGGGGAGAAGAACAAGTAACATAAGCGTTCAATTAACTGAAACCTCTTCTAAGCTTCTCTAAAAGGTTTTTATTTGAAAGGGATAGTTTGGATTGTTAAACTATCCCTTTAAGTATCACTGCTGGTGTTCACCTGGTGGGTTCCACTTTGGTATTCTGCCCCCTACTGGGCTCAGAGATAATGCAGGTTTCGATGAGGAACCTGTGGACGATGACGCTGGTGCTTTAGGTGCGACTCTGGCTGCTGGAGGACTTCTCACTGGTTGGGAAGCTGCTGTGAGACAAAGCAGTTCTCATTAAATTAAAATTTGACAGCCTGAATCTGAATCTTCTTTCTGGACTTTAAGAACGAACCTGCTGCCTGCGATTTAGACTTCGACGGTTTTAATGGTTGCTTTTCTTTTTTAGAGGCAGGAGGTTGTTTGGTTTTCTCGTTCTTGGTAACTTTCTCCTTTTTTGTTTTGCTGGTTTTCTTCACTGTGAATTCCTCGTCTTCGCTCTCAGCTGGTTCACTGAAATCTTCATCACTTTCCGAATCTGGAAATGTGTTCTGGTTATTTCACTGTTGCAAGGAAAAACAACTAACGAAGCAGAAAACTAATAATTTAGAGAGCGGGATGACAGGGGAACAACCTGGTGTCAGTTTGGGTTTATAGTCTTCATCTTCATCCGTAAGCTTTTTCTTCTCGGTGTTTCTCCGTCTGCAAAATGCTGATGACTCTTTGTCTGATGTGATATCATCCAGGTCTAAAGAAAACAAACGAATTAACAGCAGAACAAGACTAATATATAGTAAGCAGATGGAAATTAAATGTGCTGTAAGAAATGTACAGTGAACAAAAATAAAAGGGAATTTACCCAAAACGACGCAGCAGTTGGACGAGCGCAAAGAGGTCGGATCTGTGTTTTCATCTACTGGAACTTGAACCTTGACATCTCCTTGAGAAATGTAACATTAATTTTCTTAAACAACAGACAATTATAAGGAAGTTTTGAAAGTTAAATCATACCTTTACTGGTGGGCGACTGGTTCTTTATCCCATCTGCATTGTTGAGCGAGGATAACGTAATGGCTGCTTCTAGATCTCTTTCGTGCAACTTCACATCTAATGGGCTTCTGTGAAAAACAGAATTAATGTTGAGAAGATTCGAGTCATGCATGACGTCAGGTCGTGTTTAGGTCGTAACAATGACACAAAACAAATATGGCAGATATAAGATATCCCCATGAGATCTTAGAACTACAATCTACTGTTTATCTGCCAGAGTTTGGTGTGGTTTTAATCCAAAACACACACTATTCCTCATTAAACATACTAAAGTTGTCTATTGCATTACTAATCTTTATTGTCACTGACTTGCGTTATTGCTAGCTGCATGTCTCTTTCTGCATAAGTGGGTTATTTCCTGCCATACAGCTAATACAATGCAGCAGCTGTGCCGCCTGTACTTTCAGTTTTAACATTATATCTGGCTATAGACATCTTTACTTTGTAAACTGTTGGTGCATTTAACCTGAACAAGAATGTGTGTGGATATAGATCTCCACTATTTAATCATCTTGTTGTTTACATGGTCCACATGATGTCACCTTATCTTATTCATTCCTGTACCTGCTCTTCTGGTTCAGTGTGGATGGCGAGTTGGACTCCTGACTCGAGGACTTGCTCGATGATTTCTTGTAATCCTGTTTCACTTCCTCCCTGGCCTTTTTTCTGGGTGGAGCATCAGCAAAATCCTCATCTGTCACAACATGAAGACAGAACATGGCGATATGTTGGTGGTGAGAGAAGTAGAGCTGCAGCGATTAACTAATCGATCGACAGAAAAATATTCACCAACTATTCATTTTCATGCAAAAATGGCAGTTCAGATTTCCTGCCCCTATGTTTTATATTCATATTAAAGTGAATAACTTTGGGTTTTGGACATCACCTTGGGATTTGAGACTGGGATGGACATTTTTCACTTTATTTTACATTTTATAGACCAAATGATTAACCTTTTAATCTAGAAAATAATAGGATGATTGATCGATAGTGAAAATAAATTGCATCTGTCTATATGTACCTCTTGTAACTGCCCCCTAACCAGGACAAAAAACATGAATGAACAGTACTTGTAAAACAGTTAACTGTTGACCTCAAATGTCACATTGTGCAGTTTAGTGTGAATGACTTGGAAATGACTACAGAAATGCAGATGTATAAGTAGCATTGGTAGATTAAAAGGTCATAACTTCTCACCGTCACCACAGTCCTTCTCTTCAGAGTAATTCACAACCTTTGTCTTCCTGCGTGTAAACAGTAAACACCGTGTCAACATTCAATAAACATGAACAACATCGGGCAGAGAAAAGGACCACGAATAACGTGGTTCACAAACCTTGGTGGTCGGTCCATTGCTTGTAAAGTTGAGAGCTTCTGTTAGCTGGAGAAGCTAATGTTTGTTAGCTGGAGAAGCTAACGTTTGTTAGCTGGAGAAGCTAACGTCTGTTAGCTGGAGAAGCTAACGTCTGTTAGCTGGAGAAGCTAACCTAGCTTTAATAGTTTCCAATGATAACATGCGTCCGATCATTCACCGAGTGTCTACTATAGCTAACTAATACGTTAAATGTTGCTATCTAATTAATATTAGTTACACAACAACCAAGTGAAGCGTTTTTATTTTGCTTTCAACCAGCCCGCCTGAACCGAGGAGGAGAAGTGACGTTGTGTGGACCAATTTGACGAATACCTGGCAGCAGATTCGTGTATTCAGATGAATTTATATATATCTATTGTAGCTTTTCTAAAAAAAATAAGACTGAAGCAGAAAATGGTAACCGGTAGAAGGCCTTATGTTAAAAATGAATAATTACTTAAGTGGCACTTTTCTCATATTTTTCAGAAAAATTGAATTTGTCGAATCTGCTTCTGGTAAATCCTTTGGAGTTATTCATAGTGTCATATCTCTGGAGTGGAAGATCTGTGCTCAATCTGGTTAGTCATTTTGTGTTTTTGGACATTTGAACGTTTTGAAGGAAGTATTGTATATTTAAGTATAGGGTCTTAATATGTATTGTTAAATAATGTTGCTGTGTTGTGGCTGTGAACAGCTACCAGCACTAGTTTAAATGTATACAAACAGAGGAACTGTATTGATCCCATAAGGATACAGGTAATAATGTTCATATTAATATAAGTCAACGATGACATTTTGTTGTGTGCTGATACATTAAAACAAACCAGAATGCAGATAGTTAAGCTAGCAAGCCACTTTAATTTGCCCTCATATAACTCAATAGTTTAATTAAAATGTAACCTATATACAATCGCTGTGATTGCTGCACCACAAATGCAATTAAAATCACTAAAAGAAAACAAATGAATTCGTGAAACACATAGGGACTATATGCAACTAAAATGTTATTATCTGCTCATCTTATTATGCATTATTATGAGAACATTGAAAAGTTCCCATCACAATTGTTTATTTTGTCCAAACATATTCATATGGGCACATATGTTGGCAGATATATAACAAGAAATGTAATTCATAAAATGCCAGATATACTGTATCTATGAGGTCATTTAAACAGTATCTTCATTACACAATTTGTCCAGCAGAGAGCACACAAAAGTATATTTTTCCATCTATGAAATGTAGTTTTTGTTATATTCCTGCCTGACTCTTTATTTTCAAACAGTTACATCTGACATATTTCTTAATTGCATTTATTGTAGTTTTTTTCTGTTCTATATGTGTGTGTCTTGTTTATGCACATGTCTTGTTTGTGAACAACTTGCCAATAATCCTGTGTCTCCATTTGCAGGCCACGGCCGTGTCATCTATGCCCATGAGTGAGTTCAGTCAGCAGTCCAGCAGATGGCAGCAGGAGTCTGATGCTTCAGGGCTTCACATCACAGAGGTACAGACTCTGACCTGCTGATTGACATGAACATGACATGTCTACAGCCACCCAGTCGCCCACTCTCAGGGCGGAAGCAATCTCGGCTCCCTCTGAAGTGCAGCAAAAGGGAAATCGCTCCGTTTTTAAGGGTTGTCATTTTCCAGTTTGTGAGTGGGAGGTTGTCGGCTGCGGTTTGTCACACAGTGGACCTGGATTGAAACGTCTTGAAGGGTGTGATGTTCCGTGTCTTCGGACCCAGACAAGGGAGGAAGACATGCAGCCGTGGGGCCAAAGGGCCGTGTGGTCACACATTCCTAAACTCCTCCAGCGCGGCCTACAGCCATGACCAAAATATCAGATCCAGTTACGCAAACACTGCGGTCACAACATCACGCTTACGTTCACACATATAGATGTTATATATTGTTCTCCAGATAATATTAATAATAATACTAATAAGCAGCTCTATACTGAAGGTACCCATGAGATTACAATCACATTTATCTGGCACTTCTCCGTCTCTTTTTTCAGTACAGGGGAGGGTTTAGATTTATGTTGCGCCATCCTGTATGTTCCCAAACAAAGGCACATGGAGAGCAGAATGCAGTGCATATATATATATATATATATATATATATATATATATATATATATATATATATATATATATATACCTCCTAGTTTATGACTCTGGTAAAACAGACGCACTGAAAGTTGTTCCAAGTTAAACATATTGAGGTATGTGATGTTAAATGTTCAAAATAAGTGCGTATTGTATATTTAGTTCATATACATTTGTACTCAGTGGTACACACATTTCAATATTTGAATGTGCTGCATTGCTGTAAGCACTGGGTTTTGAAAGAACAAAATAAATAAAGGTTATTATTATTATTGATAATAATAATAAAATGTATGGTACAAGTATAATAACTGCCATCAAAAACATTATGTGTTCTAATTTATTTCACCAATTGTTAAATTGGTGAGAAGTACTGGAAATAGTCTGGATTAGTTAAAGTACATATATGATTTATACATATTTTGTGCAGAATTAAATATGAAGTTGCACAGCAAGATAAGGTCATGCAAGTATTTTTATAACTAACTGATTTGCCACATATTTAATTAGTTTTGTTAGATCAAAATATTAAGTTATATACACCTGTCTCGAAATATTTCACAAAACCATAACTGTGATTTGTATCCGTGGCAGCCAGTATTACCAGACTGCAATTAGATCTCCAGCTGGGCTCGTTGGCATTCATGAGGTCATCGGTGGTCTTAATTTGAGTTTGTTAGTTGGAAGTGGTCAGGAGGCAGTTTTCCCCCTCAACCACTGATGTGAATGCCATCATTATGTACTGTACAGCATCCCAGAGTGGTAGTTTGTGTGGGGCTCTCTCAGTCCAGCGCCGTTGTCCTTGTATGGTTGTTCCGCAGGTGGAGACTGCGCTGTTGTTATTTACATTCCACGCAGAGCAGAGAAAAAATAGATCGGTTCTTTAGTAGTGAGATATTTTAGTTAAGATGCAAAATATTCTCGTGTTTTGCAGGAATGAGAGGTGATTTGTTCCATCATTAAAACACTGTGTTATTATGCTGCAAGTTGGATGTATGTATAGCTCTTCATGAAGACAAAATGTTCTGTCAATGAGAGGATTCATTGCCATTCTGCAGTTATTTACAAGCCTCAATCTAAATATGTCTCGAAGAGTTCCTAAGTTTTTCGGATATCCGGCGGCGTTGCAGTGTCAGTGTGGTGTTGTTATTGTAACCTAGAAATGGCCTCGGACCAGTGGCAACCACAGCTCAGCCACACAGCCACGGCTTCAGCCAGCGAACCAGAATGGGCAGACAGATCTGTCAATCAGTGACTTCCGGAGTTTGTTTTTTAAGACCATGTCTTCTTAAGTGCATGCTTTCACTGACTTTTCTTTCTGGAGTACACACACGCGGCAGCCACAAAGCTAATTGCGCAGGAGATGAGAGACCAGAGAGGAACAATCACAAAGAGAGTTTAGTGTGGGCTTGTGACTGCTCCATCTTGACACAGCACAACCCACAGCAATGCAAAAAGTGATTTAGATTAAGAAACTGACTTTTGCACAAGTAATTGTGATTGTTTAACTGACATGTGTCACTGACATTGGGTGTCATAGTCATAGTGAGTGTCTGTGTGTTAAGCTTTGTGTGGCTCCAGACACATCTAATAAATTGTCCTTAAGTGATGTCACTTGAGTCACATGTTTGACAAAAGATCTGGAGATGTTGAGTTAAGAAGTGAGTTTACCAGACCTCTGTAGCCCAAGGCTAGCATAACACACTCAAATCTTGGACCAAACTGTCAGCAGCTGGGTTGCATTGTGGGTGATGTAGGCGCCAGGTGTTGGCGAGGAAGAATAATGCATAAAAAAGACAATATTTTTTTTTTATTCTTGACCTTTCTGATATCTTAGTGACCCTGACCTTAGTTTGGGAACTGCTGGGCTTGAGCAAAACAGTAAGACTGCACAAGAGCCATCATGCCTTGAAAGCCGATGTGCTGAATCATCATGACAAGACGTTGCTGCTTGTGTTTATGGGCAGTGTTATTGGCAATATCAGGCACTGGATCAGGAGTCCGCAGTGTGATTATATGTGTTGACAAGACGGCAGGGATATAAAAAGCATCAAAGGGCCGGCAATAATTCAACGCTGCCACTTTTAAACCATGACACCATTCAAAATAGCATCTGTAACGCAGCATTGTTTCCTGCGCTCCAGCGTGGCACTTGAAGGGCACACGGGGAGCAGTCTCATTAGGACGACCTTTTAACAGGGAGGTCACGAGCAAAAGGACACGAGAGAGAAGCACATGAGATCTCAGAGACTTATGTCGCGTCATGCCTGGGATGCACAGCGCTCACTACCGCCTCGTTTGTTGATGGATCAGCTGTATCAGATTCTCTGTTGTACATTTCCCACAAAGTACTCTGAACAAAACACACGGCCATCTTTGATAACCAATAAGTGTCCACATACTTTTGACAGCAGCACTTACTGTAGCCTTGTTTCCCCACAAGGAACTGTACTGCTTAATGAACTTGTGATCTGTGTCAGATCAGAGTTTGAAGAGTTATTGTAGTCTATAGCTCTGGCTCACTGGTACATTAGTAACCAAATGATGCCCTGAGGTTATTTTATTTTGCTATTCCACTGAGACTCACTAGCTGCAATGCAGGGGATGACACAGTTTTCTTTACTATGTTTAGCTGAGCACCTGCACAAGCACATTATGCATCAGATGAAGCTAATGTGTGGTGTTTTTTGCATTTTATTCCCATTCCAAATAAATGTACTTCCCACAAGTTGTATTCAAAGTAAAGTGACATTGATCCCAGCCACACCACATGCCAGCTTCTCAGTGCTGCAATGCAGTGAGTTATCGCTCAGACCGGCACAGGGTGTCTTCTCCTCTGTTTGACACCAGAGGGCGATGTCCACATGTGAGAGTCATGGGCTCAGTTTGTTTTTGTACAAACTGGAACTTTCTTCAGTAGTTCTGACAATCATCTAAAATTAAAATATGTTGCACAAGCCCTCTCCACTACACCGTGCTTTATTAACCCAACATGTTCAGCTCTCTTGCCTCTTCAGGGTGGTGTCTGTTTCCACACATACAGTCCATTGATCAAAATCAACAATACCATACAAAATAAAAGACTTACTTATAGAATACTTACACTTTTTGGGAATATATATATATTATTTTGTATCTCTCCTTCATTTTCAATGTATAATTTCATGACAATTGTACAAAATTAATAATAAGGCTTCAGCATATACATTTAAAATGATAAATGTTTTAATTTGTGTTGAAATTGTGGTTTTGATTATCATTCCTGTGGTGATAACATTTTAATCTCCAGTAGTGAGATCTGTAATAAGAAGAAGTTTTACAAAAACCTGCTTTTCACAGAGGTTGTGCTCCATCCTCATCTCGTCCCCCTTGTCGTTCCACACCTGCCCACCAGGCGTCACCACTGAGTTTCCCGCTCCGCTCATCGTCTTTACCCATTTTTAATTGGTCACTGTGTGCCAGGTCATTTTGGTTCCTAGTTGTTACCAGGAGCCTGAAACTGAAGCAGCTAAATGGAACTCAGCCATCGTCAATTTTATCATTTACACCTGACTTTTTACTACGACAAGTCAACATGTCTGACGTGAAAATAGCCTTTCTGCTCATCCTTTGACGGCGGCCTCGTTGCCTTTTGACCCAGTTAAGAGAGTTCTTTCCACGCCTGTTTATTCCTCTAGTGACCTTTGGGTGTTGTAAAGGTAAAAATAGTCTTTGTTGTTTGAAACTTTAAAAAAAAGTCTAAGATAGTGCTAAAGAGACAACATCTCACATTGTTGGTTTGAACACCTGTTGGCCTTTTATCCCTATTATCCGATATTTTATTGAATAAATAACTTTGTTCATTTAAATAATCAACCAAAATGTTGAAAATGAAAATACTTTGTTCCAGAGCAGGCCGATCCTCCCCCACAAAGGTAGCGTAGTACGGTAGAAGGAAACTCTCCTGGGTAAACCACAACTTGCCACTGATTCTTCTGGATCATTCTTGAATATCATTTTGTGTTCGTTGCTCTCCAGGACAGAACCTTTGATCAACTCCTTGTGGGTTTAGATTTCATCCAGCAGGGGCCGTGACAAAAATAAATGATCTGCTCTTTGTTGTGCTGGCCGAATGACAGCAGCTCCGTCCAGGATGACTCACTCTCTCAAGCAGCGTGCCATTCCTGACACTCTCCTCTACCCATCAGCCAAATTGCCTTGATCCTCCACTTATTGCCGCCTCTCGCCCACCCTCACCGTGGAGCAAGGTGGTCGCATCCTCGGGGGCCGGCGGCACTCTTTACATCCCATAGGGGTGAGAACGTGCAAAGCAGTGAGCAAATGTGTTGAGAGAATTCCTCACATTCTCCTGCTCGGTCCCGGTGGCCTGGCTCGGTGTTGGGTTCCTGGGAGAGAGGGAAGAGGAGCCAGGGGGGAATCGGCTGCCGACTCAGCAGCTGACACCTCCTCTGATCTCTATCTCTTCCTACAGTCATAAACCAAACTGTGTGACTTTTCAGCATGGCGGCCACGTAAACAGAGTTTTCCTCGTGGACTCGAGTAAGGCTGCCAGTTTTTGCCTCGAAGGAGCAGTTGGTTATGGCGAGGATGTGGCTTTGACCAAACCTCAGCCTCAATGTTCCCGTATCTCAAATTTGGTACTGTGGAGAGAAAAACAAGAGAAAAACATGGAAGACTTCTAAGAAAATTACTTCATTGCTTTCAGGAAGACTGTTCCCCTTTGAGTCTAATACTTTCATCACACTGATACATATCTACTTATCCACAGAAATGTGTTTCATGTAATGGGTTTGTTGGCAGGTGTTATTGCAGTAATGGTTTTCACGGAGCCTGAACCAACGGGCCTTAAATCTGCCCCGTAAAATCGTATTCCGACCAATTTTTAGGGCTAAGGATTTTCGGAATAGACGACCCTGCTGAGCTCGCACACGTCAGGGCGATACTGCTCAGAAAACCGTTTGATCACATCTTGTTGAACAGACTTTTTCACATGGTTCAGGTCTCTTGGGTCGCGATGTGATTACTGAGCTTAAATGGAGATCAATGGCCATGATCCGTATCACCCAGAGTGCGCGGCTCTCTATGGCTTTCACTCGGTTCGCTGCATTTGATGATTATTATTATTATGAGTTGCAGATACATTTATCTAATAGATTCATTTACTAATCATTCAAGTCTCGGTGTGTCCTGGCTTTCTGAAGCTAAATGTTTGAGTTTACGACGGTTCAGTTTCTCTGGTTGCTGCTGCCGTGCACATTTAGAGGTAGTCTGGTGCATTTCCTCACTCTAACCACCTCAGATGTTTTTGCTAAATGCTTTGCCAATAGTCCTCCAAACAATCTAAAGACAGATGGCTCTTGTTTTAGTATATCTTACGGACATGAACATAAAAATTGCTGTGTCATTGGTTGGGATTTGTAACCGGTGTTAAAGTCACCTCTGCCTCTTTTTTCCCTTAGTCACTCTACGCCCAATTTAGCAGCAGTCACATCTTTCTCTGCAAGGTGCACAAGCTGTACCCTTGAAAAGATATTTTTACTGGGAACGCTCCCTTCTGACAGGCTGCTCTTTGTCTCTGTGCAGCTCAAGGCTTAACACAATAATAATGAAAGAAGCAGAACAGGTCTCTTAATATATTTCAGCTCCTCCGTATGTTGTAGGAACAAGGCATGCCAGTTAGTATCAGGTTCCCAGTGGATTTGTTTTCTCCACTGTGTCTTCACAAAGCAGCATTGGGGAAAAAAGCAGTGCAGTTTTTTGGCTGTTGAATTAAACATTAGCTTGTTCAGCAAAAATCTGAACCCCCCCCCCCCCCCCCCCCCCTCAAGCTCCTTTCAGGGGTGTTACTATTGTACAAGCCGCTGCTCCATTGGATCAATGAAATCCAATTGTTTACGATCGATCTGCTCGCTGCTCGGGAATGTGAAGTTTTGTCCTTATTTCATCTCATTTTAATATTGTTTATGAATAATATAAATGTACGGCTGTAGTCTCTATGTGGAGGCCTGTGCAGCCTCGGTTGTGTCGACTACGTGCATGCACAGATGGACTGAGTATTATTGCCCATCTATGCCAGCGATTCTGATGTCATTCCAGGGAAATCCCCCCTCGATCTCTGGGTCTCCCCAGCTGTTCTTTCAATCTCGTCTGTTAAAGCCCCCGTTAATAAAACAGTAATTGAAAGAGCTTTGCGTCCTCCTGTATCCAGTTACTTACACTTTGGTAATATGCACAAAAGCTGTTTGTATGGCTATTCCCTCTGGTCCATTCTCTGATTGATGTGTGTGTGTGTGTGTGTGTGTGTGTGTGTGTGTGTGTGTGTGTGTGTGTGTGTGTGTGTGTGTGTGTGTGTGTGTGTGTGTGTGTGCACTAAATAGATCCTATAATTGCAACAAAGACAGCTGACCTGACAATAGTAAACTGCACTTTTCTCTTGCTCTAGTTCCTGGTCTTCTTCTGAAGCTCTAATCATTGCGAGAAGTTAATTAGCCGTGTTATGTGGGCACGTTTCCATCTACCTCTCCACTGCGTCTTCAAAAGCTCCACTCTGTCTTGCTCCTTGGAATGTTTTCTGACATTGCTTGATATATAAATATCACATTAGTATACTTGATATGTAATATGTAAATGAATAATTACGATAAGTGGCATCTTGCTGTGCATTTGCTTCAGATTTAATAAAAAGGTGTGATTACCAAAAGGCAGCCTCAGCCATTATAACAGTATTAGCTGAATTAATCTGGACAGCTCAGCAGCGTCTCATTAACGGTGCCCACTCTCTCCATTGATTGAAGTTACACTCTGTCAATAATCCAGGAGTTTTGTCTATTCAGGCTGTTGGTTGCCTTGGATTGCATCGTCATGTGCTTACACAGCAAATCATTAATTCGCTGGTCCGGTAGGGTCCAGTGTATCTGCCAGTCCAGTGGGACTCAAAGGTCCTGCTCTTCTCTTTTAGTTCATGCACACGTTCTTCATGTATTACCTATAGAAATATAGAAATATAGTTGTATCTTTAAGTATTTCAATACATGTACCTGCAACTTTTTTTTGTAATGACTGTCAGCATATATAAATACATTTCTGTTGCAGTTGACATATATCTCCACATTGTAGGATATATGTTTGTTTGCTTGTTGTTTTTACATAAGGCTTGTCGAGCCCCTGCTGTTTATCAGCAACATGGCCTCTCTGGTTGCTAAGGTGGGCTCGAGGCTCCCTAGCAGCCTCGAGCACCTCGGGGCCCCAGAGCCTGGTGCTCTGTGACGTGTTGGGAATTCCCCTGAGCCTTCGTCACCGTGCAGGAACGGGATGCAAACAGGGATGTAAAGGAGGGTGAACCCAGTGCACTCAAATTCAACTTGTTTTTATTTGCCACATTTTTGACAAATAATGTTTTTGTTTTTTTGAAGAGAAATGGTGATTTCTGCTTTATTTGAATCATCGACTGGATAGTTTCCCACATTTAATTCACCGCTTTATTTATGTACTTGAATTCAAAACAATGCCATGCATTTAATTCCCTTAGTTTATATTATTCTTTTATTTGCAGGGTGTGTTACTTATAATAATAATAATAATAATAATAATAATAATAATAATAATAATAATAATAATAATAAAGCGCAATCTGACCAGGCAAAATGTCTGGTTGTGTAAACTTCCTGAACAAACAGCTAAGGAAGTGTCAGACAGATTGCCATTTGCTCTCCTGTGACTGGCTGTGACTGTTTTTACACCTTCCTTCTAAATAAGGCAGCAGGCTGCCAGGACATATGACCACCGTCCCGATTTGGGTTCTGGACACAGTATCCATCCATCCATCCCATGATTGCTCAACACCAATGAAAGTCACACACACGCAGACACACACCCACCCACCCACCCCTCCTGCAGGTCTCCCATGTGAGGAAGAGCTGTGTCAGGTCAGCCACAATTAGCCACAGGAAAACTAAGAGAACAGGTTAGATTACTTTCAAAATAAAAGCACTTAGGGGAAATATTAGGGACCTTGATTGTATGTTAAATCATAGACTGTTATCTGCAGAAAATACTGTTCCTTTAATATGTAGTCCTATCTCCACCCTGGATACATTCTTCTTGTCTCAATCTACCGAGTGCTGCAACTAACAATTATTTCAACTATGAAATGTATATAATGTAACGTCTTTAGATGTTTATGAAGCCCAAAGAGAGTTCCCAGTTAAAGCAGCAGATCCTTATATTAAAGAAGGTAGGATGTTAAATGTTAAATTACTTCAACAATTAATTAATTATTAGAATTTGGCTATTCATTTTTTTTTTATTGACGTTTTAAAAAATCTGTTAAATCGTCTTAGAATAAACAATCACTCAATGAATGGATTAAGAGTCAACAGATTAATCTAAGATAGTCTCTGCCCTTGTGTTTTCATTTGCTGTTTATCACCTCATTTGCTAAACCCACAATTGTGGGCGACCCCCACGTTGACCTTGACTACAGACTTTGTATTTAGTGTCATTGAACTTTGTCTTAATGCCATTTTTATTTTAGCTTATTGTCTTTGTATTAGTCCATTTTCTTAAAAAAAAGAAAAAGAAAAGTCCTGGTTGATGACAAATACAACTTTGTCGTTAATATTTTTACCTAAACCTAAAATTGTGGAGGCCATAGCATATGACTCGTATCATTGTATACTCATGAAACCATGACTGCTCCTGCTTTCTATGGAAGCTCTTATTTCATTGAATTGGATAGTTTTGGGAGACGAGGTGACCCAGGGACTCATTGGAGCATTTCGTACTCCTAAGAGTTGGAACGTGGCCACACTGATAAGGGTTTTATTTTGAAAAGCACCTAAGGAAACGCTTCTTCGTATTCTCTCTGGCTTGTTTGGCGCTGATGTGAAGGTGCAGCACCCCCCATCATTCCTATCAGAAGTGCTTCTGCTGCTAGGGTCCTGTAACTCTCTCTCCTCCTCCTCCTCCCATCTCATACCTTTGATGGGGGGTGCAGCGGTGAAGTCACAGTGATGTCATTTTAGGATGTGAGAGTCGTGGGCAAGGTGAGCTGGTTTTGCGGTGTGTGGTGTCCCTTCCACGACCAGCGTTGCCTGTACAGAGGCGCGGAGCGGCGAAAGATGATCATCGCCACCGGCACCAATTCAAGCTCCGACGCGCTCTGTCCCTCTCCTCCTGCTCAGATCTCGGGCTATGGGGCCCTGATCTGCCTTGAACCCAAAATAAGCCTTTACCACCACCATGCCAAAGGACAACAAATAAGAAGAGTTGCATTTTTAGGGCAGGTAACTGTGACCACGTGCCCCAAAGGTAGACTGGATGGCCATTGCGCAAAGGTGCCTCTACAGCATGTCCAGCGGGGCCAGGACGCACTGGACGCTGCCAGCAGTTCTTGTACTGTGGACTTCTCTCTGGGGGATCGTTTCATCTTATCCGATTCCGAGCAGGACTAATGCGACTTTAATGGAAAAGAAGTGGGAGACGCTCTTCTCCCGCTCCTACCTGGGTATAACTGGGGGGAAATCGGAGCTGAACTGGGAGAGTGACTATTTACAGGGCATCAAAAGAGTGCGGCGACTGTACTGCAACGTGGGCATTGGGTTTCACCTGCAGGTGCTCCCGGATGGCAGGATAAGCGGTGCACACAATGAGAACCAATACAGTGAGTTGCATCCGGCAAAGCACTGGACCCGAAAAAAGAGTGTAACCCTATGCGCAGGCTGTGTGAAAGTTATAGCGGGTCACTGACTTGTCTTGCATGATATTTAATAAGAGGTGTCGGCATGGTTGAAAGTTTCCGAAAGCAAAAACAGTGTACTGAGCCTTCTTACATCCGTGCAGTGCGAAATATCCTCCCAAGCCAAAAACATGACAGGAATGCTTGGACCCGGTTTAGACGCTAACTTATTTTTACCCTGCGTCCCTCTGCAGCAGGACACACACACTCTGAGCACGCTGTAAACTACACTCACAGGGCATCATGATGTTTAATCTGCAAATAGGTGGATATTCCTAATTGAGCAGAGAGCATCATCCAGTCGCAATGCACCTGCAAGGTTACACCCATCACTGCTGCATAGGCCAGTTTTACTCGACTTTGTCCCCCCCAGTCGCAGTGTGACACACTGTCTTTGCTTCCCTAACATTATGTTTCGTTTAGGTCTAATAGAGATCTCCACCGTGGACCGAGGAGTGATCAGCATGTTCGGGGTGAGCAGTGAGCTGTTTGTCGCAATGAACAGCAGGGGAAGGTTATACGGAACGGTACGTTTGTGCGCAACTCCACACACATCCTGCTCAGTGTAAGATGAGTTCACGTAGCTGCTGCATCCGTGGGTTTATGAGCACTGTTGTGTTATTAATATGCTCTGATGATCGGGGGGTTTCTGTGTCAGAATATGTCAGTGGGGGGGGGGGGGGGGGGAAGAAGCACTCAGATCTTTTACCTTAGTAAAAGTAGCAATACCACAGTGTGAACATACTCTGTTACAAGTAAAGGTCCTGCATTTACTTCAGTAAAAGTACATGGGTATTAGCATCTAAATATACTTAAAGTACAAAAACTGTACTCATAATGCAGAATTTAACAATAATATATATTATATTATTGGATGATATTAAATGAGGTGATAAATAATATTAATATTGATGCATTAACTTTAATATTGCAGCTGATAAGGTTCATTTGATCAACTGCTAGGTTGCTTGTCTTCCTATATTAACCTACAATAATACATCATAATGTATTTGTTGATTGTGTATTATTAATCTCAATCTGCAACTCAAATTATTAAATAATGTACTCAAGTAAAAGTATCAAGTAGCAGAAAATTAAAATACTCAAGTGACTTCAGAATTGTACTTTATACCACTTAGCAGTAGTAATACCACAAAGTAAAAGTACTGCATTACAAGTAAAGATCCTGCTCTCAACACTTAATTAAAAGTAGAGAAGTGTTATAAACTAAATGTAATTTTAATATCAAAGTACTCATTATGCAGTGGCATATATTAATATCTACTATTTGAATGTTGTTACTGATGTGTTAACACGTAAGATGCATTTTTATATCATTTAAACCAATTAACACACATTAGGGTAGATTTTTAACACATATTTAGTAAAAAGTTCAATATTTCCCTCCGAGATGACGTGAAACTGAAATATAAAGAAGCAGAAACTGTATATTTATTATACATTTAGTTTATTCCTCACCAAGTTCATCAGAGCAGATAATAAACTTTACCCTGCAGAGAACAGTTCATTAAACAATGTGATATTCACAAGCATGCGTTAGGAGAAACGTTATTTAAACAGAAACGTGTGAGTACAGTCCAATTTTAGAACATGCATCATAGAAAACTTTAATCATTTTAAGAAATATCTCCAGAATTCTGTGAAACTTTAAGTCATTATATTGTTTTTAATACTGTATACAGGTGCACATACAGTGTATGAGGTGTTTAATGGTTCATAACTGTCCTGTTGATTTGTAATGAGGAATGTATTTATGTATTATTTAATAGAGAACAACGTGTAGAGTCTTAGAAGGAAGTAAACTTGTATAAAGTTTGGATGGTTGTGCTGTAGCTTTGGATCATTGCTTATTTAGCTGCATTTTGAATTAGGTGGATTATTCAAATGTATGCAGAAGGATAGTTCTGTAGTTCTCCAACCTGGGAATATATCATGAGTTATGAGAGCAAAAGCAGGAGGCGGGTATCTTTTGCAACAACATGCCACCTCCTCCAGTTTCCTGCTTTGTAGGCAGGCTGTTTGCCAAAGTAAAGGTCACGCTGAAACCATGCATATGTTGTGATGTTCGTCCCGTGTGTGCCATGAGATTTATTGACCCTCTCTCTCTCCCTCTCTCTCTCTCTCTCTCTCTCTCTCTCTCTCTCTCTCTCTCTTCGGCATTTTCAGAGAGTCTTCGTGGATGAGTGCAAGTTCAAGGAGACTTTGCTGCCCAACAACTATAACGCCTATGAGTCTTTTGTTTACAAGGGCTTCTACATCGCCCTCAGCAAGCATGGCCGCGCAAAGAGAGGCAACAAGGCCACCACCGCCATGACCGTCACACATTTCCTCCCGCGACTATGAGAGAAACTGGCAATAACTCAGTAATTTGCACATGTGGATGTTCTTCCAGGTAATATAGAAATGCATAGTCATGTCACCGATGGACTGCGAAAGATAACACAAATATTTATTCTGTTTATATATATATGTATATTTGGATAGCTATCTTTGTATATGTACTGTGCTGCTTATTGTTTTTATGGACGGGGAGAGTTGAAGCCCTTGCCTGTCTCACTTTACCTTGGTGCTTGCTGTAACTGAACTACGTGTCACTTCCTTTTTTGAGATGGAGGATGAGCTATATCCTGTGCTTTTAAAGAGTGAAATGAATACTTTTTATTACCTCAAAGAACCACTTTACTAGATTAAGGGATGCATGGACTTCTGCTCAACTATCTGCTAAGTTTATGATTTCTTTCAAACCTTTTGAGCGCTTGATGGCTCCCTGCTCGATGATTGATGTCCGGCAGTGGGAGAAACTTAAATGCACTACCTTTGCTGCACGATTTAAAGGTGCCTTGGTGTTCCCACTTGTGGCCCCCTTAAACTTGCATGTAAGAGACACCCGCCGGAGTCAGAAATAGGGCTGACACTCCGGAGAGGGGCTCAGAGAAGGGGGGGGGGGTTGACTATCTCTGGTTTATTTTCTTTTCTGTAATTAGATCAATTAAGTAATATACAGTCTGTGGTTGAGACCAGAGAGCGGTCAGCCATCGAGAGTGGCACAAGGCCATAAGTTTGACTGTGTGGCATCGCCAGCTAATAAACAGGGTTGAATGCTTATCTATCCGAGCATGGAGGACATTTTTGTTTGGACCTGGCTTGCACAAGAATAGACTGAACGGATAGATGGCGAGCGCACAGTGGAAATGTACCTGCACATTGTCCTGGACAAAGCTCCTACAGTAAAGCGGGTTGCTGTTTTTTTGTTTTGTTTTTTAAATCGCAAAGCTTTAGCTGCTGCTGAAAATGATGTCTACTGTCCATGAAACCAATGAAAAACGATGTAAATAGTTGCAAATGTAAAAGAAGAATTCAGGAGCTTTTTGACGCTGCTTTTGTCGCAGTTGCCTGAACGAGGCAAAAAGAGTTCAGGTTGCACAGTTAGCCATCGATGATGGTGCCTGAATGTTTGGGTAGGAATCGTTCCCACGTTTGTTTCTTTTAATTGATCGTTGTGTGCGCGTGCCCTGGGCCATTTCCCCTGCTTGACTGTGTGCTCTGCAGCAGCACTGCAGTGGCAGCGAGGTGTTGGGAGCTGGAGGCAGGTAGTCTTAAATTCGATTATGGATGAGTCAATCATGTCTCTCCTGAAGGACTAAAGGACTAAAGGACAGTGCCGTTGGTGGACTGGATGCACGCTGTAAGAAATGTCATCATTTCTGTTGATTTTAAGTTAGTTTTGTATAAATTTGAGGGGTAAAACGTGGGCATAGAAGCACCTTTTTAAATATATAACAGGGTATTCATATAAGTATCGCTATGCATAGTGGCAGTCTGTTTACAAAGCTGAACCATGCTTTATACACGTGTTGCTGTCAAGTGGATCGGTTGATATCTCGTTATATATTCCAAGGATGTTTTTCTAGCTTCACTCGGTGTCAGAGAATCTTAAAGCGTGCATCTACCCGCGTACTTTCTGCAGCTGTTGACTTGAAAAGCTGAATGTTGCTGCCTCCACCCGTTCTTGTGTTTAGAGAGAAAGCAGGACTATTTAAATCCAGGAAAGACGAACGCGAGGGAGCCGGCCCGCTGTCTTTGTTGTTCGTCAAAACCCCCTGCTGGAATGTGGATCTGCCAGGATGACAGGCAGCCTCCCGCATACCTGAGTGGCCCCCCCTCTGAGCTCTGTCACCCCTCGCCACCCACCTCTGCTCGTCCCTTACCCCCCTCACCCATTGCAGACAGGGACCTTGGGATTCCAGCTGTAACCCAGGAGCTTCCTCCTCTCCTTTCAGCCTTTTTTAGTTCAAGGTCAGAGTCACAGACCAGCCTTGGCCCCAACCCCGGTGGCCAGGGGTGGTCGGCTATATGGGTCGTACTGTTTCCATGAAATAGGAATTTGAAGTATCTTTTTCATGCAGGAAACACTTTATTTTACTCGTAGACGGAATATAATTAATTGAACGGATGGCTCTACTGCGGATAGCTCTTATACCTCCTCATAGTTTACAATCCTACTTCTCTTCTTTGAGTTTATACAACCCCACCTCTTTAAAATGCAGCTCCACAACATGCTGACTCCTCCCCCTTTCTGAGTACTCATGTTGGGGTATTTCTGGGGAGGGGACATCTGCAGAGTTAATGCAGAGTGTGAGGAGCAGCAGGCAGAGAGCAGAGTCACGCAGGGCCTCACCTCTCCTGCTGCAGGACGGCACCACAGCCATCCTCAGGACGTGCCCGCTGCTGCTGCTGCTGCTGCTGCTGCTGCTGCTGCTGGGCACTGCCCTGACCCCCCCCCCCCCCCCCCCCCCCCCCCCCCCAACACCTTTCATCACCAGTATCACCTGCTGCTCAACTGTCTATGACGCACAGATCGATTCATAACAGTATTTTTCTAACAGATAAATCTCTTGCTCTTTTTTGTTCTGAAGACTTTTTTCTTTTTACCGAGAGGCAAATGAATCTTGGGCTTAAAATAAGAAACAGACTTGTTGCTGCTGTAGATGAGACTGCATGAAATACCACAGATGTACATTTCTTGTCGGGATTAAGTCGTCATCATTTTTTTGGCTGAAGTAGACAAAAAGCAAAAAGCAATCCTTGTTTCAGCTGAGGAAGCTGTGGAAGTGAATTTTGCGCATGCACAGCAATGAGCACTTCTCTTTGCCCGCCTCACAATCAAAGATGTCTGCCGTCTGTAGCAGCACCTTACTTGATTATAAACTACACTAAAAGAGTTTTCTCACATTTTTCTGTCAAGAATTATAGCTGGATCCCTAAAAGAGTGAACGTCTGTGTCTAAAACAAAAAGCTCACCTTTCAGCTTTGACCAAAAAATGTTATCCAGATTTCTCTGTCTTTTTTTTTTCTTTCAGCTTATTATAGATCTAATTTGAATTAATTCAAGGGGAGGAATATCTTTTTTAAATAATGTTTAATGTACTATTAGCATGCCCGAGCCCCGAGCTTAATTAGGGGTGTGTGCTTCATGTGTTTCTTTTTAAACTCCTGCTCTGAAAGGGAGTGAGTCTCCACTCTATTCCTCTCATCTGTTCTCATATACCTCACCCTCTGCCTTAGTTTTGGTTTGCTGATGACTGTAAATTAAGACGAAACAAACTTCATTTATTTGTTTCTGAAAACAGACAATGTTAAGTAAGGATATTAAAGTTTTTCCTTTTATTTTTGTACGTATGTGCTGTGCACAGCAGTCTACTGTATTCCTGAGATAACAATAAAAGTTTTTTTTTTAACCGGTTGCTCGTAAAGTGTCGTTATCTCTGAATATAATAATACTGTAATGATTGTGTTTATCAGGAGTGAAGGAAGTACTCAGATGTTTTACTTAAGTAGCAATACAGTGTAGAAATACTACAAGTTAAAGTCCTGCATTCACAAAAGTTACTTTGTAATCTAGTGAAGTAAAACACACAATGTTTGCATCTGGATTGTTGTCGTGTAGCATTAAATACTCAAGTGAAGTACAAGTACCTCAAAAGGTGGGACACTTCTTCTTCACTGCTTCTTTCAGGCTAGCGTAAAAGTGTTTTTGTTGCATATTTAAACATGCAATTTCGAAAACATGTCATATAACAATAGTGTCTTAATGTAAGTGTTCAGCTGGTGATGTTTGAAGTTAAAATGTTTAATTTCCCTGGATAAAAATGAAATTCTGTTTTTGGGAGAAGCTGTTGAAAAGTGTTTCTGTATTCTCTAAAACAAGATCAGGAGTTTTCTTTATACTGATATATAATTTAATGTGTCCTATGCCGAAACTCCAAAAATAGTTTAGCCAGTCAAATATAACTTCCCAGAGTCTCCCAGTAGAAGTGAGTGAGTGAGTGGCGCCCTCTGCTGGTGGAGCGGTGCACATGTTGAGGCGGGCAGGTGCGCAAGAGCAGCAAACTGAACCTAAAACTGTCTGAAGTCCATTAAAACAAAACTAATTGTTTTAGTTTGACACTCAGTTAATTGCTAATGAATTTCTTAATCAAGAATTATAGACTTTACACGAATTAGAAATAACTCATACACAACTATCTGACATTATATTGTATCCCTGATTTTATTAACAAATCGTTTTTAACGATTCTAGATTTATGTCCTTTATTTTTGTTTTCTTTATTCTTTTTTTTTCCATATTGCCAAATGCACCATGTTTCCAGATAAATAAAATAAAAACTACAACCTGTGAACTTTGGACCATTAGGAAATAGTCTTAGAATAATGTTTAAGGTGGATGAGTCAAGACGTGTCACCAAAAATAAGTGTCCAGTCGGGATAAACAGAGGTGGAAGTGGCCCTTCCGCTGCAGCACACCCGCACATCTGCTTTGGGGGCGAGTTCTTTTTTCTTTTTTACGCAAAGGATGTGAGCAGGAGTGGCATTTAGGGGGCTTTAAATAGGAACTCTCTCCAAACTTTGGGACAACAGAGCATCTGAAAACTTCCAGCAGCTCGCAGTGGAAAGCGCCGGTTTGCTCAAGGATGGACGTCAACAGGAGACTGGGGATGAGGGATGCTGTGCTGTCGCTCTTACTCGCCTTACTCCAGGGATTTCCTCTCGGGGAAACGGCCCCGAACACGTCACCGCTGGTTGGATCCAACTGGGGGAACCCGAGGAGATATGTTCACCTGCAGACATCCACAGACCTCAACAACTTCTACTTGGAGATCAGATTAGATGGCGTTGTGCGCAGAACTACAGTGAGAAGCTCATACAGTAAGTCCTCGTTTTCAATGCGAATGTGCCAATATAAAGTTCTGTCTTAAACATCTCATGCTCATTGTCTTTCCTGCCCTACAGGTGTGCTTTTACTGAGAGCTGAGACAAGGGAGCGCATTGCCATTCTCGGCGTCAAAAGTAGTCGTTACCTGTGTATGGATGTGGAGGGGAACCCATTCAGCTCGGTGAGCCAATGTTACTATTGATTCAATCGATCCTCTGTACTAAACTTTTCATGTTGGGGTCCTCTAACTTGGTTTTACGCATCGCTTTTAACATCGCTTAGAAGGAGCTTTGTACGCACAAACTTACTGCAACTATAGAGAATCTTAACAATAATGTATTTGATTATTTTAATTACTCTGTTCAACTAATTGTTAGTTTGAACTAAATCGATCCCCTAAACGTTTAGTTTTGGGTTTTACGCATCGTTTCTAACACTGCAACTATAGCTTACACATCATTTCATTTCATTTTTTAAATGATTTAATTCATATCAAGCGAACTAACTGCTAATATTGACGACGTTATTTCTCGTGTCCACTTGTTGATAGGAGACTAGTTCCTTAAAAGCATTTTTAAAAAGGAGTTAACGTAGCCGAACCAAGACAGAATAAGGATATTCACTTGCATTAGAAATATAAGGAAATGATCTCAACCCCAAAGATTTTTACCACTTTAATGTTCATGTGCTTTTTGCAAAAAACTCTCGTTAAGCAGGTATACAGTATTTGGACATGATGGTATCCTAATACAAATTAAAGTTAGTTAAAACTGACAAAACTGATGTTTATTATTTTTGCATTGTGTTAAACTGTCGTTTCATTGTCTCCCTCTCCTTCGGTCTGTTAGCCCACCTGCCTCAGGGACAACTGTCTGTTCAACCACAGGCTTCTGGAAAACAACCGGGACGTGTACTTCTCCAGTCGGACCGGCATCCTCTTCAACCTGGAGGGCTCCCGGCAGGTGTTCTCCGCGGGCCAGAACCTCCCGCAGACCTCCCTCTTCCTGCCCAAGAAGAACACGGTGCCGCTGGAGCGCCTCCTGCTGCACAGGGAGAAGAGGAACCAGGTGGTGGATCCCTCAGACCCGCACAACGTCTACTTTGGGCAGACCGAGGAGGGCTCCGACTCTCGGGCCGTTCCGGAGGACGACGCCGATCTGGAGACGGAGACAGAGGTGGAGGTGGAGGTGGAGGTGGAGGTCGGGGACGATGGACGCAACGTGTCCCGGGAGACGCCTCTGGCTCCGTCCACCCACGACCCCTGGAACGTGCACTCGTCCAACCCGGCGAGCCCCCGGAGCACCGGCATCATGGGCTGATTTAAGTGGTGACTTAATATAAACTTAGTATAAACATATTAACAGCTGACTTTATTTTGAAAAACTGAAAAGGAGATTGATTGTTTCTTTTTTTTTTCTCCAGTGACCAAATAATGTCTTTCAGAAAAACAGTGTTTAAACACTGCATGTACAAAATATTAGACTTGACTTGCAGCCCCCCCTTTTTGCACGAGGTATAGTGTTACAACGCAATTCTTTAATATTACTGCAGATAAATGCAGACGTGGAAGTTAAATCAGTAAGAGATGCGTTTTACCTGAAGTATTTTGGTGATACATTGAGCATAAAGGGATTTCAACACATCTATTGACTATTTTCCCCCCATTCAGAAACAGAATATTGAAAAAGAAAATCTTAGTTTTAATCATAGTGCCAAGAGCTAAATCCATTTCCCATCCCTATCCATTACACTCTCTCATACCGAGCTATAGCTTTAGTGAGGATCCAACTGCTTACCTTAGAAACTAATAATCCCCGTCAGCATGTGTACTTCGGTTTTGTTTCGTGGAATATTCTCATTGAGGTTTTTACAGCTGGTCTGAGAAACACACAGACAGAAGCCTGACAGCCTTCCTCTGGAGTCTAAGTCCTAAGTTTACCCAGTTGGATAAAGAAGATTCGATGTTTGTTTGTCGTTAACCCCATATTGCAATTCCAAAACTACGGATCACTACACAATGACAGTGTTTGTTGTGTTCATGTATGTGTATTTGTACTAATTCATGACTTGAAAGAATATAACTACAGGGTAAACGACCTTTTACAGAAGCAAATCTGAAGGTGCTGGGCACCACCGGCAAACACTACAACCAGTCCCAAAGAGTATTTATTTATTTAATTCCATTCCTTTATTGTTATTTATGGTATTTATGTTTTAAAGTTAAAAATGTACATATAAGGAAACATTGTTCGTCTTTGAATGTATGAGTTGGAGATGCGTTTTTTTTTGGGGGGGGGGGGGAATAAAACTGTAAAGGAAACAGGTTGTGGTGTGTCATTGATGTGTTGAAGCTTTGGTGTTCTAACGCGTCAGAGAGGAAGTCGTGAATGAGAACGCAGGTTTACCATTGAACCAGTTACTCAGCAGTTCCACTCATTACAGCTGGAAATCCTGCTCTGTCACACCTCTCTTCCGCTTAATTAGCAAACCGGTACATGAGTCATTTCACTCTAAAAATACACTTTGTCAGCCATTAACCTTTGACCTACTGATAGATCATAGAGTGGTTTCAAACCTCTCCTCTGCCAGAAGTAATGCATCCCAAAATGTCAACATTTCCCTTCAAGATCAGCCGTTAACTCTAACCTCCGACTAAAATACAGAGTTTGGAGATATTGTACTGGCTAGCTGCAGGATATTGAAGCAGGTTGACATCTGAGTACACTGTGAAAGCTCTTCACAGTTCAGTAGCGACGGCATTAAAGAGCCCTAGGAGGCTTTTTCCAGTCGCTCACGATGAGAGAAAAGTGATTTCCATCACTTGTTAAAGACGTATTATTGAAGCTGCTTTGTCTCCTCAGCGGTGGAAGAAGAACTTTTATCTTTTATTTGCAGAAATCTTTCATTGTGTTGTTTTTGCCCGACTGATTGATACAAATTGGATGTAATCAACCTATAAAACATTAAACATTTACTAAAGTACAACTGAATCTTATCACAATATCAGTCAAAATAATCGCAATTATATCTTTTCCAAATTATTCATACCTAGTATAAAAAGTAATTCAAATGAGCAGCACCGTTACCAGCTGTAAGATTAAAGTGACGTAACTAATTATGATCCAGGAGTAAAATATATAGGAATATGAAATGGGCTATTCTTTTACTTTAAGTATACTGATGCAATTGTACGTTCACTTAGATTTTGAACGCAGGGCTTCCACCTCTAATAAACACCATGAAACACGGCGATGTAGACACAGCTCCCCTTCCACTATTCCCTTTTATATTCTGCATTTATGTGAAGTCTTCAGTTTTTACTTTGCCGTATTAACATAAATAGATCGCATCGTGTTTGAAATATTGAGGCCGTGACGGGCGGCGAGGCTCAGGCATTCGGCGGAGATTAAAAAGAGACTCTAAAAATAGACAGAAAAAAAAAAGCGTTGGACGGACATCATACGTTTAGTGATATGTGCATCCTGTATTATTTATAAAACTCCACAAAAGATTCATGTTGTCATGTTGTATTGCACAAGGAAAATGAGCAGCAGCATCACAGGAGACACATCAACTTGAAAATGCCACACACACACACACACACACACACACACACACACACACACACACACACACACACACACACACAGAGTGTTCAATATTACATTAAATAATTCGGACTTTGGTATAACATGATAAAAAGAGGTAATAAAGTTCATTAAATTAAAACAAATTTAGTATGACACACGTCCTCACTGGCCTACAGTTGGGAGGACGATGAAACAGTTTGATAATATTGTGCTGCACACTTATTTTGACCGTTGACCCACAAAAACATCATTTACCATTTGAATTGCTGTAATCAGTTACCTGTGGTAACTTTGGAGGTCTTTACTTCTTATTTCCCCTTCAGTGTTCATGATTGTTCCCGTCAGAGACCGTGTACATGTGCACACAAACGCCACACATTAACTTTCATGTCCTCCACACTATTGAGCAGCTGGGAGGTTCTCCAGGTGATCCTTCCTGTTGGTGAAGAAGCAGCGAGCAGCAGAGAGGACCGGGCCGGACTCGGACCGGCTGAGGGTGAAAACGAAGCGACTGATGCCCGTGTTTGGACAGGGGGAAAGCAGCTGGGACATCTTCGCCCCTGCAGGCAGAGAGCTCTTTAAGTCCTCCACAAGGTGCTTGATGACTACACGGATGTAAGCGCCGTGGCTCACGACCAGAGCGTGGACCGACGCTCCCTGGAGACCGTCGTCAGCAGAGCCAACAGGAGCGGCGTCTGAGGCAGCGGCCGCAGTCCCGTTTGCAGCTTCTGATGCTCCTGCAGAGGCATCTGCTCCTGCCCTGCCATGTTCATCCAACATTTGGTTGAAAAGGAGTTTGAGGAATTTTTTGAATCTCAGCTTCACCTGGAAGCAAGGCGACAGTGAACCAGAGCAGGTTTGAGAGCGTACGTCAACTGTCAGCCAATGACAGAGAGGCAAAACTCTTTTGCAATTTGTCAGCTATGGTTTTCTCAAATCCTTTTGCCCTTGTACATGCAGTCTATACATTTTCTTTTAGCTGAAATGAACGGTAACTTGATCGACAAAAGAGTCATAAGCAACTATTTTTGAGGGATTAAAACAAGGCTGTTCTTTGTATTTCATGAAAAGGTTTACAGTTATTGAATCTGCCACTACATGGCGCTGTTGTGCAAGCAAGACTCTCTCGACCTTGAGTTTCAAAGTGGCTGTTTTCAACTTTTTAAACTGAACTGTATCAGTTTTCAAACGATGAATCCTGACAGTGTCTGACTCACCTGGTCTAAAGTCTCTCCTCCTGGAGGCGTGTAGTCACGACACGACTGGCCCGCAGCGTTGGCCATGTTCTTCAGATCATCTTTAGGACGTCCTTCAGCTACTCCAAAACCCTGCATCAACCACACAAACACAACTTAGCTCAGAGAATACACTTCTGTAGTACCACGTTTAAAGCTTTAATATTTGGACGTAGTATAAAGCCAACAGATCTCACCCTCTCTCGGAGTAACGGATCCAAAATCATCTCCGTGCCAGAACAGTGAGTGCTGTTCCTCTGAATGATTTCAGCTGTCTGACGGAAGAAATGTAACCGTAAATTACTGACGCAACACATTCGTAAGTGCCAAAAGAATCTGTCATGGACAAACAGATCAAGTCATTAGTCAACATCAGTGAGTCAAAGACCACAGAGACATGAATGTTGACACAACTATTTCATATCTGGAAGTTCTTCACATCCTGTTTTTCCCATTTTCCGTCACATTTAGTGGAAACAAAAGTGGAATTTTACTGGCTTAACAAAATGATTTGTTCCTGATGGGAAATGAACGAGCTAGATATTTATGACTCAACAGGTTCCCATATACAGTGAAGGAAATAAGTATTTGATCCCTTGTCAATTTTGTGAAGTTGCCCCACTTAGACAGCTCTTTGGTCTTGCCCATCAGGGACAAGACTGTAGACCTGCACACGGCTGGAATGAGTTACAAGACCATCAGCAAGCAGCTGGAGAGAAGGAGACGACTGTTGGTGCAATTATTTGAAAATGAAAGAAACACAAAATGACCATTAAAATCGCCGTCGGTCTGGGGATCCACGCAAGATCTCGTCTCGTGGGGTACCGATGATCATGAGGAAGGTGAGGGATCAGCCAAGAACTTGTTAATGATCTCAAGGCAGCTGGGACCACAGTCACCAAGAAGACTATTGGTAACACACTACGCCGTAATGGATTAAAATCCTGCAGCACCCGCCAGGTCCCCCTGCTCCACCCGCCAGGTCCCCCTGCTCCAGAAGGCACACGTACAGGCCCGTCTGACGCTTCCAATGAACATCTGAATGATACAGAGAAGGCTAGGGAGAAGGGGATGTGGTCAGATGAGACCAACATTGAGATCTTTGGCATCAACTCGACACGCCGTGTTTGGAGGAAGAGAAATGCCGATTATAACCCCAAAAACACCATCCTCACCGTGAAGCATGGAGGTGGAAACATTATGCTTTGGGGATGTTTCTCCACCGCGCACCACATCGAGAGGAGGATGGACGCGGCCATGTACCGTAAAATCTTGGTCGATAACCTCCTTCCCTCAGCCAGGACACTGACAATGGGTCGGGGATGGATCTTCCGGCACGACAATGACCCAAAACATACGGCCAAGGAAACAAAGAAGTGGCTAAAGAAGAAGCACATTAAGGTGATGGAGTGGCCTCGCCAGTCTGCGGACCTTAATCCCAGAGAAAATCTGTGGAGGGAGCTGAAGCTTCGAGTCGAAACATCAGCCTTCTTCTTGATATTCTGTCTCTCACTGTTAAAATACACCTACCATTATGTTATTACCATAACATATGTGTTAAAATGGTATAATTCAACAGGTTATAATCAGATACCTTGTTTCCAACAACGTGTAAACAAAATATAAGAGGAAAACGGAGAAAACACGCCGTTTTCATTATCGTTGCACTGTGTTCACGGTACCTGTTTCAATCATCAGTAAAATGAGTCTGACTTACCTGTATGGCTCGTTGTAGGTTACTGGCAAACACATTGTTGAATGCGACATCTCTGAGGTATCTTCCTACGGCTTCAGCCTGCTGCGCACCGGTTTCTGACAAGAGTGTGTCCACGCCTTGACCTAAAAAAACACACACAGTTCTTTCAGTTTCTGCAGTCTGAACAGTGCAAATCATCAAATCTATTAAAAAGTGTTAGTTTTGTGTAACATGTAAGAATATATCTAACATTATAACAATCTCCTCCTGGTCTGCACACTGGTCCTTTAAGATCAGAACATCCGGGTACTCCCCACATCACTGAAAGTCACTCAGCAGGTTCAGGTGTTTATTTTACCCATTTGTTTTATGCTTTTAGGATTAATGGGTATTTATACTTCTTTATACTAGTTTCCTCTCTCTCTCTCTCTCTCTCTGTGTCTGTTTAAGTGAGCTCACGAAGACAAATTCCAATCATTCTTGTAATAAATAATAATAAAGTTGATTCAGACTTTAACAACTGACCTTGCAGCAGCTTGTCCCTGTTGTACTGTGTTTCCCCACTGTGTGAAAATATAGCAATGTCATTGAATTAGCTAAACAATATCAAATGTATTTCACCGGTGACAACAAAGATAGTAATCCGATCTTTAAGTATACAGCTAGGTTAAGACGAGTTAAACACAATGTGCTCGTGAGTCACTCTTAACTGCACACATTCCGCCGCCATTCTTAATTACTATAATAATAATAATAATAATAATAATAATAATGTCACATTATCAAGTCTTTCATATTCAAGTCCTCTGAGATTAAAAAGATAAATCAAAACGAGTCACTTACTGTCGTACGAGCGTTAAACTGAAAGTAAACATTTTTCAACGGCTGCTCTCGTGCTACTTCCTGGTTGATACAGCAGCAATTATGTGACGTAACCTCCTCCTTCTTCTTCTTCTTCTTCTTCGTCTTCTTCTTTGGTTTTATTGGCGGATCGCGACACAACTTTTAAGATGCATACCGCCACCTACTGTATCGGAGTGTGGACAGTCATGATATTATCTGAAAACTGATTTCAAATAAAGACATTTAAATAAATTACATCCTATTTATTAATCCTGTCTGTATTTATAACCTACCTACCTATCTGCATATAGAAGATATCCTAATATACACACACAAGTGTTATTTTACAAGCCAAAGACTTATTTTTTACAGTTTTATTTAAACAAATATTTAAAACTGTACATAAAAACGAATAAATCTTGTAGCAATAAAATCAGTAAGGCCTTTGAAAAATACATGTAAATTATATCTTTATAAAAAAAATATCTTAATATCTGACAAACATAAAATTCATACTTTAGGTGGTAAACGTTGCATGGATTTATGGAAATGTATTTTCAGTTAAATAAAAGTAGCTAGTTACATATATCCCTATATTATGCATTGTTTATATACACATTCTTTTTTTTTTTTTACCTCTTTGTATCATGTTATCACTGCATCATTTATATATATTTTGTACAGATGTGTAGATCTCAGTCTGCACAGAAGAAGCCAATAAACCAGTCACTTGATTTTAGCCAATTTATTGAGGAGAAATTGTTGAGGTACACTGTGTGGTTGCACATGGGGATAGTGGGAGAGGAGTTTGGGAAAACCACCAGACTGAACAATGATAAAACATTCTGGTGGTTTAAACTTAGACTAAATGGGTACCTCAAATAAACAATATTCCACTTTATTCCAATGAACCGATCTAAATATGCCAATGAATTTGTTTTTTGTCTTTCCAATACATGTATAACATACAGTATAGGCTGGGTTTTTACTTAGATATATGAAACAACCTATCTTAAAGTATAGGCACTTACAACTGGCGGCAGATCTTTTTTTATTTAAAGAGAAGAAGCTCCGTCCTTCCTCTCATCCAGACAGAAAAAAAAAAATTGAAACCCGTCCAACAAATTCAGAGTGAAAACGACGTGTGTGTGTGTGTGTGTGATGTGAAGTCTGATGAGGTAATGCGAGATGGGCTCTCGCTCTATCCGTCCAAATTAACCTGAGGTACACAAACGTAACAAAGAAGCAGCAAGAATATGGTAGAATATAAAGATACAAATGAAAACAATAAAAAGAATAAAAACATGCTAATCAAAAAAGATCGGCAAAAACAAGTACTTCCAGTCCCGCACCAAACTGTGTTACGTTCCCTCCAGTACACATACAACAGAAAAGCAAAGAAGACTTGTTACATATACAACATTTCATAATATAGCAGCACACAAGTGAATCACAATAAGGCATCTTTGTGTAAGACTAGAAAAGAAAAGCTTCATAGCAGCAAGAGAATGATGTGTATAATCTAGTTTTCTCACTTTGGAATTATCTCTTTCAAATTATACACAAAACCTTTTAAAAAGCATAAACATTTTCTGTTTAAAGCACTTTTTTTTTTGGAAAAAAAACATTTGGCTTGTTGCACAACAGAACATGCATGAATACAATTTAGAAAACTACATTTCCTTTCTAAAATGTAAAGAGGACTTTTTAGCCTTTCTGCTCATGGGGAAGAAATGGTTATGTACAGTCAAAATTCACACCATGTAAACCCCCGACCTACTCACGTCTATAAAAGGAGAACGCTCACTTTCATAAAAACGTCAGGTCAAAGAGCAGTTAACATAAAAAGAGCAAAAACATTAGAAAAGAAAATTTAGGACACAGTATGTGTAACTCTGTAAGAACTAGTGGAAGGTTTGGCTATGAATTAACAAAAATTCAAGTAAGGTTAAATAAACGTACTGAATCAAAAAAAAAAAAGTGACTTGGCTTTCCTTAGTTTATATTCTATTAAACTATAACACCGATTATCCTACGTCTACTCACCTGTCGGGGCGTAGCTTTCAAGACAATGTGCGTTACCCCATGGGAATCCAGCCCAGAAAATAAAAATAAAAATCAAATAACTTAAAAAAGGAAAAAAAGACCCTAAAACCCACTGAACGCTCCTCGACCACCATCCCCCTTATCATTCTTAAGGAGTGTGTTTTTAAAAGTGCATCAATATTTTTTTCCAAGTCGCCCACTCTCAAAAAAAATGAATGGTGAAATTGATAGCAGGAGAAACTGCAGCACAATTAATCTAAATCCCCCCCCCCCCCCCCCCCCCCCCCCAGACGTCACCGGGGATTCTTCCACCTACATTGTGTCACTCGTGCAACTGCAGAAACATTACATAGCTTAAGTTCGCCTCGCCAATTCGCTATTATTCATCAATCCTGACTTCTAGCACCCCTATTCCACATGCGTTTCTTTTCCAAAACCTCACAAGAAAACCTTCAACCTGCATCCATTTCCTCTAAACCTGGTAAAAACCTTCCAAATCTCCTTTTTCCTCTCGCAATATGACATCAGTACTACCTAGCAGAGGCTAAAATTGCCTGCAAACCATCACTAAACACTAACATGTCGGAGATAGACCTAGAACAGAACAATAACAATGTTGCCTTGCTGAATTATAATACATATCATCGTATTAACATACTGTACTGGTCCGTGGATTTGGCAGTGAAATCAAGACCTTAATAACTGACCTTGTCCTCCGTGTTGACCTTTAACAGTAGCCACTGCTCCAGACCTCAAAGCCCCTCATGTCCTTCCTCTGTGAGCGGGCCCAGCCCACTCCTGGCCAGCACTTATCAGCATAAATAGTAAGCAGTGCTACAGGTGCACAGTATGATAGATAGATAGAGAGCTCCTCTGACTGGATATCAGCTTAGTTTAAATGTGCTGTATTTATTATCAGCGTTTCAATCACTACGATGGGAGTTTTCCTGCAACGGTGAGGAAACCCATTAAAACTGTGAATTAATAACTGCTCACTAAAGATGATAAAAGAGTAACATAACTAAATGCTAGCTAAATATACAATATTTATCATATTTATTTTTACTAGGTTGTATAAAATAAAAAAAGTATATTTCATATAATTATGCAGGTTTTTTTTTTTCAAGTATGAAAAATATATTCAGGTCTCCGTGTCGGGGGACCGAAGGCACGATCACGTTTTCAAAGATTATTTTCTCTTTTTTTTTTTCTTTTTTAAATAGCCCGTTTGATTACATGAGGCCCGTACAGAGAGGTGAGACGTACACCCGACCGGGTATGAATGGGGCAACAAAAAAAAGAAGGAGAAAAACTAGAAATTTCATATTTTCTAAAAGTTCATAGATTGTCACAACCATCGCTCAATGTTGGCCCCTTGATGTAGATACTCGCTTGCGTCCTTCGCTCCCGTTAGTTCATTGGTAAAACAGAGCGGTGTGTGCGAGTCGGGTGGTGATGGGAGTTCATAAGTTGACATCACGTACATCTGTGGGGGTGCTGGACTGGTCTTGCTGCTCCCTCGCCTTGTTGCCTGCTCTGATGCCGTTCTCTCGCCGGTACTGCTGGCCCTGCTGCAGGCTGGTGGCCAGCACACGCTCTATTTGCTCCTGGCACGCCCTCAAACAATCCTGGAACGAAAAGGGTTAGACGTTGTTACACATGCACACACTTCAATTACACCTTTGCTACTGTTCTTTCTTAAACCATTCTTACCCACATGCATGGCATCATGTTGTCGACACAAACTCAGCTACAAGTTTAAAGCGGTCAGAAATGTGCAAGTTGCTCAACAGCTTTGGTCACATGCATGACATACCAGGAGGGAATTAAGTGCGTTGAGGTAGGTGGTCCCGTCTGCATCATGACCAGAACAATGGGTACCAGCACTCTCCAATACCAACAACACAGTGCAGCCAGCTACATGGCGGGCACAGGAGTCCTCTCTGACACGAGACCTGTGCATGTCTGAGGTATGAACACGGGGGCAATGCTCCTAACCTCTGTGGTCTGTCAGGGAACAAATAAGCAGATCTGGACTCCCTTCCCCCCCCCCCCTATGGGTTTACAGCACAGTCCCATGTGGAGGTCTAGAGGAAATGGCTTTGACCTACTGCACCCTGAACCCTGAGTTTTGGTGTAAAACAGAATATAGGACAGTGGGGCCGGATGTTTTTGGACAACTTCTCCAGTGAAAGGGGATCCTCCGTCTGCGTCCCTCCGCAGGTCTGCGTGGAAGATGTGGGAGGTCTGGCTCACTGAGCCGGCTGCAGGACTCTTAAAAGAATGAACCGAGGCTCGCAAAGAGGCCAACATTCCTTTGAAATGTACGGATAATTGGAACCCGATGGGCTGCAGTCGGAGCGCCTGTTGTGACGGCTGGGTTTGCGGGGCCCTCGTCGCCGTGGCAACGTGACCACAAGCTAAGAGGCGAACTATGTTGTTCCCGTGGCCCATTGGCTGTGGACTCTTTGGATTTCTACGCTTCTGTACGGGTCCACTTGTGTTCACAATGACTCACTGTGGCAACGAAAGCCCCCACTGGGATATTATAAGCAGTTCTTTTTTTAAAAGATAGTTTGAGACGTCAAATTCTTTGTTTACGTCTGCTGCGACTTGTCGTATTGATTATACTTAAATGACTAGACTCATTCGTATTTATATACAACCTCCATAGAAATAGGAGATGCATCTCCATCTCGGTGAAGAACGCTCTAAAACAAATTGTTATGAGGTGATATAATGTATTAGTCAAGGCCCATTTAATCCCAGTGTATTTATAACACAGCCCCTGCATTCAGTCTTTGTAAATGCTCAGTATTGAACATTGTTTAAGCATTTAAAAGCTCCCATTACATCTATAATTCTGATTTCATTCATTTCTAAGTGTTGTTCTGCATGTAGTCGCACAGCTTGGATAACTTTCTGTTTCTTCATCGGCCCTGCGCTCTGGAAAAAAAAGACGCTCCTCGACTTCATTACGACCATATTCCTCCACCAGGAGGGGCACGCACGCAGCTAAAGGGGGAGCCATGCAGAGAAATTGCATGTGTCCCACCACAAGAATGTGGGCTCTGAGTTTTAAGAAGACATTCCCTCTGCCGCTGCTCTTTATAGCAGCAGTCTGGCTCCACAGCCAAGAGCCAAACGCTCCTTCTCCCTCTCTCTCTCTCTCTCTCTCTCTCTCTCCATGAAAAGTAAATAGCTTCAATCTGCCACTACTAAAGTCAACACTGTTGTTTACTAAAGGGCCTTTTATGCTGCTGTCGTGAGATGCTGCAATGATTATTATTAACAATGCATTGTTGTGGAGCGCTGAAAGCTTTGAATAATTACTTCTGGCAAGTACACACTTCCTTCACTGTACTCACCACCTCTGTGTTGGTGATCTTGGCCAGTAGGTCTGTCAGGTTGTCTCGACTCAGCCTCGGGTCACTGTGGTCCAGCTGCAGGCCACAGACAGCGGCTCCCATGCTGCCAGTGGCGATCATGGAAGGAGGGTTCATGGCAAGGCGGTCATCTGGAGAGGAAAGAGTATTAATGTGCAATTAGTCAGGCAGCAGCTTTAGGCCACAGTGACATACGCAAATCACATTTGTAGCTGTGACACGAACACTTGAATCAGCCCAGAGGAAGTATAAGAGATGCAAACGACTGAATCATCCCCAATGTGCACGCTACACAGCTGAACCCGACTTTCCCACAGTGTGAATTTCAACATACGTAGCTGCACGATGTAACCTGCGTGGTTTCCTTCATAACAACTTCAGCTCTGATTAGAAAAGCAGAGTAGGAATCCTCCTACTCTCTGCGCAATGAGTTCCATGGAACGACTCCCTGCGGTACGTATCTGAGTCTAAAGGCTTAAGCGACAACAGGCCTGGATGGAGGAGGCGGAAGAGTACACCTCCGCAGCCGAAGCCTTCTTCCCTGTTAGTCATTTTAATAGGAAAACCTGTAAATATCTTATCTGACTACTTGGAGTCTAAACGTTCTCAGAGTTTCCTCTTCACAAAGTTGCCGAGAAACGTTTTCAGAGGAACTGAGAGAACTCTTGAGCTCAGCAAAGGGGCGGGGCTGACATCATATTCCATGAATGAACTTACTCACTACGTCTACAGTGAAAGGTTAGTCAAACACATACGAGTGTGAGGAACAACTAGATGGGTAGATTCTGTGACTGCATTCAACCACAGTCTGCTCAAACGTAATTGGTCAATACTACAAATGACCAAAATCCTTTCCTATTGCCTAAAGATTCTGCAATCTTACGCAGACATTGGCCGGTTCAGAGCTACTTTAGTGTTGTGAAAACTTCCCCTGGAGGGTTTTCCACCAGGGTTTTCCACCATTACAATACACGGGCTTCTTCCGGTCTCAGCACATGAAAAAGACAGACTTGGCACACACAATAGTTAAGTGCTGTACAAGTCCAACCCAGCACATAGTCCGAGCCCAGCGCAAACCAGTCGCGGTGGCCTGATAGCTTCGATTAAACCCTGGAGAGCAGCCTGCTTCACTACGCCCATCTTCTCCTCCAGGGGCCAGCTGTCCATAGGAGGAGCTCCTCCATCATAATAACATCTCAACTCCATATAAAACTCCAAACATTTACATTACTGCACAACCACAGCGGGCCTCTTTTTTTTTTCCACTGCGGCTGCTTTGTGCTTGGATATAACCAGCTGCTTATGAAAAACAGAAGCGACCACTGAAACACACCCAAATACAAAAAGAAGTGTGACACTAAAACTGTGCTAAACAGGGCATGAAGCTCATTGAAGGAGCCTATGGTTCCAATAACTAGTTTCTAGTAAACAAGTGCTTATTGGCCAGATCTGACCACACTGACGTTTGTGAGGAATTCCATTGCACTAAAGTGACCTCCTTTGTTTTAGTTCCTTCATCGAATCAGCTGAAAGGAGGTAGCAGATGAAAGGCAGCCTTGTGACCCAGCAGTGCTTTATATTGCATGTATTAGGTGATCCTGCAGTAGTATTTCTGTCCAGGATATGAAAATATTAGAGGGATTCCTAGTATAGGCAAAGCCATGCTATGAAAATGCACCTAGGGAGAGGCCTCAGGGGACATCTGAGTTCTCCAGAGCCTCCAGAGTTTATTTTGGACATGAGGCCGGGTTGGGAGGAGGAAGGAGGATCACTGCCCTGACTTTTTAAACCTGGAAGCTTCCCTGTCAACAAACACAGGCAGAGTTCTGCTGCACCTGGGTCATATAGTATGATACAATCGCTATCATTAACCATGGTTTATCTAAACAGAGCACTGATAGGATTTTTCCCAGACACTTAGCAGAGAAATGTTGTAATAACCACTTTGAGCAGCTTTTAGCAGCTGTGAGGAAAAAGCCCTACTACAGGCTGAGACTAGAAAGTGGATAAGGCAGCCAGTTGGGTATGTGGAGAGAAGAAAGAGGTCACAGATGACTCATGATGGGAGAATGTTTGTGTGTGTGGGAATATTCTGGTGGATGTGGGAATCACAAGGCAGTTAAGTGAATGTGCGAGCGAGCAAACAAATGAGAAAAGGCTCACGATGAGATGAAAAGCAGCGGTGTTACCTGTGGCACAGAGGGCAATGAATGTCTGCGTGTGTTTGCAGACCATCGGCAGCTTGTCTTTGGGAAGGGGCAGCCTGCGTATGATGTGCTCTATGAAATCATTGGGGATGACTGAGGCCATGTTCCACTTCAACTTCCCCAGCACGACCAGCTCCCAGTCCTATAAGAGAAAGAAGGTGTCAGTCGGTTCAGATTCAGTCTCATGGCAGAATCTACTCAGTCAAAGGGTTAAATGGCGCGCTGCCATGCCTCCATTGACCGTGAAAAAGATCACAGTCCGTCTCTATTCCCAGAGGAAATGGCTCCGTAAGAAGAGTAACATTTCTTCACTTTATCTCTCCTCGCTGTATCTTATTATCTGCGTGCCTTTCTCATTCCTCACATCCTTTGTGTTCATAACGCCGGCATGTGACAAGCTTTGCACTGCCAATGAGACAGCTAGCCCCTTCCTTCCTGTCACAAGCCTCAAACAGCTCCAGTGAGTTTGCAGTGCACAGAGGCGACTCTTCATACAGTCAGCTTTTGCACAGGAAAAAAAAAAAGGTCCACGCATTCCATGATTTAATTTCCTGTGTGTCGAGTCAATCTTTACAGTTCAAGGAACAGGATGCAACTTAAATATTTATAGAAAATAAATGTATTATAGAAAAGAAAAGCTTTAACTCCACAAATTAGTTTTAAGATTTAAAATGTGCCTTGATGTGCTGACATTCACAAATGCATACAGACATCAGACTAGTGAAAACCACACAGGCCTGAAGAAATGTAAGCACAAAAGGTTGGTTAAAGAAAGCGCACGCACAGAATGACTTTCCATTGTCATTATCAGAGTGAATAAAACTCTCCATGGAGAACCTATTTGTACCCAAGCAACTAAAGAACCTGTGACACCAGCCAATCAAATGGCTTCCCCAGGGTTTTCCATAAGTCGTTTCACAGGTGAGATTCGGAGACACACTCACAAATCTTTCACACGTGCTGTTGCACAATTTCAAAATGATTTTATTTACGTCCAAACCAACAGTCCTGCTGCACTGAAGCATCACAGTAGGTCTGAAGAGGTTTACAGCTTGCATCCATTCCTGACATTTCATTTCTCCTCGTGGTCTACCATGACGTCATCCATTGTCCCTTCACAGTATGAGGACCATGATGTGCAGAGGATATGAACCTGATGAACCCTCCAGATGATGACAGCAGCAGGTAAGAGAAGGATACGGCTGATCAAAAGACTTATTGAAGTGTATTTAAGTTATCCAAGCAGCGTAGTAAAGAGCGAAACCCCAACGCCAACAGGGACAGTCCCCCCACCCTTCAGAAAACGCTTATCCGTCATCGGAAATGTCATCATTCACGTGTGTTTCCTGTACATAACCTGCCAAACACATGCTTGCATTTAACCTATTTCAGCCCTTGCGGAGATTGTTGACTATGAGATGAGCGGGGCGGAGGTTTGCCGTCAGTGCGCTCACTTCCTGCACAGCTGCCCCAGACACAACCACCCCTGCAACTCTTCTCCTCCAGCTGAAACCCCAGCAGCTGAGTATTCATTACAAGGAAGAGCTGCAACATCTTTTGACTTGCTCTTACGGCCTTCTCTGTGCATCCTGTCAGGATATCCAGGAACCTGGAGTCTTACGACAATATGGAGGATCAAATGGGACGAATGTCATTTCCCTCAACAGCCTCAGGCGACACAGGAGGATGTATAGAGAGCATGAGGGTTGGTTAAAATAAGAAGCAAATGTAAAACGCCCAACATTACCAGTTCACAGCTTCTCAAGTGGGAGGAGTTGCTGCTTTTCTCTATAAATTATTATTTTCTCAATTGACCATTTTGTCTATAAAATGTCATACATAGTGAAAGAGTGACTATTGTTAGGTTTTGTCGTCTTTTAATTCCTTGTTTTGTCCAAATCTCCAACGTATACAGTTTACTATCACATGATAAAAAGAACAGCTGCAAGTTCTCACGTTGGAGTGAAGAAAACCAAAGAATTTCTGGCATTTTTGCCAAACTTTTGTAAAACTGAGAAAACTCAATCTGCTAATGAGGACTGTGTGATATGGCAGAAAGCGCCAGAACAAGTTTACAAGTGGACCTTGAGTGCAGGTTGATTTGTTAGCTTAATACTTTGGTTTTTGGACTGTTGGTCGGACAAAACGAGCGATTTGAAGAGATCAACTTATTTTAATTGTGTAACAAATGAGTAATTGACAAAACTATTGATAACGTCAACAATCGTCTGTTACTGCTCTAATATGGTGGCATTCAGAAACAGCTAAAAGTGTGTTTAACAAGCCGCATGTTTGTAAGAATTCAAAGTATTCTTGTAAATGCCATAAAGAGAAATACTCTTTTTTTGTTTATTACTCAAATGGATGTGTGGAGGTAAGATTAAAGAGCATGTGTTAATAAATAAACCCTCCTATGTCTAACTGAAATACAGAGCAAGTCCATGGACTGCAAGATATCCCAAGTCTATTCTGCATAACTGGCACTAGATGGCATCACATGCCTCTTCAGTCCACATGGATCCAAAGAAAGGATGTGGCTGTATTGTGCACAGCTCCACTTATAAGTAAAATGGGATACTTCCTGTGAAACCAATACAGCTATTAGTATTATACAATCCTCCCAAATATGACACTGCTTTTTTATGTTCTTGTAAATTAATGTCCTAGTACTCACCAGCAGTTCTCGTGGTGAGATGGAGTTGTCTGTGTACATGCAAAGTTTTTCTGCAGATAGCGGTCTGCAGTCCTTTAACTTGGAGGCCAGAAATATGCACACAGCTCCCAGAAGCTGCAAATAACTCTTTCTTGTGGGCATCACCGCTAAAAATCTGTCCAAATAATTAATGGCTAAAGGGAAGACATCCTCATTACTCTTCTCCTCCTCACACACCTAAAATGAGACAGAAAAGTGGAACAGAAAAATGAGGTTAGATGTAAAATAAGAAAAATATAAAAGAAAAGCTCACTATTTATACATGCTATATTACATGCTATTTATACAAGCAAGAGGAGCAGTTGAAGGTGGGGGTGGTTCTGCTGAAGAATGTGATTTTTCCATGCTAATGTTGTCTGTAGGTTAAAGGTTAAATCACTAATTTCATATCACTTAGCAAAGTCAGGGCAAAGCAGAGAAACTAAAATAATTCAATAGGAAGTCGTTCAGCAGAACGTCGCCATTCAACTCCTCTTCCTTGTTGGGGCTTGCCATCTTTAAAAAAATATTTTAAAATGAAGAAATATCATATAGGAGCTTTAAACAGTGTGCACAATTCTCTTAAGTTGTGTTAAAATATTATCCGACAGTTAAAAAACTGAATATTTTGCAAACATGAATTAATTGTTTCTTCAAAAATGAAAGTGGTTTTGCATGCACGTTGCCTGAGCAAAGCCAGCGAGCTTGAGCAGTTTAAAACAATTAATAATAATTATTAAAAAGGAGAACTGTCGGTTTTTCGATGATGTAAATTAAGATTAACTTCCCCTCTGTCGCCTGAGCTAGCTAGATACAAAAAAGCACCAACTTTGTAACTGTTAAGCAATGTAAATATCTAGCTAGGCTATTGCTTTGAAGCTGAATTTTCTTCGTGGTGGAATTTCCGACTCTCCCACGCCTTTGGTGAGTCACTCTCATTCAATTGTCAAACAACATGCATGACAACTCTCCATGAACCAAAAAAAAAACTCAAGTCTATGAGCCACAATTAGCTTTAAAAGTTGTGTCAACATGCAGAACAAAACAAAGAAATTAGCTAAAGCAGTTAGCTCATCAATGCATAAAATGCCCACAAACCTCGTGCATCCAACCTGCAACCATTCGTCTCATATAAGGTTGAATATCCTTCTGGACCCGCTGGAAATAAGAGCATTGAGGTAAAAACCTGTCCTCAATTGTTAATAAACTTTGCAACACTCTGTCATCATAGAGTATGTTTGGGTCAGGCTGGGCTCTCACGGCTATGTCCGACTCCATGCAATAAAGCTCCATGACTCGGCCCACTTCTCCCCCCCTCCACTTTCTTTTTGTGTTTTTTTTGTGGCTAAATAATACAAATAAAAAATAAATATTGTCACAATATTGTCGACAGCGGACAGGAGGAGGAGGAGAAGTGCCCAGGATGAAGCATGAGGCTGAGACTGCTGGGGTTTGCTCCAGTCCTGCTGCCTCAGTTTTGCTTCTTCTTCTGCGCTGCCTACTCGAAATCAAACCGGACACAACGAAGAAGACAACACACGGCTACTGCTTTCAAAATAAAAGTCGCCGTGGGACAAACCCTTCCTTTCTAACTACTGCTCCTCTAGAAACTGCTCTACTTTCTTAACAATACTTTGAAAGACCATGACGTAGACCTCGTCTGCTTCATAACTTTTATGGAATATATATATATAATATATATAAATATAGGACAATAACTCCAACAGACATACTAATTACATATGAGAGCTATTTAGGTACACTAGTTGCTACAACTACAATTTTGCTTAGTTTAGTTTATTACATGTATTTGTCAGGGACCATGTACAAAAAAGATTAATCTTGCACAAGGAAAAGGACATTGCATATGCAGTCCCATGTAAACACAGACACTAATACAACTAATGCAATTAATACAAATTCTAAATACAAGTATTAAATCAAAAAATTAGATTCAAACAATGGAAAACAAAAAGCAGAATCATGAAAAAGCTATGTAATTGGTGATAAGGGTTAGCATAATGTAGAAAATATGAGAAGGGGGAAAATAAATGACAATTACATGTAATGATCAGAACAGAATATATGAGAATATTTACAGAAATACCATGCAAATACTAGAAAAGACACAATAATTAATATCTACAGTTTGCTAATACTTCAGTTGTCTTGCCAGCAGCTTGGCCCTCTGAAGGAAATATGCTCAAACCCTCAAAACCTGCAATTTGTGAATACAATAGATGTTACATTATATGGGGTCTCCATACGTCTCTAGCTGCACATACACATCATCACATTTTCTGTCCCAGAATACTAAAAATAATATATATATAAGTAATATATATAATAAAATACCTAACTGCTATCAGATATTTAGCACAGCAGATCACCATATATGTCCTGCAGTAAATGGCAAAACTTATGTTTAGGTTTTAGTAAGAAGGCAACATAAGAGTGAATATCAACAAGAACACTGCTCTATTGAAAACTGGAAAAATACCACACCACTAGTGTACAAATCATATACTGTTTACAATAGTAGCCTATATGCAGTTTATGGTACAAGTCAGCACTTTGCACTGTCTGCCATCAGGCCTGTATATCTAGAATGTCAGAAAAGTTTACTAGCGTCCATGCAGACATTAGTGCGTAAATAGATCTCAATCATTTAGCAATCTGCTGACAGCTAGCATGCTACAATCTGCATTAAAGTTATCTACTACTCAGTTTTAATAGGATCAAAGTATCTCTCATTCAAACAAAATTTCACTCACTGGATTCCCAGTCCTTTCTTTACAGATGTACAATGTTCAAAGTTAGCTAGCTAGTTAGCTTGTTTATTAGCCAGATGTCTCCTAGCTAGCTAAGCTTTCTTGTTAGCTGTAGTGGTCCAAATATAGGCTAATAACCTGCAAAGTGAAGCTATCATTTTTGGGTTTACTTTTATTTCTATAACATTGTTCAAATAAATGATCCATGAATTTCTCTACCTGATTTGTGACATTTTCAGCCACACTTTTAGCTGCTGCATGGCTCTTGTGATGCTGGTTAACCAGTTTGATCTTTTTCACCACCGCCACCGTGACACCGTACATTAAATGAATTCCCATGAGCCAAAAGTGTACTTTGTGTTTATAGCTAATTTTCAAATGTTATCATGCTAATACCCTAAACTAATATGGTAAACATTATACCTGCATCAGCAGCAACATCAGCATGTTGCCGTTGTCATTGTGAGCATGTTAGCATGGTTGTGCCAATGTACAGCCTCACAGAGACACTCGCATAGACCAGTCTTGTTATGATGTGTATCTTGGTGCACCGCGGCAGCTTCTTTGTAGATAATCTTTATTGTAGCCTAAGTGTTGCCGCAGGTTCACTATCTAATCAAGTGTGATAGCCCTGGCTTAAAGTCAGTACACAGCCTCTTTGAAACTATTGGTGCTTTTAATCAGGTCATAGTCCTGCCACATGAGCTGGGATCTGTGAGACGCAGTGTGATGTTGCTCACATCCTTATGGCGAAGGGTGTGGACGGCATGTTGATCCCTATCCAGGGAAAAGTTTTCCATAAAGGAAGTCCTTTGGCATGGTGGCAGGCCAAAGGATGAAAGTATGAGGATGGACATGTAAATCTGCAGAGAGCGCTTGTGGTGTCTCCAGGATGTCTAAAAGCTGTTATTTTGTCCTTCTAAAACAGGATCTAATCCGATAAAGGTATGATTATAATAGAAGAGGAAGTCATGAGATTGTAAACTCCCTATCATGCTTGATCTCTGAAGGCCGTTTCACTTCCATGTGTTCTCTATATGCAGCTATAAGTGCTAAATTCCTTATCAAAAGGAATCAAAACATGCAATTCAATTTCACGCATCTAAATATGCTACTCTCGATCATGTGTAAAGATATTTACTGCCAGTTCAGCTGAATGACAGGAGCTGAACTGAACCACTTTTCGCTGGAAATGTCTTTCCCCCTTTCACATTCACCCCCAAAGAGCTGAATGAGATATGGAGTTCCATTGAGAGAAAAAAAAAAGAGCACTGTGGAGCTATTATGAGAGCAGACTGTGAAGTGAGAGTGGGAACTGTCTCTGAGGGAATGTCAAGGTTAGCAAGATTAGTTCTACTTCAAAGGAAGGGGGTGTATGTTTGAGAGGATTCGTCTTAAAATTGAGATTTCATGTCGAAGGGTTATCCCTTTGTCTGTTCATGGAGGGGCTGATAAATCCCTGAGCCAGTGTTTTTGTCCAAAAGGGGGTCTCTCCGCAAGAGGCCAAAGAAGCCTCCCATACCAGACAGTCAAAGCCTGACACTTGAGGGAAACAGAGGTGTTATACAGATAGAGCAGCCTTACCCTGTTGCTGCTGTTTGTGCATGTGTCCTATGATAACACATGTCAGCCACTATCACACACTCCGGGCTGCACAGAGGTAACAGAGAGCGCCCAAAGCCCTGGGAAAACGTGGAGGAGCGTGAAATCACCTTGATCCAAAGATTCCTGCTGCATACCAGTCCACTGAACCCACCAGAGCACACAGGGGCCCGGAGATGGGCAGACTGCCACAGATGAAGAGAAAGAGACAAAGACAGAGAAAGAGAGAAGAGGTAGAGGGTGATAGTCAAGATCTTTAATCCCACAGATTGGTTTGAAGCTTAACATCATTTTATGCGTTTCCTGTGTAAGTCACTCCATGAGGGAGGCCTCTCTCGGATATAAACACAGGATTTACTTTTACATGCCAGTTTCGGGGCCGAGCTTGATTACAGGTTGCCCATGTGCTCTGAGACAAGCTGGCTGTTTGGATTTACTGTCAGTAGAGAAGAGGATGCTATGGCTGGAATGCTGTGGTGTGAACGGCGGTGATAGCTGGTGTAGCTCAGCCAGTAGAGTAGATAAAGTGGCTTCTGTCTGTCACATGGTTGCATACTATATGCTTTCACATCAACTGATTACAACCTGCTGGAAGTGGACTAAACACCCGCGTCTAAACACGAAAAGTAGGCAACACAAATGTTCATGCGTGATCGCTTGTTCTTGCTCTTTCAAATCCTATTCTGGTCAGGCTATCAGCAGGCCTCTATCATGAATGTCACACATGAAAGCAGTCCTGTCACTGGCACTCACTCACTGCAGAGTGGCTGGTGGGAAAAGTGGGAAAAGTGGGAAAAGTGGGAAAAGAAGGTGCTTTCCTGGAGAAGTTCAGCAAATCATGTGCAGGATCTGAGAAATAACAGTTTGGAGTTGCTGTGGTTTTCTCAACCCACCATCTCATAATTATATTTTTTGCAAGTGTAAATCCCACTTCCTTAATGCTTGAGTAACCCCCACCATCAATCCTTAAGATGTGATTGGAGGCCCTGTGGTGCAACCAGCTAATTTGCACTCAACTACGCAGCAAGATTAGAAAACAAATGGAGCGTCGTCAAATCAGCGCAGGAAAAAGGAGGGTGTTTTCCATCCTGTGTCTTAGGAATGTTTTGGCTAAAGTGAAAGCCATCATTCAAACTGAAATGCCAACATTTGAGGAGACAATGACGGGACAGATAGCAACATCCGGGCCTGGTCTTTAGTCGTCTGGGTCGGGAACACAAGAGGTTTTCTTTTCTACAGTTTAGGCCTCGGTCACTGCTGACTCTCCCGCCTCCTCCATTAAGTCTGTATACAAGTCTGACGTCCGGCAGCTTGCATCCCTTACTCCTACCAGAGCCTCTGAGAACATTGCCCTATTCTACTTCATGCACTCAGGAGCAAAAACAGACAGAGGAGGGGCGAGGAAGAGGCTACACTTTAAACAAAAGAAGTTCTTTAAGGTGCCAGAAGAAGACATTAAGGCTTGTAATGCAAAATGCTGCTGCTGTAAAAAAAAAAAGGATAGGATAGTTCAACATTTTGTGAAATAAACTTTCTAGCGGAGAGTTAGAAGGTTTGATACCACTCTCAAATGTGTGTCCGTTAAACATGAAGCTACTGAAGGTTAGCTTAGCTTAGCACAACGACTGTAAACTAGCCTGGCTGTGTCCAACTGTAACTGAATCCATTTAACAACTAATTGTTGTTTTTACACTGCAATCCTGAAATTATCTAGACATTATCCGGGGAGCTGTTTGTGAAAAGCAAATACCCAAATCATTCGGACCGGACATCAAACAGACTTTTCCCTGCCAGCTCCCTAGTACTAAGTCCTTGCAATGTCCAATTGAGCCCATGGGTGAATAGAGCCGGTCATTCTCCAGGGCATTCACAGCGAGTGAGTGGGCGTGTTGATGACGTTTCTAACGCAGCTGGCACAAAACCGGAAGAAAACAAACATCAGTGGGTAAAGAAGAAGGGTCGCTTACACGAATATGGCAATGAAAATAGTCTAACTGGAGAGACGAAGAGATTCTGGACCCTTCTCTAGACATTATCTGGAGTTCTTATGAGAAGGTGTTGATATGAGGATGTTCTTACAGTTGGACAGAGCCAGCCCCTGTTTCAAGTCAGCTAAGCTAAGCTAACCTGCTGTAGGCTATAGCTTCAAGTTTAACAGACAGATACCAGAGTGGTATCAATGTTCTGATCTAACACCCTATTTCCCAAAATGTCAAACTTTAGATTTAGCAATTTAAAGAGATTGTTTCAAAACTATATTGATCCAATATCCAAAGCCCCTGAAAAAGACTTGTTTTTCTACATGTGGCGGTGGGTAGGTACATTTGACACAAAGAGGAAGACTGGAATTAGTCATAAGCGGCGAGCGACATAGGTTGGATTTTAATTGGGAGAGATCACATCCTCTCCATTTCACAGTGAACAAATCCCCTGTCTGTAAGGAATCACTAAGAAACCTGGAAAACATGAGTTTTGCGTCTGTCCTATTCCTCCTTCCATGCCAGACTGACTGTAAAGAAAAACATGCATGTATGTAAGTAATGTCCATGTTCACGGTATGAGAGCTCGTCTGCAAAAGAGAGTGATGTTCTTCATGTGAGCGTACAGCTAGATTTCTGACTGTGTTATATACAGTAACTCTGGTGTGGGGCCCCCCCTTGTTCTGTTCCAGCAGCCGACTCTGAAGTTCCCCCAGCTCTCTTGCTCATTTGCCTCACATCACACAGATGTCTCAGGGCGGTGCAGAAGATGTGGGGGGGGGGGCGGCTGGGCCGAGGCCAAGAGGCATCGGTGGCCTGTCACAAGTGAACAAGTGTGTGTGGTCAGAGATTAGGGAAGGAAGGACACAAACAGCTCCTGTGGCAGCTGTGGCTTTCTGAGTGCGAAGGATGCTGGACGACTGGAGCGAGCTGATTGGCTCGGAGAGGACAGAGTGGGTGTGTCCTGGCAGTGTCCTGCTTCCTCTGTGTGATCTTAAATGAGGAGAGTGACAATTCATCAGGGACAGGATGTCCAATAGGAAGACAGATCCCAGGGGTAGATAGAGGGCCTTGCAGCTGGTCTCTCAATGACCTTGGATCAAACAAAAGTTAGTCTTTCTCTCTCTGTCCTTCTCTCAAACACTCTCTGTGCCCATAGAAAAATGAGGCATTAATCAGCAGCAGGACTGAGAAGTTTCCAGTAAGTCATTTTATTTTAAGCCAATGGGCCTCACTGTTCCACAAATAACATTGCTTTCGTCGTCCATTCACTTCCCTTTCGACTCTGCAACATTTCCACTCCTGCACACTTACATTTCCCTCCTGAGAGAGAGGAGGAAATGGGGGGCCTCACAATGTGAACGAAAGCTCTTTGAAAGTGGCTCTAGTGAGGCGATATGCTCCTTATAAACGTTGAGCAGGGAGGAATTCAGAGGCGGACTGCTGGGGCCTGGACTGTCTGGGAGCTGCCTGGTGTTTTCCTGTGTGTGATGCATGCTAACCCGGGGCCCCCTCGACTTCAGCATAAAGAAACCTCTGTAAGGCTGAGTCAGCTCCAGCCTTAATTCACCTCATTGGTCTCATTGCTTGATTAAATTCAACATGGGGACTCAGAAGGCCCCAATTTATCTCAAAATATCTCATGCATTCAAACAGAAGGATGGAAATCAATCGTTATCAGTATGAGAACTGAAACCTGCCTCATGTAGAGCAGATAGAGAAACAGGCCGTGAACTGCAGCCAAACCAAACACATCGATGCACACTGATAAGTATTGTCAGTTTAATAGTGGGAAATATTGTTTCTGTGAGGTAACTCTTGTTGTAATGACTTTGTCTTAAAATTGAAACCATTCGAGCATTCTTGGCCGACTACGGCATTGCAAAACAGACTACATTTATCCAATTAAGCGTAGAAGACAAAGGAAGAGTGTGTGAAATACAGAAAGCAAAGCCTATTTAGCATGACATAGTTCTGAAACGACCACTTTACTTCAACCACAAAGCAATTGTTTGGTCCATCTCTGGCTCGCGGTGAGCTTACCACCACAGTTAGTGACTTAAACAAACACACTCTTCATGTGATGGTGAAATGTCGTTTCTATATTGCATAATTTAGCATTCCTGAGAGCCCCAGAATATTTTTTTTTTTTAAAGACAAACAGGGGCATACCAACCCTATCTGCAGGAAATGCCATTATATAAGTTAGCATAGTGATGGCGTGTTCAGGCGGTGGATGACAACATCATTCTCCTCTTTCCCCCGACATCCAGACTGGCTTTGATCCTGTTATAGGAGGGGGGGTCCAGTGGAGCAGAGGGGCCAGCCCGCCTGGTGGTGCCCATACCATTAGCTTGAATCTGTATCCACCAGGGCGTTCCTGTCTCTGGCCATGCCAAGGGATTTCACATACCGGGCAACATTACTGAAATCATCTTATCTCTCACTCAAGAGCAGGAATATTAGAAACGACTCAGTAATTGCTCCGTCCTCTGATATAAAGATTAAATTCATTCCAAGACTCTTACTACAAACTGTTCTGTCAGAGAAATAGTTTGACATCATGAGGAATATTCACTTTCTCACAGAGAGTAATGTGAGCAAATTGACACAACTCTCATATCTGTCCATATGACGGTACAGCCAGGAGACGGTTAGCTTAGCTTAGCATTAAGACTGGAGACAGGGGCACTTCGAAACAGCTTCTGGGCTGGGAACAGTTGCCAGCTAACCTGGCGTTCCAGATGTTTTGTTACACAGAACCATCTGAGAAGCCGTCATTGAAACTGTTTGGAAAAAGGGCGGGCACTTTTCAAAAACACTTGTGATTGTATGAACCAACAAAGCAAAATATATTTTCCATTGAGAAAAGCCTTCAGTGCCGTCCTCTGCTCATCCTTCAAGGAAGAAATACTCTCCAGTTCTGATATAACAAATGCTATCGCTGCATGTACGCTAAACTCCTCAGGAGCCGCCTTTCCGTATCTTCATGCACACATAAATCGCGCCACTAGCTCCTCTCAGGACAGAACGCATTACTCGAAACCTGACGAGGAGGGTTTTTGTGTGATATTATACAAATCTAGCTGCCGTGCAAGAGAAGTTGCAAGAACATTCCCAGAAATAGTCAAGCATGTAACTCTCCATTAAACGGGAAATTGCAGTTTTTACACTTTGGTTTTTGCACAGATTAAACAAATGAGATAAAACATGTTGATTAGTGAGCTTTTAAGATGCTGGTAGATTTAGCTTCCTTTGCCAGCTGTTTTCAGAAGCTGGCTGCTGGCTCCATCTACATCTTGTGTGATATCGATCGTCTTAGTTAGCTCAGCGGGAAGAGAGGGAATAAGCATGTACCCAATATATATCATACTATTTCTGTTTTTTATCCTGGAACCTGAATTCCCCCATGTCTTTTACACTTTACTTAAGGTGTAACCCTTTTTAGCTCAGAGAGTTTAAAATCCAGTTGAACAGGCTTAGCTTTAGTGTAGGCACAGACAGAAGGCACTTCCACCGCAGACAAAACCAGTTGAAATCAAAACCTGGAGATTAGTCTTAATCAAATAACAAGGTAGCAGAACCGGATACCAGGGCTTTGTTACGGAGCTAAGAGCCCCCAGAGCTATGAGAGGTGAATCATACTGATCATGATACGACATGCTACGCACACACAAAGTGATTTCACACTCCTGGAAACATGACATTTGATCCTACTAAACATTCCCACAAGGACTGCCTTGTTTAGCGATCTATCAGGCCTCTTAATAATAGTTACTGCCCAGGAGAAAACGTTTTCCTCTTTGCCTAGAGTTAACTCATCGATTCTTCCCACCAAAAGTCTGGGAGGAACAGCACTTATTCGAGTAGTTGTTCAAATGTCAGCCGCCCCACGCTGGGAAAGAAGGAGGTTCACAGTGCGGCTGCGGCCTAAAGCTGCGATGATCCAGTTGATCCTCGGCCGCAGCTTCCCAGGACCGAGGCCGAGTCCCCGGGGATCTGATGCTGAAGTTCCGGCTATTTCCCTCTGTGTCTTCAGCACTGTCCATCCCATAGTAATGACCTACATACTGTATGCACACAAGGTTATGCACGCAAGACGGAGAGTGCAAACGAAGACGGTTCAACCCCCTGTAAACTTGTTTAGCCATGCTAGCGGTGCGGATGGAAGCATTGGATGAATGCATTGCCATGAAATTTGGTACAGGCATTCACTGGTGAGGATGAATCCTATATAACTTGACAATTGTTGGATGCATTGTCATGAAACTTGCAACGTATATTTAATGTCCCTACAGGATACGGCATGACGGCGTCTAGAAGCCACCAAGGCTAACAATTTAGCAAGTTAGCGAGCTGGTAACGTAATGCATGAAATGCAAAGGCATAATGACGAGAAGAGGCTATTGGGTCTACGTTATTAAACAACAAAGAAAAACTTGACTAAATTCACAATATAATTACTAACCATCCCCCGAAACATGAACTTCCATGGCCTCCGCCAGTTCTGAAAACGTCACCACTCGTCATATGGACTCTTCTCGTAAACACGATAAACTCAACCGCATCTGAAGGCAGCATCAGCAGGCTAAGATGATAAACATTATATCTGCTCAACATCAGCATGTTAGCTTTGCCATTATGAACATGCATGCTGACAACCTTACAGAGCCACGAGCACGGCTGTAGATGTAATCTTGTTTTAAACAAGGATGCTTACACTTTTTAGCATAATGTATGCATCCAAAAACTGTTATCAGTGTCCCCATAAACCTTGCAATATTCCATTCTCATGGAAATCGAGGGAGGAGCTGGCTGCTTCCCTGACAACCTAGGATGTCTTTGTTTCCGAAACTTATGTAATCATTGATAACAGGAAGTGAGGCATATGTTTGGGTTAGAGCTACAGGCCAGAGCTCAAGCCCTTGGTCAGGATTCCCACTGTCACTGAGGAAATGAAAGCACAGGGAGGCTCTCTTTATGGTTAGCCCATAAGGACATAAATACTCACTGGGAGAAGCAATATTTTCAATTGGACTGCAGAAAAACTGATGACTGGGCAAACAATGAATTGCCCAAGACAAAATAGTCTCTTAGAATTATCTCTGCACAAAACAGTCTCAAAGCCGGTGAGACACACAATGCATCATTGAATTCATTCTCTTGACCTGGTAAAAAAAAAAAAAGCAAACATTCTTGAGGAATGTGTGAAATGTTCAGCGTGGGAGGAGAAGTCTGACACATGTGGCTGGTTGCAAGACATGAAAAGTTGCCAGGGCTTTCAAGGTGCGGCTCCTCTCTCCACTCTTTGCAGTCCGGGCTGTCAAATTGATATGTGTTCTCAGATGTAAAGGGGACTGTGTGTATGTTTGCATTCTGTAGGGTTTCCAGAGTTCAGTCTGTGGCTAATACAAATACAGTGATGGTGGAAGTAAGTCCCACAATATTTAATGTCATGGTCCACTGCAGCATCATCTATACTGACCTACAAAGTACACACAGCATCGAACCAGAACTACAGTGACTGCACTGTCCAGTTAACTCCAGCTAGTGAGATAGCCTTAATCAAAGCTAATTTACCAACTTGTTCCTGATTATCCTTTAATTGTAAGAATTTATTTTCATCCTCCGACATCTTAATAATTGAGTTTTATTACTCCACATAAATAAGGACTCAGCTAAATCTAATTATAATAAGAGAAAGTCAAAAAACACACTGAAACTTGGCCTAGCTTAACGTTAGCCAATTAGCAGTCTCTGCACCATTCATGTATTTATTTAAAAACAATAAGAAGCAAGAATATATTGTTGTTTGTAATGTGTTCTCCCTTGCCCTTTAAGTTGTCCAAACATGTTGTGCACAAGTGTAACATAGCTGTGAGAAAATGAATGAGGCAGAATGTGAACCAACAGGCTGGTGAGGAGCTACGGTAGCAGCTGAGGGTTGCAGACTATTGCGGTTCAACAGAGAGGAACAACAAAGGTATCAAAGGCCAACAACAGCTGGGTCTGCTTCCTCCAGAGAGCAGCGTTTGATGGATGGGGAACATGATATAGACTTTTCCACTGTTCAGCCCCAACAGCCTGCATGACATTCGATATTTCACCGCACATGTCCAGTCTGAACTAATCGTCTTGACATGACACACAGAAGCGTTCAAATCTCAAAAGAATGCAGAGGACACGTGTCATTCGTGTACCAAGTTGGGAAATGTGCTTCTTTCTCATCTCACAGATAAGAAATTCAAATATGTGACATTCAACTGGTTGAGAGGGTATGCACAAGAGGGGGAAAAAGTGATAACACATTCCCTTATGCTATAATCATTTCCTCACTCCGGCGGAGTTTTTGCCTCGACAGCTCGCTCACCAGCTGAGAGGCAGAGAGGACGCACGGGGAAATGTGCAGCATCGAAAAATAAGTCCAGTTTTGAGCAGCTCTTTGAGTAGATTTTACGCAGCCATTCAAAATGTGCTTTATGCCCTCAGATGGAAGTGAAAAGGCTCAATCTTTATTATCACAGTATGTGGTTTCAAACCAACAAAACCAGAGTTAGCAAACACTTCCCTCACGAGCTGAACGGTTTATCTACAATACACTTAGAGACTTTAAAGACGGGGATGTTTTTATTTTAAAATCCCTTTATTTGCTCTTCCTGTTGGTCATGGCTATTTTTTGTATTTCTCCTGCTACGTTAAAGCTGCACCAATCAATATTTTTATAATAGAGCGCTGCAGAAGTGATATCCCAGAAATGACTTCGCACTGTTGCAGTTCCCGTCCTCTCGTCTCGAAGCCTTTTGTTGTGAGACGTCAGTTGTGAACAAGTGTTGCTGCTGGATGTGTAAATACACATCTGTTTGCTAACACGCTCGCTGCAACAACTTTAGAAGGTGATAATATGTCAATATGTTCACAGCTTGCTGTGCTGCCCCAAGTGGCCAAAAGAATCAATTAATGGAGCTTTAAGATATGACGCTCTAACTGCCCTTTCACTTTATACACAACTACATTTGGGGGGCTTTAAGGAGCTTCACAGCACATGCAACACATATTGTAGTTATGGTAGCAACACCTACACTGAGTGATTGCGGTGCACACAGCTCAGTGCAGACCCTGACAGAGCACTGCGAGTGAAAGCATTCAAAGACTCAATTCAGCGAGAAACGTTTTTAGCTCAGTCAGTAATTTTTGCCCACAGACGTTGAGTTGCATCTGGGCCGTGACAGAACTTCGATGTTCTCACCACCTACAAGCTCAATGTGACCTTCTGTTCACAACTGACAGCCATTTATCTGTCAGTGATGTGGGGAAACAACAATGGGCAGCAGACAGGCGGACGGGCACGTGGCAACATGCTTAGCACTGCACCCTCCTTTGACACAACAGGATCGCATGTTTTCCCACACAGGATTTAGACACCAAACGTGTTCACACAACTGATCTTCTAGATGACAACAGAGAGGTTTATATAACCTTCCATCTATGTAATCAGAAGATCAGCGCACCTCTTTTCTTTTTTTTGTACAACCACCACATCTCAGGAACATGGTGGCATGACTGAGCACTAAGAACCTCTATAAAAGATAAAGACTGGGTTTTATTAGAACAGAGGTATCCAACATCTCTGCCCGGCCCATATGCTGTGTGTGAGACTGGCCACAGGGTAGAACCAGGACTCATTCACAGATCTACTGCAACCAATTAGGCTTTACTCACGTTGCCACATCAAATAGCTGCTTAAAAAACTAATGGGATTGCATGTTATTGTCCTGCTGATGGGATTTATGTCTACAAGACACACATCTGAACCTGCAGTGGTTTAATCCTGTTTCCAGATGTTTCATTCTTTGGCCATTATTCACATGTGCTAGGAATTTCAGAATAATGCCTTGTGGAGCTTTACATCATCTACCAGCATCCGCATTGTAAGGCATGTGAATTTCTTCAGAACTGAGAAATTGCACACTGATTTCAATAATACAAACAATGACTGGCTCCTCTGCAGCCCAGAGGTGCAGCAGTTCGGTCTCACTGCAATGGAACTCTGTGTGGGCCGAGAGCTCGTTGACGTCGGCTCTCACAAAACTTCCACATGAAAATGCTTTTGCGATGTCATATCTTGGAGAATAGGCGCAGTTATCCACACGACTAAAGCAGTGGATTGTACAGCAGATCAAACAGGCTGGCCTGGGGCGCAATATATCAGATTTAATTTTGAGTTGAGGCCCTTCATTCATTTCTGACATTTACAGTTGGATCGGTGCACCCCCCTCTCCGAGGCCTCTTGGCTCTCAGTCTGCACTGAGGCCCCACCAGCCACTCTGGAAAAACCCGGTGCCTCTGACTTGCATTGCCTGGCTCCACTTGTGTGTTCTGTTTGGCCCGTGCCGCTGTAGGAGTAGAGCCGGCCAATTACCAGCTGCCGCTCCGAGACCAATATGATGTCATCCTCCCGCTCCGCCATAACTGGCTGCAGATGAGAGGGGCTGGGCCTCTCAGCAGCCTTATTCACTTAACGAAAAGCAGGAACGCATTAAAAAAAAGGAAAATGGTATTGAATATCCCTCAACATTAACATTTTTCTTCATCTAAACTCACTTATTGTCCGTAATACATCACAGACTGGAGATAGCAAAGATAATAGCTCAGCAGTTTGTCTCATGAGCACCTTGTTTGAATGTCCCTGATAACAGCCCATGAGAAAACAGTGGATATGCCATTGTGTTTTAAGGCCGGTGGATTTCACAGACGTGAGGCGGAAGTGAGGTTTCAGAGGCAGAACCCTCCTTGTGTTATCAGCACGCCCCACCTGGAAGAAAATCACCTGCGTGATCAAGTTTGGTGCTTGTTGCGGCACTCCCTCATTCTTTAAAAAGCAGCAGTCAGTCAACTGTGTCTTTACATATCAAAGGAGAGAGTTTACCAAGAACGCTTTAGATACACTAAGATACAGTCTCACTGCACTCATTCACGCTCAAAACACACGCTCACAAAACTCTGGAGACTACTTAAGTGCTATCCCAGAAGGCCTTGCATTTCCTAGGAAGTCTAGAAGCCACATCAGAGAATCTGAAGGGGCCTGTGGGCTGCAACAGATCTCCTCTCATTTCCCCACATACTCCATCTCCAACGCCCCACAACCACACACTATGTATGGACTCTGGAGATGATATATAGCCTGAGCTGATAGCAGGCCACAGCTAGGAGTATAAACAAATGGCAGCTTTAACTGTTTAGGTGTGCTTGCCCGTGATTTTATCTTCATGAGAAAAAGAATCAAACAAAACATTTAAGGAAAAAGGTTTACCAACTGTCCACTTTCCTTCAGGTGTAGAGACTGTTCGCAGGTAAAGACAACTACAGGTACAGCTACAGCTACAGCTATACTCTGGAAGTCTTCCTGCACGTTGTATGCATGATTTATGATTTGTGGCAATCCATCAAACATTTGCTGCAATATAACAGTCTGGACCAAAGTTATGGACCATGCTTAAAAATAATTACCTGAGTCTGGCCTTCAGAAATGCAAACTGTCATCTAAAAGTAACTCGCTGCCTTTCTCTCCCCCATAGCTGAAGATGCATTCTCAATAATATCTGTTGGTATTTGTTGTGGGAGAGTGAAAAGGCTTTGACAGTAAATTCCTCTCTAAATCTTTACAAGCCGAGGTTCAGATACGACTCAGGGGAGGGTGGGTGAAGCGAGGTCAGGCATTTAACCGCAGCATGAGGTGGTAAAGGAATGGACTTCATACCTTTTCAAATGAAAAGGTTATTAGTGTAATCATTTATGATTAATGAATGGTTAGAGGAGCTGTCATTTATTTTTCAACTGAGAGTGTAGAGGTTAAAGGTCATGTAATAGCAATGTCCCTTTGTGGCAGTGACTCCCAACCCAGGGGTCAAAACGAGACCTCTCAAAGGATCCCTAAAATAATCTAAAGAGGTCTCCAGATGATGATGGCGATCCCAAAATGTCTTTAAAAGTTGGGAACCACTGCCATCTCTGTCTACCGTCAATCAAAGTCTTACCTATCATGTCTGCAGGAATATTTGAAATCACTACGACCTCTTCGCAACGACTGGTTTGGGTTTAAATATGTACCTTTTAACTAAAACAAAACATACATTGTTTACAATAAGTTGACTTTTGGTTTCACACAGGGCACAAACAGCGGAGTCCTGTGTGAAAGTCATCGTGTTTGACCAATCCATCCGTCCACCACAACAAAAGATCCTAATTGACTTTACATTGCTCTTGTGGTGCAGTCACACAGTTTTAACGCAGCACGTAGCAGCACCATGCAATGCGGTGTTGTGTCCATTTTACGTATTTCTGTGAGATCAGGCTGAGAATGGATGCCTCGCTGTCTGTGAAAATAATAAACGAGGGATGTACTGCAGTTATCCAGAGTCCCATCATCCTCTTTAATGAGGGCTGACTCCTCTCTGTAAGAAGACCTCTACCTTGTCAATGTGTCTTTGAGTCTGCGCCGTAGAGACTGTGTGAGCTATGCCCCGCTTCGCATTCCTCTGCCATCCAACCTCTGTCCAGCCTGGACTTTCCCACAGAACCCTAAACCCTGTGAATGAGAGTAGGCCTTTGTTTCAGGCATTTTTCATCCTGATCCCAGCAACTTCCCTATGGTGGAATGCAACAGGAATGCCAGAGCCAGCTACCTGGCATTAGAGAGTCTTTGTGCGGAAATAGGAGAGGCTGAAGGAGAGAGCAGGTCAAAGAGGTTTGACAATGGATAGCTCACTTCTCAAGGTGCCCAGCCCATATTACAGAGCGAGTGAACAGTAAAACCCGGGTCAAGTCTCTAAACATGGCAAGGTGCACCAAGGAGAAGTGAAAAAAAAGCAACATTGTTTGCAGCCAGGTCAGTTTCGTTATGAGCTCTCACCGTCAGGTTTTTCTCCTACTGTACAAATCATTAACTGGAGTGCTGATGTAGCAACTGATTGGCATGCATGCACAAGCACGGCTGAAATGTGTGTCTGCAGCAGTTAACAGGTTGTTATAAGCTTATCACTAGCTGAGAGCTGGAACGGTGAGGCAGCGGTTAGCCTCAAGGTGCAATTCCATTCATTCTTGTTTAGTGAGAGACCAGGGGAGGAGGATTTTTAATTTGAGGGATGCCATGTGAAGATAAGGATTTATTATGACACTATCTGGTGAGGTTTTCTCACAGCAGGTCACAACAAGAGCTCATTTAAGTGACAGTCAATTGATGCATCAGATGCATAGCACTGCATGAGCTAAATGCAGCCTTGTCTCTTAAAAATGACATTCCCATAGCATGAAACGGCGTTGTCAATGACATTTGATGGTGGTTAGGGTACATAGATGGGTCAAACAAACACAGGACATTCACCCTACTGTACTCACCCTAACGTAAGTAAGATTGTAGTTGTATGGGAACAGGTTTGTCAAAATGACAACACATCACATCATAATACATTTTAAAAAGGCACTTGTACTGGTACAGGACCAGTGGAGGGGCCAACAGTGTGTAAGTGCATATACATGGTGACACGTCAGAGCAGGAGCTTTGAGGGAGGACGCTCGCACACTGTGAGACAGACAGTTACCTGGGCCTCGTCAGTACAGCCATTTCCCCTGTAACTTGAGCAGCTCGGCTTCTAAGACGTGCGGCTGATCTTCTCTGGATCCTGAGTCTTATGATAAGGAGCTGAGATAAGGCGCTAACTGAAGGGCAACGACAGAGCTGTGAAGACAAGGGTGGGGCATCAGGTCATATGTCCCTGCATGTCATGATCACAATTATCAAGGGGGCCTCCGCTCACCTCCGGTGAGAACCAACATCTGTAACATGCTGTCTTGGTTGGAAGTCTTTGATAATAAATATAACTGAGATTGAATATGTATCATTAGCCACTAAATGGTACTGTCTCTTTTGAGTCGACCAAAATCAAAGTCAATCATCTGGTCCAAACCAAACCAGACCAAATGTTATCCGCTCTTTTTCTTTTCTTGTTCACTTATAGCAGTTTGACTGTTTGACATCCCTTCTTCCTAGAAAACTCAGCAGATGTTATATTTATTGCGCTCACACTGCCAAGAATCTCGGGGAGGACAACTAAACATGTGAAGAGAGGCAAACTTTCCGTTGACCAGACTCCCCTTCTCCCACCAGTGAGGACATTTTATGAACTCACTGGGGAATGATAAGGCTTCTATTCTCGACACGACCGCTCATACTACGAATTCCAGTAGAAATCACCGCAGTATATCCACAGACTGATGTATGTGCTAACACCTAAAGCTAAACTACCTGTTATGACCTAAGTATGAGCCAAGGGCAGCCATTTTTAAATTAGAGTTGAGTTCCAAGATGGCTATAATTAAGAATTTAGATAATTTGAATAAAACAGGATTTTTTTTCTCAAGGCCTGTGCTCTTTTATTTGATTTATCACTTTTCTACATGAGAGGAAATACCTAAGTCATGCAGCAGACCTTAAGTTCTTGTTTGCTATTTACAAAAGCAGACTTCACCATGGTCACCAGACCTGGACTTTGGACACGGTAAGAGCGAAAGAGAATTATTTCCTATTTGAAACCTCATTATGTAACCAAAGGATAGCTGTGTGCGCTGGCTTGCCAGCCCTAAAGCAGCATCCAGAGAGTTGCTGTAAGATTCATGATTAGAGCAGATGAGTTGCAGTCAGAAGGGATCTCGGTTTTGACGTTACAGAGGAAACATCTCCCCTTGCACAGTCATCATTCCTGCGATAAATCAATTTCACAAGCAAGACCGGCCACCATTCACAATCTCTGTCATGCGCGGAAAAAGGGGAACTGTGTAGAGACAGGGCTTGAATGACTTCCTTTTTAAGGCTGTAAAAATAAAACCAGAAGATGACACGGGTAACTTCTGAATGAAACATACAGCGCTAACACTTCCCTACAATGCCATGTACTTAGACATCGTGGCGCTCTGAGCTGAAAGCTGATGTGAGCATGCTAACATGTTTACAAGAGCAAGCAGGTATAATGTTCACCATCTTAGCTAACATGCTAACATTAGCTAATTAGCCCTAGCAATAAGCACAGAAGAGGCTGGTGTCAACTTCACACAGCATGAGGGCTATTCTTTGACCCAAGCAACATGAAAGGACATTAGTGGTGATTATCATGACATAGACAGGAATACTTGCTGGCTGGATGTCAATGTCGAAAGGCACGGCCATTTATCTTAGCCTGTGAAATCCTCCACAGTTAAGAGTGGTTCTCAAATAGCTAAATTCCATTTTCTCCTCGATGCATCACAGTGGTGTGCTCACCTAGTAACTGGTAAACACACATCAACAATAATGAAAAAGCATAATGAACCTCGATATGTTCTCCAAAGAAAACAGTTTAAGTGTTGCCACACTGCAATGCCTGAGGAAAATCATTATAGCCGACGTGCCCACTCTGCGATCACAACATATATCTGCTTCACTTTACCGACTTATCGCTGTCAATCACTATCACTGTTGGCAAAGTCATATGCCAAAGCAATACAACATAAGGTGTCCTTGGCTGACTGTCTTAAAACCTGATTGAGATAAAGAGCGAAAGCAAAATTGGAGAGATTATGATCTGACAAAGTGTCTGAGTAACCGCATCCAGGGGCCAGAGCTCAACTTCAAATAATGGAGACAAAGACCTCAGGCATGTGACACGTGCTTGGAAAGAAACGAAGACGTCCAGACGTTAACTCAGACTTTATTCGTGTGGCCTCAGGGTGTGCTGCCTATGTCATGCTATTGCATTGTTAGTGGTCAATGTCAGGGTGGTGCTGGACAGGTGTTTGTCTTACACCTACTTGACACATGGTATACAGCATGAATTATTAATTAAAACTCTTCAAAGAGAAGAATCACTTCTTTGTTGTTGTTGCTTCTCCTCTCACCGTGAGTCTGGATAATGGGTATCCACATACCAAATGTGCCTTTTGTACAGTGATGGAAAGTAACTAATCCACCTTCACTTAGTAGTTAGTTTGCAGATTTAGATAATCAACAAATACAATATGATGTATTTTATAGATTAGACCACCCAACAGTATGTACATTTGTTAAATGAGCTAGCATCTAGTAGATAATAACGATATTATATTGCTTGTAAATCCATCCACATACCCACAAACCTTTGCTTTCATGTTAAAATGCACATTTCTTCTTAGTATATGTAAACACGACAGCCTCTATAGTTTCCAACGTCCGCTTCTTACTTATACAGTCAGAGAAACAGATGAGATCTCAATGTGAAACTGACTCAGATCTAGACATATGATATAAACCTCAAGCCCTGGTCTTTGAATGTGGGAGGAAGATACCCCCTATGCAGAAAGTTATGCGCGCCTGTGCCGCATGGCAGCGAGATGACTAAGCATGAGGCTCGCTGCCTGTGGCACTGTGCAGACATGTTCCATTCTGTCAGAGCGCTGCAGCACATAGGCACCATTTCACACGGTCCCCCAACTGTTGGCGAGGCGAGTGGGAACTTTAGAGGCTCTGCTGACTCTATACCGAGCATTTAGGTACTGCTGTGGCTGTAAATCGTGTTACTGGAAGACACAAACAAAACAGGCATCTAAGTGTCTTAAAGCACATTCATTTTGACATCAGCTGGTGGGAGATGTGCCGGTGTTGACACATCAATAAGAGCAAAAAGCATTAAAGTGAGTCATTCCAAATCAGATTGTGTCTGTTATATTAAAGGACCTGCAGCTTGGGAGAAAATGCAATACATCATACAAGAGTGAGATGTTGAAGGATATTTTATATTGTTGTTTTTGGCAGCCCAAATGTGAAAAATGACTTCATTGTTCGTAATGAGTGACTCATATATTATACAGCAATGTCAGGAAAGTGAACACTCACTCCAATAGCAGGTATTTCCCCCCAAACAGGGAATATCTAAGCTAAGCATTTTTGTTTTTAAACCAACTTCCCCCCCCCCCCCAGTATCAGAGTGTGTTCACAGTGTGTGTGGTCTGAGGCTGGAAAACCCCGTCACTGTGTTGAGTCTTCATCGCCACCTATTGGTGTTTGGCAGAAATGTACTACCCCAGGATAAACCACCCCTTAAGATGCATCCTCTCGTTTTAAACGGGGTCCCAAACAAACACTCACTAAACAAATGAAAAACAGAACAGTATATACACTAAATATATATATAATTTAGTTGTTTGCTGGTTGTTTTTTTCAACAACAAAACAAGTTACAACCACAGACTAGGGAAAACCAAAAGAAAAAGACTCTATAAATAGAGCAAAGTGATATAAATGTAGTAGATATAGGCTTTTTGTGACATTTGTTTAAAGGTTTGTCAAAGAACGTATTATTACAGGTACCTCAATCCAATCAGAAGGAAACAAAAGCTTCCTTAGATACTGTTCCGATGTGCAATCTGCATAAGCTCAGAAAATTAATTAAAAATAAAACCATGTACCACGTACAGTAAACATTAAATAAATGCGTTTCTATCTCATAATTCAATATTGCACCGAGACCCCAGGTGTAATTCATTGGCATCCATCCATTCAGCCAGAAAGTTGAGGTTGTTGCATCTCCTCTTTCGAACCTCTTCTGTACATTAACATGTATGCTGTGCCTCTGTAAGAAAATAAAAGGATGCACAGAACAAAGTTACGTTTCTACGAGAATAATATGTGAAAATATAACAAAGTATTGGGCAAAAACCTGCTGAAAGACAAGTCTATGAGTTCAAGAAAGCCCTCATGGCGAAAACATGAACACCTTTTGGTCTTTAATCTTCACCGAGGAACAGACAATAAGTCTTTGTCTAAAGATCAAAAGCTATTTCCGCAAGTAGGAAGATAAAAGCTGCATGATAGCAGCGGGAGTCAAGCATGTAAGGCTTTAAATGTTATTAATAAAAATCCTAAACTCTGAAAGCAACTGGAGGCCAGTTTAAGCGGGCTAAAATGGAAGTCACATGTTGTTGCTTTGTTCCTTTTTGCTGAAGGCTTTGGTGGCTGTATTACAAATGTTTTGAAGGTGAGAGATTGTATAGACGAGGCAGAACACAGAGAGTTGTTAATGTGAGAAGAAATAAAAGTCTGAAAAGGTATGAAGCTCAGAAATTAATTTCAGAGCATACTTTTCTGACCAAGAGTTAATGAGAAGACCAATGGTGTGGCCAACCAGGAGTATGCCGTTGTAAAACAACAGGTGACCCAGAACATAGCCCTGAGGCACTCCACAGCCATGGGAGGAGGAAGAATTACCCGTTCTAGCTTTGAATGAAGAAATAAAAACCAGACTAGCTGTTTAATGACAAGCTATGCAACAATGGCTGCAGCTTGATGCATACAAATATAATAATGGTATCAATCTATTGCCTAGAAAGCAATTTCCAAAATGTTGAAATATTCTATTAAGAGCCAGAAATTAAAATCTTATAATGAGCAATTTACCCGCCATGTCTTCCGTATGTTCTCTGCACTTCTTCCCAGGAGGCCTATGTGTTAGAATTAAAAATCAGTGACAGAATTCATCACAAATTTGCATAAAATGGAATTAAAGTGAAACAAAAAATCCCTCTTGGACAAGTGCGAAGGTAAACGCTATATTTTCCTTTTGCTAATGACACGATTTCAGACACAAGACGTACGGGTATATATGCAAAACATCTCCAAGGCTTAGAAACAAGGTCTAACTATTCATTGTGATTGATGAAGTGTTCCATTCACAAATATGTTTTATACAAAGAGTGTTCAACAAGTACAAGACAAAAGCCAAATTGTATTTATTTTTGACTTTGTGAGATTGAGCGTACCTGTTGTACGCGGCTGTCATCTGCAGAATACCAGCGCTGGTTCCCCCTGTGACGAACGAAGGCAGTATAGTGCCCGAACGTTGCAGTTCCAGAGTGCACTACCACTGCATGCAATGTGTACTTGCAGTCATTCTGGAAGAACAAATCAACTTAAAAATGACAAAAGGATACAACATGCAGATGTTATTATTATTATCGTCATTATTATGATTTAATTACCTGGCCAAAGTCTGAGGACAACGCTGCTTTATGAGTCTCAGAGAAGTCAAAGGTTTCTGGAAAGGTGACCCTGCAATCGAGTTTTCGGGTGTAACCACAGCTATTACGGAACCTTTTCAGGTGCACGCACAAGATACGAGGCAGGGAGAGCAGTTTGACAGCCTGAGGAACAAAGAATGATGTTTTACTATGTTGGCTCATACTTACTGGGAAGCATTTAAAGCAAGCCTCACCTGTTTAGAAGGAGTCTTCTTGCCACATTGTTCACAAAAGCAGTTATTTATGCCACTTAGCTCCTGGTACTCAAAGAAGGAGGTAATGCAGCCTGTCTGAAAAGTTAATGTAAAGAATACTTGTAAGTTCGACTTCAGCGAAGTTTACAGTAATAGTTTAGATGAGAAGATTGAGACCAGTCTTACAACTGGCTAGTAAGCGTAAAGACTGGAAACAGGGTCCAAAGGTAACCACCCATCAGCACCTCTAACGCTCAGTAATTAACACGTCATAATGAGCGTTAGAGGAGCTGGACGGTGGATGTTGTTGATGCTGTTTCCAGTGTTTATGCTACCTTCATATTTAACCCAGACACGAGAGTGGTATCGATCTTCTCATCTAACTTTTAGCAATGGTTACATTCCCCGAAATGTTGAAATATTCTTTGAAAACAATCAACATCTCAAGAAGAAAATGAAATCAGCACCAGTGAGTCGTGATCTTCCTTGACATGCAGAGGCAGGCTGAGCAGGTAGCTGGTCCGAGTCTGGACGGCGGAACAATCTAAACACTGCAGGTACGTCTCAACAGAAATCTTGTACAGATTCTGGATTTCAAGAGCCTGGCACAGAAAACAAAATCAAGCACAATATTATAGATGATCGCTTACAGGTGGGAAAATAAGGATGATTAAAGACCCACCAGATGTTTGTCATCCATCTGCTGTTGCACGAAGTTCAGGATGAAGAGGAACACCTCGTCAGCATCATGCTGCGTATTAACTGCAAAACATGTCAGAAGTTGTGGGATAAACCGCATCAATATTCAATATTTGGAGAGTTTGTTTTTACATACGTCGAATGGAGTTCAAGTCCAGAGAGCGGAGGAAGTCACTGTGAGGAGCCGGCTGAGGGAGGTCCCTCCTCATGGCCGTGAGAACTTTCTTCAGCTGCAGAGGAACGTTACGACTGTCCGTTGTCGTACCAGCTGTTTGCCACCTTGTGAAATTCATAAACCCTCATTATCTTTTGTTTATAGCACCTGAGAGGAGCAGCCTTGGATCCAGGATTATTTATTTATCAAGGGAATATCTGGTCCTTTTTTCTTATGTGTGTCCTGATGCCACATTCCTCCTTCAAAACAGACAGATTAGGGCGTTGACTTGCTTTAAAACTGCAGGTGTGGCAATCGGTTGTAACCAATTAACACACCTGCAGGGGGAGCTCAAACTTAAGTCATGATGTCATAAGTTTTATTCAATATACATTTTAAATCATACAGAGCAAAGTCATAGTGTGGATAAAACTAGGAAACAACTTACAGGTATGTTAAGGTTGTGCTCTTTATTTAGGTTATCATGGTGTTATTGTTATATAAGTCATGGTCATAATGAATATGCAACTTAATTTCCTTACTTGTCCAGTAGGTCTCCTATTTCCCAGGTAGCAGAGAAGGTCTGCAGTAAAGTGTTCACACAGCAGGACAGACAGTGGTTGTTGAGGCCTCTCATTCCTGTGACACACCATCAGATACATCAAAATAATCCTGTTCCTGAAAACGTGCTGATGCTAAAGGTAAATACAGCTGCGCAGAACACCCACCTCACTTAAACACTGTATTAAAATAAACAAAGCAATCATTGTATAGAAGACAGAGCGAGAAAGAACTTGTTTGGTTTATTGATTCAAGGCCCAACGCACAGCAGATGTTTATTTTACACAGATCCAAGGAAGTGTTTGTTTTTCCTGCACACATGAGAGATTTATTGGTTGTGAAGAGAGAAACAGAGCAGAATAAAAGTCACTGATAAAACCACACATTATGTGTAAGGTTGGGGGGGGGGGGGGGGGGTTAATGTATCCGTATTGTTTTAACACCTGAAACAACCAGGTCTGTGTGGGTCTGCTAGATGTAAGGAACTTCAGAGAGTAAACATGTTAGTGGCCTGGTGGGTCCAGCCTACATTTAATTCCATTATATTATTTTCCACCTTATTCGCATCTATTACAAACACTAATACAAGCCTCAGAAACACTGGTAGTATAATGTACATTGCGATGATGTTGTATTTTGGTTACATTTAAATCTTACTTTTAAACAAAAATCCTCATCAGACAGGTTGAATGTGGTGTACTTACCAAAGGATCTGTCCCTCATAGGAAATGAGAAATAACGGCAGCACTGTGACATCAGCACAGACTCAGTGTGTCAGTTATCAGCCTGGAGGTCTGGAGACAAACACTACCGTCCCCGGGCTGCAGAATGATTGTGTTCCTCTCACTTCAGAGTAAACATCACCGTCACATCCACAGCTCCGGGTTCACTTTCGTTTTTACAATTCTGGGTTCGTCCCTTCGCTGGAATCGAAACTTAAAAGTTGCCCATGCGCAGAAACTTCATCAACACACGACACACGTGAAATAACTGTCGGCTTCATTTTCCTATTGTGATATTACTTCCTTTATCACACTTTATATTACATTATATTAAATACATCTGCTCCTGCACACACGCACAGATTTACATCATAACATAACACACACTTACCTGGTGTAAATGCATGTGTGTGTCAGACAGCTGATGAATGAATGTCAGAGTCAACCATTAAAAAGTTTTCCCACTTTCTTATTTCCGTTTTTCTAGATGTGTGCTTCACTACAAGTGTACAATCTCACAAGCCACAAACAAAATGAAAGAAAACTGTGTTCCTATATTCTGTGGAGCAGGTTGATGGCATCCAAAGTTTGTGCTTTTTAACTCAGAAAACAGCAAATTCAAATGTCTTTATTTGAGTTTTAATAAAAGATTTAAACAGGTTTGATGAAACTTGAAAAGGGGGGACACAAACCACATTCCAACAAAGTGAAAATTAATTTTAAAATGATGGACAAAACATATTGTGATCTTCAGTCTTTTACGGTCTCTGAGTGAGAGCCTGATAGTACGGTGCGAACATATCACTCCACGTCTGTCTGAGCAGCTGGAGAAGTTTGGAAATCCACATGAATGAAGACGGATGAGCTGCACGGAAAGAACAAGAAGAAATGTTCAGATTTATTTCAGATCAAATGTTTTACACTTGTGATGAAACATTTAACGTTTAATCCAACCTGGATCCATCCGGAGAAGAAGCATGTAGAGAAGGACGGCAGCCAGAAAGACTCTCCGCAGAGAGAATGAGCCAGAGCTGGTCATCAACACTTTTCTGTACAAACACCTGAGCATGGCTTCAAGTTTACGGATTACAGATCCTGTAGGACACAAAGACAATGACAACGTCTGCATTCATTTATTTGTAGTTGTAGGACTTTAGCATAATGCATGTCATAAGGGCGGAACTGAAATGTAAGACCTTGAGTTGAGACGGTGTGTGCAGGGATCTCAGAGTTTGGACTGATCTCGGGATCTAGAGGCGGTTCTTCATTCTGTCTCTTTTCTACAACGTCCAGTGCAGTCTGCCTCTGGTCTTCTGTGAACGCACCACTTCCAACCTCGCCGACGATGAGCTCCAGAGCCTCATCTCTGTGTCCAAGAGGCACAAGGACATGCAGCAGGTACAGCTCCGCCACCGTCCCGAACCCCGTTACTCTGCTGTTGGACGGGCAGTGTAACCAAACTCTGGCTGCGTCCTGCATCGCGGCTGGCTCTCCTACCTTGGAGTAAAGAAGTATGCTGCCAAAATGAGGGAGGAAATATATTAATCAATATGTATTTTACAGCTAGAAATGTCAGTCAAATGTGAGGATTTGCTGATCTTCTTGTCATTTATGATAGTATATTAAATATAATTTTGTTGGATAAATAAAGGAATATGAAGACGCTACCTTGGGGTCTTGGAAATTATAATGCCCATTATTTTTGTAATTTTCTGACTAGAACGATTCACTGAGAAAATAATTATCCACTTAGTTACAATGTCACTGTTTAAATCTAATTAAACAACTAAAAGCTTCAGCTCTACTCACCACATCTGCATTATTTTAGCTGGTATTTTCTCCTGGTGCTCGTACTGCTGGAGGACCCAAGACAGGACACCATGCCACTGGTTCAGCTCAGCCAGTGCTTGAATCCCTAAAATACAGAAGCCTGCCTTAAACTCTCCAAACCTGAGGAGACAAAACACAGAACCACACAGTGACATTATCATCCAGGCTGCAGGGAGCATTCAACTGATACTTCAGGTGCATTTAAGACTTTCACCTGTTGTCCTCTTGCTCCATATTGGCGAGGCTCTCCAGGCCCCTGTCGCATGTGTCAAAAGCTGCCTGGAAGTCTTTGTGGACCATCATTTGCTCTGCAGCTGTGTCCAACATGCTAAACATCTGTGTGAAAGAATAAGTGAGCTGCGGGCTGCAGACTGAGCCGGAGCTCCGAGCAGGAGCCAGGCTGGTCGAACAGCTACTCATGACCAATTTAACACCAATAAAACAAAAACCACAAACTATTTCACAACACTAAAAGATACTAGCTTTACTTTAAGCTGATTAGTTTGTTCCGTGACGTCGAATAAACCTGTTTGGAGGTCTGATGTGTCCACTATCCTCTCCTCAACGTTTTGTTTACAATCCATACTCCTTCGAATTTCCGGGTTCGAGGTAACTAGCCTATCAGATGTGACGTTCTTCAGATCGACTGACGCAGCCCATCGTCATCGCGTCATCGTTTGTCTCTCCTACTTGTAAACACGTGTGCGGAGCAGAGTGCGTGTTCCTGTCGGTCTACGGAGGGGATTTAAGCAGCTAAACTACTTTTCTGTAAGTCACCGCTTATTCTTTACGTGTGGAATAACACTACAACACTTTATTATTGTATCCTGCTCAATTACGTAGCTTTGAAGTGAACGCTTCGCGCTGCTTTAGCTTTGGTTAGCTAACAAGCTAGCAAACTGTTTACGCACATTGCTTTAGCGTGCTAATATTTAACTTTAGTCATACAATATAACTACCACGAAATAGTGATAGTATAACGTTCGCTTTATATTCTTGTTAATGTATATAAGTATGTTATAACTATCTTTCGTCTTATAAATAGTGAGCAGGTCCCTTTTTAAGTGCATTAAAGGCCCATGGCAGATTATCTGGAGGCCTATTTTATTTATTTTTTTAAATCTCAATCAAGAAATAACAGTGGATTGAACGTGATTTGTACAATTTGAACTACAGTCTTAGCTGCAGATAGCTGTCCCTTCTTATTTCGTAGCACTTCTCACTATTTATTTCTATAAATGGCCTGTGAGCTATATTTCCTAATAAAATTATTTCCTAGAATTGCAACTAAAACATCAGAGTGATTGATTTTTAACGTGATGCTGTGTTGTTTTAAAACTTCTTGCCTAAAATATTGTACATCTATGTAATTAATAGAAAAAAACAATTGAAGTGTGGGGACTTAGAGAGCTGTCCACTGTTAAGAGAAAGTATTGGATAAGAATGTGAAAGCCAGTTAGTTTGACTGGTGTGTGTTTGTTTTCTTTCTTCAGGTCATCCTTAAAATGGCAAAAAGCCTCAGGAGCAAATGGAAGAGGAAGATGCGTGCAGAGAAGAGGAAGAAAAATGCTCCCAAGGAGCTTGCCCGTCTGAAACAAGCTCTGAGTATGGATAAGAAAGGAGAAGCTGTCATGACTGACTTGCAGGAGATTGCCACTGTGGTGCCAGCTGACCAGATCAAGAAGCAGACAGATGTGGAGGGTGAGGGTGACGGTGAGTGAGACATTGGACACAGGAACAACAGCTTTTTAGTGTCTAGATTTGAGTTTTAGCCACAGATTGTCAGATTGGGTTAGAAGTTTACAATTATTTACATTATACACACAGCATTTGGTCCATTTTTCTTTTGAGAAACGACATGTTTTGTTATCATCTTTCTTATTTACGAAACGTTGTCTTGTGTTTACAGATGGGAAGATGGAAATGGACAGCAAGCGCAACAAGGCAACTCAATTGAATGAAAATGGACAGTACCCTGTGTGGATGAATCAACGGCAGGCCAAAAGACTGAAAGGCAAACGGATGGCAAAGAAAAATGGCCAGGGCAAGAATAAGAAGGGCATTGCCTGGTAATCCAGAGGAAACCAAAAAACCCTTTGCTTTGCCTTAAAGACTTTTGACACGGCAACACAGAATCACTTCATGTGTACTTTTGTACATGATAACTGTGGAGTTTCTGCTGCTGTATCTCATTCTGTTAAGTGGATTACAATATTCATGGTTGTGAAACAGACTGTTAAGTAATTCACTGCAGGGAAATGTTTGTTCTTATGAAACAGCAGCTTCATCTTCATGTTAGGACAAGTTTAGAGAAACTAAGATGTCCGTCATTGTCATGTATTCTCTACAAGTGAAGTCTTCATACTCCGCAAATTATTATTTTTATGTATCTATGGCTTGTTTGGTTTACTATAGTTGTATACAGACTGGGCGATATGGTAGAATCAATATTAATGGTGCACCCTCGAGGCTTAGACGCTACGGTGAAGGGCAACGTCTGGTGTTTGACTCACACTGGAGTCATGTGTTGCCTGTCATTCCTCATTCTTCACTGTCAGAATCTCTAAAAATAATTTGACTATTTCAAATATCGCTGCATATTCCATGATGAAGATGTGTGCAAAAATCATAAATGAACTCTTCTCACTTGTAACACAATAACTTAAATCAACCAAATTGCTTTTAAATCATCTATTTTGAGAGCAGAATTTAGTCAAATGATAAAACAATATGATCACAATGTTACATTTCCAGTGAAAGATGATAAATGATAATAGCCCTGACATTACTGTAAAAATGTCACTGATGAAAAAATGAAAATAAAACACCACAAAGCTTTTCTGAAGAATATTTTATTGCCTCCTATCAGTTCATTGCAGATACAAGTTGCAGCTCCGTACCACTAATACGGTCATTTTGGCACATTTTCTGACATTTATTCTGTAAACACGCTGTTGAAATGAATTCCCTGTTAACTTAAGAAACATGACTGTTTAAGTGAATTTGAGCAAAACCTCCTGCGCATGTCTCTCACTCCATCAACTGAACATAAGCAGCAGGGAAAAGACCAACGCGTCCGTTACAGAGCCCCTTCCACCAGCCCTCGTCAATCATCTCTATGTTGGTGATGACGTCGTCCGGGTTGAAGGAGATCTCGTCATCAGCCTCTGTGGACAAGGAGAGGAAGGGATTTGTCCTCACAGATGTTGAGAGATTATTAAATGTAAACAACAAAAGTGTCATACCTCCTTCATAGTCATAAATCGCTACAGCCTTCTGGCCAGACGACAGTTCTTCATCGTCTTCATCAGCGGCTATAAAAGAAAACATTGACATGAATAGCGGGTACTTCATACGTGAAAGGTTTGACATGTAACTGGCAGCAGACACAGACCTGTCGGCGCAAAAGGAGGCGGTTCAATAAGTTCCTCGTACTCTCCCTCATCTTCCTCCACAGGTGCTGCCATGTCGGGGAGAGGTGGAGCATCCAGGTGGAGGAAATCATCCGAGCGCGGAGGCAAGGCCGGCGGCTCGTCGTATACTGTTTCCTCCTGGAAACATCACAGAATATCTCAAATCCTGGAGATGACCTAAGAGGATTGAAGTATAACCCCTAACCCCAGGGCTGTGTCTATGTGTCGTAGGAGTGTCATTGTTGACAATAACAAAAATATAGAATAATGCCCGCCTTATCTAGTAAACGGATGAATTGATTATTCTATTTGTTTGTACATATTTGTTAGAATCAGTGTCTTACCTCTGGTTCGGGTATTTCTTGTATCTCTGGCATGTAGTGGTGGATTTCTGGTGGCGGCATTTCATCTTCCATCTTCCTCATCTTCCACATCTTCCTCCACATCTTCCTCATCTTCCGCCACATCTGGAACAGGAGGTGGACTGATTTCCTCGTCTCTGCTGCTCTCCTCCTACAGGAAAAAACAAAATGATTAACATGCATATTGACCATCAATGCTTCGTTGATATAATGTGTGCAGCGTGCACGTGTTACCTCTTGTCTGCGCTTGGCAGCCTCTCGCTCTCTGCCGTCTCTGGCTTGTCTCCTCTCTTTCTCTTCCTCGACTTTCTTCTTGTTCTCTTCATCTGAAGCTTTGGCCATGTTCTCGAAGCGAGCCTTCAGTTTTCCTGCGCCCGCACTTGCTGCATGATACAGAGAACATTGATGGAGTACACTGCATCATCAATATCTCACTGGTGGCTTCAATTGTTCACCAGAAAAGATGGCGCAGCAGCAGCAGGGTTGATTTATGGTGCGTGGAAAAATGAACTTACAGGCCTCCAATGGTTGCGTCTTTTCATACGCAGAGGTGGGAGACGCCATGTCTGAGAAGCCGGCTGCACTCTACAAGTGATCAACACAGAGGAAGATGTATTTGTATCTAAAGTTAATTAGTAAAATGGTTCATACATTCATAGGCCATGATGTTATGTGTTTATCAGTCAGCTGTAATACTGACCTTATCCATGCGGTCTTGCTGAACTCCATAACGACCTCCAAAACCGGCTGAATAATCTAAACGGAGATACATTCCATCAGTCTGACTGTACTTTACTGTAAGTGTGTCTTAAAATACACACGTGTGGGTGTTTCCTCACCTTTCTGTGACTGGTGTTTCTCCGTCTCGCTCTTATAATCATAGCCCAAAGCAGCTTTATCCACTTTCTCCTTCTCAACACCATACTTCCCTCCAAAGCCCTTTGAGTAATCTGAATGTGAAATGAATAAAGATTGATCAGATGTCAAGTGAAAAGGTAGAAATAAATGCTACAACGTAAGCTCACCTTTCTGTGACTGGTGCTTCTCTGTTTCTCCTTTATAGTCGTACCCCAAAGCCGCCTTGTCCACTTTCTCCTTCTCCACCCCGTACTTTCCTCCAAAGCCCTTTGAGTAATCTGAAAACATGTGGGTTGTTGGGGAAACTCTGTTATGCAGCAATTTAACAAAAGTAAAATATTGTACTGGTGGCGAGAAGGCGAGAAGTTTGGACTTACCTTTCTGAGATGCATGTTGCTGCACTTCTCCTTTGTATTCAAAGCCCATGGCCGACTGCACGGATAACACACAGGTTGCATTTAAGGTTTCATCATTCAGTGAAGGTCAAACAACGACGGTGGACTTTAAGAACTGAGTGTGTGAGACTCTACTTATCTTCTCACCTTGTCCACGCGGTCTTTCTGAACACCAAACTTCCCTCCAAACCCTTTCGCTGCATCTTTCTGGGAGGAGTGCTGCTCCACTTGTGCCACATAGTCGTGACCCAGAGCCGCCTGAACAGCAGAGACACGTTAATGAACGTCAGCCTACAGTTTGTATGAGCAGTGGATGCAGAGTGTTGGAGAAAACTCGTAAATATAAGGATCACTATATTTCGAGTATTAAAAAAAAATGCGTCAACCTTGTCCATTCGGTCTTTTTCGACTCCAAACTTTCCTCCGTATCCGTATGACGCTTTGGGAGTCTGCTCCTTCTGCTTCCCCTGCTTGTGCTCCGCAGTGACTTGGTTTCTGAGCGCTGCAACACTGAGGGGGGGGGGGGGTCACACAGGAGTCAAACACGCTGACACAGAGAAGCACAGCTGGACACACAATGATAGCAATATTTGTCTTTATCAGTTATTGTGCTTTACATACATTTAAACTATAAAAGGAAATGGAAACAAAGATATATTAAGTGTACTGCTGGAGGAGGACGAACACCAGCTGAAGGGAAGTCTTCACAACAACAATAACAACTTATAAACTCTTTATAAAGCGTGATTTATCTCAAAGTGGTACCAAAATAAATCTATGAGTAATCTCTATTCCTATTCTTACGTTCAGCACCACTGCCTGAATTATTAGTCTCGCCATGTCGACATTGTGAAAGCACAGTGGTTTAAATCTCACTGTCAGTGTCATCATATATTACCCATATTAGGAGACTTGCTGCCTGTCAGCTTGTGCTCTGCTCTCACTTCCTCTTCCTGTTGCTACACAGCACCCATTCTGCATTTCTTCTACATCGTCGGCCAGAAGTTGTGCACCTTCTTACCTGATGTGCTCTTTCCGTCCTGAACCCTCGACGGTCTTTGCTCCCCACCTCTGCTCCTGCTCTGATACGTCATTCTGAAACACAAAATCAGAAAAGGTTTGACTGACGCACACATCTTTCCCCCCCCCCACTGTGATACACACCTCTCCAGGAAGTATACAGTACCTCAAAGTCAGGGTCTGTCTCCCAGTCGTCCCCCTCTGCAGCCACCTTCATGGTCACATTGTGGCCCACGGCAGACTTCCACATCTGGGGAAGTAAAACATTCATTATCATGTGTTCCCAACTGGACATATTCAAAACTGTTATATATCTATGCATTTACAGTCTATTCACTTTTGTATTTATTATGTTGACTAAACAAACACAAATGTACAACCACAATCTCTGACCACCATTTTCTGAAGTCTCAAAAAGGAAGTTATTTTCAAGTCGAAACTTCATTTCCCCAAAATGAAACACACTTCAGTACTTCATGTCGTAAAAAGACACTAAAATACTAAAGAAACAGTATCATGACAGCATACTTCCTCACAATAACATTATTTATATAGGAAAGGCATACACAATATTCTCTAATTAATGCTAGGTAACTAATTGTCACTTTTACTATACTTATACTTATATATATATATATATATATATATATATATATATATATATATATATATATATATATATATATATAAAACATTTACTTTCATAAGTAGTAGATGCATTTAAGTAATTGCAGAATTACAGGTGAATAATAACATATACATGCTACCTTATGTTAGCACTTCCCATCTTAGTGTATTGTAACTTCTCCATGTTTTGCTAACGGTACATTAACTTTAACTAGTTTACTTCTTTAATTAAAGGTTTAAAGGTGAATAAAACTAAAAGCACATACATATAGGGTTGTTAAAGTTAGTTTAAAGACAAAAACAGCATTACCTTTCAGCTGTCAGGGTGATATATCCGTGTTTAGGAAAGAGTTACACCGACAAAGTGTTCATGAACTTCACTCACGTTGTGACAGTTTAATGGGCGACAAGTGAACGCGCATCTAGCGAACGTGCGTTGATGTAAATAATACAAATGTCATCCATTTTTATCTTACTTTAATTCAAAACACTTATACGACTTTGCAATTGTATTATAAAATATGTATATGTAGTATAAAAAAATAATAAAGGCATAAAAAAAATGTTTTAATTAAAAAGTAAGAAATGCTGCATTCAAGTGCGCTCGAAAATCCGAGAATGAGCGACCAGACACATTGGTGATGAGAGTAAATAGGGAGTTTTAAGATACAGGAGCTGCTACTACTACTACTAGTTTAAAGCAGAAGCAGTTAAACACACTGATAATTACGGGTTACTATGTTAGTCACAGTTTCTGACCTTTAAAACTATTTTATGAGCAGAACTTGAATGCCAACTAGAACTATGATTTAGCAGGTTGTGTGTAGTTTCAACACTTGGGGGCAGACTCACACAGCCTAAACACAATAGCTCACAGTGGTAGGAAAAGCCTGGGGGTAAATGAAACTTTACTTCACATAAAAGCACACTATTTAAAAAGGTAATACAATAAACTCCCACAAGGAAAGTTCACATCCTGCTTGAAAAAATTAAATGTACCGTTTTCTCCAGCTGAACCTGTTGTTCGTACCCACTTTAATCAATTCATTAAACTACATCTGAAATATTTAAACTTCCATGTTCAGTAATTCACTGGCTGACACGAGTACAGACAGACACAACTCAGATGTTCAATCTTTATTCTGTGCTTTAAGCACTTTTGCGAAAAGTGACTTAAGTGTGTCAGCAAAAACTCCCTTATAGAGAAGCAATGTAGTGTTTTTAATGTTTCAAAATGTTATAGTATGTCACTCATCCCTGATTAATAAGACCCACTTCTTAATTGCTTCACAAATAAAAGGAAAATGTAAATAAAATGTCTTTTTTCCCCCCCCCGACAGATGAGCAAATAATTAATGCTTGACAAGATCTGTCCCTGATCTAAACCACCGACACCTTTATTACATTTGAGGTTTCTATACAGCCCTTTTTAATTAACAGTTATTTACAGTTTAAGTATATTTCAGTGTGTAACACGTGAAGAACATGAACGTTAAAAGAAGAAGAGTACAGAGGGATCCTTTCACCAACAGTGTGCGATTAAATAAACAAGAATCCAGAGGATGATGTCAATATACATGTGGATAACTGCTATAGGCAATAAATTATGCTACATCAGAGTAGTCTTTAATGGGATGGAGATCATTAGAAAACACGGCAGTCTTTCTCCTCAGGAATGAATCCACACTGTGGGAACATTGCACCAGAATGGCGGCTTCATCTGCCATAAAAACTACAGAGCAAACTGTAAAATGTGTGCAACAGCAGCATGGACGAGGACTCTTAGTGGATATGTGAAGAAGGAAAACCCACAGCCAGCTGACGTACGTAATACATATGAACACATATCAATATAATGATCCCCTTTTTTTTTCAATGTGATTTATATAGGAGGGAAAGAAAAGAAAAGGAAACGAGCAATAGGAATGTGTAAGAACAGAAATTGCACTGTGCTCCGATTTTGTGCATGAAATGAGGAGAAGAGGAAGAGACCGGACTATAACGGCACGTCCTGAACCACAAGCCATCTTAAAATAATAGTTTGACATTTTGAGAAATGCGCTTATTTGCTTTCTGGCGACAGTTAGATGAAAGAAAAGTCGTCCCATGTGCCCAAAGGACTACGACAATAATACAAATGGTTACTTTTTACTTTGGTTTCTGTATGAATTGAAGATATTACTTGTTTAATAGTGAACATTTTGAGTTGCTTTTGGGTGGATTGTAATCATTGGAGCCGTGTCCGCTAACCGTCTGCAGGCTGTGGCGGCATATTTAACAAACGGATGATCTAGCTTAGTCCCCTAAATGTCAGACGACTTCTGCTCTAACGTAAAGTGACCCTTTTATATCCAAATCTAAAGGCACGTAACACCATCTGCCAACATACTTCATTATAAATTCTCTCTTGTTTTCTTCTTAAACCATAGATTTAAGATGAGTTCCCTCATGTCCTCCCTGCTTGGGTTTCCCTCAGTCATACACGAGCAACATAGTGAACACCAATGACAACAACCTCCTATATAAATCTACATACTTTGGCTAAAGGATTAATGCTGCATTCATGTGCATATTAAGCAGAAATATGCCGTAAATGTTAAGTTGATGGTAAGAAACCCTTTTATTAATTTACGTCTTGCAGATCAACTCTTTGCTCACATGTCATTTGTAACATGGTGCTAGGTTGTAATCACTATTTGCTGTCCACGTAAAAGATGGACTTCTTTCTTGTCTTCTACTTCTACTCGACTTAAAGCTCTCAAAGACAGAAGAACGACAATCTGAGGAGCACGTGAACGCAAGCATTAAGTCCTGTAAAGTGCAATGTTTGTGTGGAGGAAATCCTTCACACCTTCCTATAATTTATTACATGTAACAATATACAAAATATTGATGGCTTGGGTTAGGTCTGCCTCACAGTTCCTCTCCCCTCCTCTAACTCGAACTCTAATCTGTCAGGTTCCATTTAAAGGAGCTGCTTTCAGAGGAATCCTCCCAGACACAGCAGCAGCAGGACATGCACAGTGAGCAGGTACAGGCTGAGCAGCAGAGGGGTACGCTGACGGGAGCAGAAGGCCACTCGGAGCATCCGCACCAAACCCGGGCCGCCTCTCCGAGACTGAAAGAGAGGGAGGACAAGGTCACGGGACGCATTCAGCTCATAAGTCTTTATTATTATTATTAGAGTTATTACTTTGACAAATGAGGTGGAACAGGATATTAGTGGAGCCTTACTCGAGTGACGGCTCCTCCCTGCTCGATAAAAACAGCCGTCTCTGAGGGATCCTCATCTTGTGCAGAGTGCCGTTTAGCCTGGCTGTGACTAAGAAGAAGAAGAAGAAGAAGAAGAAGAAGAAGAAGAAGAAGAAGAAGAAGAAGAAGAAGAAGCAGAAGGAGAAGAAGAAGAAGAAGAAGAAGGAGAAGAAGAAGGAGAAGAAGAAGGAGAAGGAGAAGGAGAGAAGGAGAAGAAGGAGAAGGAGAAGAAGGAAGAAGGAGAAGGAGAAGGAGAAGAAGAAGAAGAAGAAGGAGAAGGAGAAGAAGAAGAGAAGAGAAGAAGGAGAAGGAGAAGGAGAAGGAGAAGAAGAAGAAGAAGAAGAAGGAGAAGGAGAAGGAGAAGGAGAAGAAGAAGAATTTTTTTTAAGCCAAACTATTAATCAAGAAAATATTCAATCGATAAAAACAGAAGAGGAGAACAACAGTCAGGTCATACCGTTTGAGTTGATCCTGCGTGGCCATTAGCTGCTCCTCAGCAGCCACCCTCTGCTGCATCTCTTCATCCAGCCTGATGTAAAAGAGTTAAACATCGATTAGTATGCTTAACGTAAAACCTTTAAAAACAGTATTCCTGGTAAGGTTTGACCTAAACAAGACCTTCTCTGTAGCTCTTTGACCTCAGCTGTGTAGGCGTGGCCGTCTAGCAGACTGCTCCGCTCCTGTGGAGCTCCAGGAGCGCTGTCCACTTCCTCTGTAGCCTGTAAAGATGATAGAGGATTCACATTATACATTAACATCCTATACATCCCAAAAGTGTATATTATCCTCTCGAAGCCCCTCTTGAACTCCTCTTCATAACCTGAAGGGCTCAGAAGTACATTTTGAATCACACTCAGAAGCACAAGTGTACCTCTCTCTGATAGTGTTCCTGCTGAAGTTTGGGCTTATGACTGCGGGCTTCTTCCAGCATGGCGGTGAGATGCCGCAGCTGTTGGTCCCTCTCCGAGAGTGTGGCGAGGGTCTGGTGCTTCAGCTGCTCAGCTTGAGCCATCCAGTCAATACGCTCCAGTCTAATGAGATCACACACATTTAAAAGCAGGGTTCTTAAAGACTACGATGACAAACCGCTGGCTCCGAGCCTCACCTGAGAGTTTCTATTTCCTGCTTGCCCATTTCCACCACATTCTCAAGCTGCATTATGAGACTGAGCATGTCTTCGTTCTTCTTCTTCTCCTCAAACATCTCCTGGCTGACTTTAATCAGCTCTCCCGCTCCCAATCGAGCCAGCTCTGACTTCTGCTTCTTGATCTCAGACGTCTGTGTGTGAAGCTGCTCCAGCTGCACACAAACGGAAGGAAAGATTAAAAACATACATGTTGAAATACTGTGGATGAGAGAGTTGTGATATACTGAAATCTTTTGTCAGACGTGTAACACACCAATCTCTCCCTGTCATTCTGCAGGGCTTGCAGTGCGTTCTTCAGTCCCCACACTTCTCCAGTGGAGCCTCCCGGGCTGACTGCCGTGTGGCCTCCTGCATTACTCATCTCTTCCAGCTTCAGACTCAGTTCCTGGGCCTTGTTTAGTGCCTGGTCCCTGCTGTCCTGGAGGGAGGCCATGGCTTTTGAGAACGACTGGTTCTCTGCTCTCAGCCGCTTCGCCGCCTCTCTCTCCCCCAGCAGATTCTGTTCGACAGTCAGCAAGTCTCTGGCCAGCTCCGCCACCCTCTCCTGAGCACTCTCTGACTCTGTCCGCATCACTCCTCCCTCCCATCGCAGCTCAGCTAGCTCTTTGCTCCTGCTCTCCTGCTCTCGTCTGTCCTTCAGTAGGCTGTCCTCCAAAGCCTCCGCCTGTTCTCTGGCTGCATGCAGCTGCTCCCTCAGCTTCTCAACCTCTGCACCGGGAGCATCGGTCACCTGTGAAGCTGACCTAAAGTCAGCAGCCTGGCTTAGAGTCTCGCTTTCCACTTTTACTGCTTCTACTTCTGTCTCTCTGGCTCTGCTAACGTTCTTTACCTGACTTTCCAATTCCTCCCGTTCCTTTTCCAAAGAGGCAATGCGCTGTCTCTGCGCTGCCAGAAGCTGTTTGTGCTGGGAGTCCTTCATGCTCAGGACTTGGTTAAGTTCATCGCGGTAGCCGTGAAGCTGAGCGGACAGCTGGGCCTTTTCAGCATACAGGTCGTCTCTCTGGACCAGCAGAGCGCGCAGCTCTTCTTTCAGGCTGTTGTTCTCTCCTGCCGCCTCTTGGATCAGACCGTCCTTCTCCAGCATCACCTGAGACACAACACAAATATCATACCGTCAGGAAGGGTATTAAAGGGGCAATCAAAAGGACCCATACAAGCAACCATGCTCGACTTGGACTAACACAGTTTTGTAAAGCGTCTTTGAAACCTTCATATAAGAACAGGGAAATGTGAAAAAGCCTTGGAAATGTCTGTTAAACCTGCACTCATTCATAAAGAAATGAATACAAATGTTCTACATTTCTACTACAGATATTATAAGCTTTTGTTTCTTTGTGCGTTACCTGGAGGTGTTTCTCCTCCAGCTGTTTGTACATGTTGAGGACTCTGTCTCGGTCATCCTGCAAGGAGCCCATGGCCTTCATGAAAGAGTCCAGTCTGGCTTTTCTGTTGTTGCTCTCTTCCTCTGCCTTCCGCAGTTTGTCTTCCAGATCCCGTAGTTCCCCTCTTCTCTGCTCCAGCTCCTTCTCAGCTTCTTGTGCCCTGCTGTCGGCCTCCTTTCTAGCCTCCTCTGCCGCCTGGGAAGCAAAACAGCCAGCGACAACAACAAGTGATGAGAAATTTGACATCCATGAACAATATATAGCATGTGCTGTAGATGAAAACATGTTAATACCTGAGCGACAGCTTGCTCCTTCTCTCCCAGCATTTCCACTTCTCTCCTCTCCTTCTCATTTAACTCAGTCTGCAGACTCTCTGTCAAGGCCTTAGAGGAGCGCAGGTCTGTCTCTAGTTGCTCCACGTTCAGACACAGCCGCCTCTCTTCTGCCTCCCGCTCCCTCAGCTCGGTCCTGGCTTGGTCGACTTCACCCTGCAGCCGACCAACAGCCTCCTCCAGAGCTCTGGCTCTCTGATTGAGACTCTCCGCCTCATTTTTCAGGGTGCGAGCTTCATTTTGTGCATCCTGCAGCTCAGTTGTAGTTTGCTGAAGCTTGCTCCTGTCCTCAGCAAGTGCAGCTTGGAGCTCTTTGACTTTCTTTTTCTCCTCTTCCAGTTTCAGCTGCAAATCGTTTTGTGCTTTCTCTAGTCTGAAAGAAAAAAAGAACATTGTGAGTTATGAGCTGAAAGCAGAACGTAAATTAGGGAAATAGGACAAATGCAGAGAGACGTTATTACCTGTTCACTGTAAGCTGAAGTTCCTCTTTCAGGGCAGATTCTCCCTGAAGCTGTTCTGACAGTTCCTTGGCCCGAATTTCAGCCTCCCGAACTTCAGCCTCCTTACCCTGCAGAGCATCACTAAAGCGAGTCTCCCATTGACGGGTCTCGTCCAAAACTCTGTCGCGGTCGTCTTGCAGTGAGGACATGCAGCGCGAGAAGGCAGCTAGCCTGGCCAGAGACTCGTCCAGGCGGGCTTGAACCTCCTGGGCTCGTCTCTCAGCTGCTTCTGCGACCTCTCTGGCCTCCATAGTGGCTTCCTCTTCCTTGTCCCTCTCTCTGTCCACCTCTTCCAGTCTCAGCTCCAACTCCTTCAGTTCGGCTCCCAGCCTGAATCTCACAGTGTCCAGGGTTTGCTCTAACTCTGCTTTCATCAAGGCTTCTTTCTGTTGGGCATTCTGCTCCAGGGTTGTTTTCTCAGCTAAGGCCTTGCTCGCCTGCTTCTGGGCTTCATCCAGTTGGGATTTGCAGCCGGCCAACTCTGCTTCGGTCCTTTGCAGGTCTTCTAAGGTTTTGGAAGTCTGCAGTTGGGATTGTTCTAGTTTGTTGTGGAGCTCGTCATGGCCTTGCTGCAGCGCCTTAGCTTCTCTATCCAGCTCGCTGATCCTCTCCTGGTACCTGATGCAGTCCTTCTGCAGCTGCCGGACCTCCAGCTGCTTCTCCCTCAGCAGCTCTTCCAGCTGACGCGCTCTGCTCTGGCTGCCTTCCCTGACCCTCTGAGCAGACCTCAGCTGTTGCTCCAGCTCCCTCTGCTTCCCAGACTCGGCTTCGGCTTCAGCTCTTTCTCTCTGGGCTTGCCGCACGTCCTCCTCCAGCCTGGCAGCCCTGACGCTCTCGCTCCGCGCCTCGGCTTCCAGCTCGGCTCGCTCCCTCTCCAACCTTTCCACGTCCCGCTGCAGCTCGGCGAGGTGCTCCCTGTTGTCCGCCGCCTCTTGCTGGTAGCCGGCGATGCTCCCATTGAGCTGAGCCAGCTGGTTCATCAGACGCTCCTCCAGGTTGTCTTTCTCACTTTCAAGGCTTCTGAGCAGCTCTTTGAACTGCGCCTCCCTCTTTGAACCCTCTTCAACCAGGCTCTTTTCTCTCTCTTTGCCCTCTTGCAGGCACTTCTCTAGAGAGACCATAAGGTTCTCCTTCTCTTTACTCTCCTGAAGATCTTGCCAAAGAGAGGTCAGCTCAGCTTTGAGTCCAGCCTCCTGTTCCTGCCACAGTTCCCTCTCTGCATTAACCACTGCCTCCGTCTCCTTCATTTTATCCGCGAATAAAACTTGAACACTTTCAGTTATTTCTGCTTTTTCATCAGTCAGTTGTGAATGCGTTTCTGGTGCACGCACTGCAGCTATTTGTTCAGCTGGGGTCTCTTCAAGGGGTTTCTCTTTGTCTTCATACAGACTCTCAACGGGCTCTGCTTTTGTCATGATTATGTCCGATTGCTGGGCGGTGACCACCTCTTCTACAACAGCTGCATTTGTTACATTGTCATCCTTCTCTCCTGTTTGGGCAAGCTGTTTGTTCAACTCTTCAATCTGCTGCCCTAAAGTGTCTCTCTCTGCCACAGTAGCATCCAACTCCTCTTGAAGTCTTTCAACCTCCGCTTTGAGAGCCTTGCCCTCTCGTTTTATCACAGTCTTGTCCTGCATCTCTCTAAGTCTCTCGTTCTCCTCCTCTAACTCCAGTATCTTCTGCTGCTTTCCTTTGGCAAACTTTCTCATTTTGTCTTTCACCAAATCCACTTCTTTCTGAGCCTCTTCGGACTGTCTTTCAGCTTCCTGCTTCCCGGCCTCGTGCGCCCTCACCCTGGCGGCGATCTCTTGTCTCTCCTGCCGGGCGGCTTCCAGGACTCGTCTCACTCGCTCGGCCTCGTCGCTCACATTTTCATACGACTTGAGCAGAGTCTCGTACTCCTCTTTCATGCCTTGAACCTTTTCCTCGCTCTCTCTGCAGACTTTGGCGGCTTCTTCTTTCGCCAGTTCCACTTCTCTCTTACAGGCGTCTTTCTCACTCAGTATGCCCTCCATGGCCAGCTTGAGGCTCTCGCAGGATGATCCTAAGCTTTGGTTTTCCAGTAATGTCCGGTCAACCTCATCAATCAGTCCAACCCTTTCCGCTCTCAGCTTCTCCAGCTCATTCTCCGCTGACTCCATTTTCTGCTGCAGCTCGGCTACAAGCTTCTTAGTTGAAGCCAGTTGTTCTTTCTTGGTTTTGTTTTCTTTCAAGGCCTCTTTGCGAGAGATCAGGGCAGCCTGAAGTTTCCGTTGAAGCTGCTGGATCTTTGCCTCGCTGTCTTTTTCTTCCTCTTGCTTCAGTGGAACCTCGACCTCTACCCTTTGTGCTTTTTCATGCTCAGCAGTTCAGTTCTTCCTGTAAAGAAGATATTAGCTGATCCTTCTCAGACACCGTGTCCTGCATCGAGCGTATGAGAGAGTTCTGCTCGCTCAGCTGCTGACTCAGCTCCATGATTTCATGGTTCTTACTGTCGAGGAACTGCTTGAAGTCCTCCACTTCGGCCTGAAGAGTTGTGATAGAGGGTGTAGAATCTGATGATGCTGCGTTGGCTGCAACTTCCATCTCTTCTTTCAGGGTCTCAGCGTAAGACTCAGCTTGGTGATACTTTTCTCTAAGGTCATTAATTTCTTCTGAGAGTGCATCAATTTGTCTTTCCTTTTCTCTTAGTGCGTGTAGCTCTTTGCCCAATTCCAATACCTCAGCTTCCTTCAGTGACAAACTGGTCTGGGTTTGTTGCAGATGCTTCTCTAGCTCTGTGTTAGCCATGCGCATAGTCTGGATGTCTGCTCTAAGGGCTCTCACAGATTCCTCTATTTGTGCAGATTGGACGCCAGACTGCTCTGCAGGATGCTGAGCTTGATCGCTGGATTGTGGTTGCGATGAATCCGTCTCAGATGTGGCAAAATCTACCCAATCCTCCTGGACCCAATCACTTGTTGTTTGCTTTACCACTTGTTCTGCCAGCTGCTTGGTCTCATGGAGAGGTTCTCTTTCGGTGCCAACCTTTTCTTCTAAATCTCTCAATTGGGTCAGAAGAACTTCTCGCTCGCCGCTCTTCACCTCAAAACGTTCCATGAGCTCGCTGTATTCTTCTTTCTGCTGCTTCAGCTGTTCACGGTGGTGCCTATCTTTCTCTTTCCCTTTGCGGATGGTTTCCTTGCGAGATTCTTGGGCCTCTTGAACTTTCTTCTGAAGGGTTTCGCACTCTGCTTCAAGAGAGACCACTTGGGACTGTAACACATTTGAACCGTCAGCCTGCTGGGAGTTTTCAGCTTCTTCACTGAGCTTTCTATTCAGAGCAAGCGTCTCAGTGAGAACTTGATCCTGCTGAGTAATTTTCAGCTCAAGAGTCTCAACCGCCTCTTCTTTGGTTCTAAAAGCTTTCTCGAGTTCGATGATTTTAGCCTCCATTTCCTGAATATCATGTCCTCGGGATTGTTCTACCTCTGCGATGTCTGCAGGAGTTTCTTCCTTTGCCGGTTCATCTCGCTCTTTCCATTTCTTTGCTTCTTCTTCAAAATCTCCAACCTTCTTCATGAGCTCTTTGCGTTGCACAAGTGCAGCTTGCAACTTCTTCTTCGTGGTCATCAGTTGGGTCTCCAGCACTCCTTTCTCCTTTCGCACACTAGCGAGTTCATCATCTACATCTACGGTTGAGTCTTCAGAACCAACTTTCTGTTTCACCTCTCTGACTTTCTCAAGGTCCACTATCTGCTCCTTCAGTTTATTGACTTCCCCGTTTATCTGGAACTTCTCTTCTTCTGCTTGGAGGAGTTTCGCTGACATACTGTCGTTGAGCTCCATCACCTCTTGCTCTTTTTGGTTGAGACTGAGCTGTAGCTCGCTGATCTCCGTGTCCTTCTCTGACAGCATTTCATTGTTGAGCTCTGATGTCTGAGCGTATTCCAACATGCTGTTTTCCATATCTTGAAGCTTCCTTTCGAGCTCAGAGGAGAGGAGCTCTCTGTCCTCCAGCTGAGCACTCAGCATCCTGGCCTGCCCCTCCTTCTCAGAGAAAGCTTGACAGGCCGTTTCCAGATCTACCTGCAGGGCCTGGATCTTCTCTTCCTTAGTTTTACTTTCAGTGCTTAAAATGTCTACCTGTTCTTCTAGAAGCTGCATTTCAACACTGTGTTTCTCCACCCCGGAGCTGCTTCGCTGAGAGATCTTGTCCAACTCCTCTCTAGAGTATTTAAGTTCTTCTTCAAATCTGTCGGACTGGGACTCTGCCTCTTCTTTGGCAACAGTAAGGGACTGCGTTTCTTCTTCCAGGATCTTGATTTTCTCCTGTGACTCTGCAGCTGCCTCTCTGAGCCTCTGAAGCTCAGCCATCAGCTCACTGTACCTCTTCTGAAGTTCCTCAGCTAAGGCTTGAGCAAAGATCTGACCAGAGGGCACGCTGCCATCTGTGATGGAAGAACTTTGTTGAGTTACGTGAACTTGTACCGTCTCTCGGATGATGACAGAGGAGGACTCGACTTGAACTGTGGAGGTTTCCTGCTCCATGCTCGTCGCCTCCCATGACTGCAGCTGCAGAGCGCCAAAGTCCTGCTGGATGGACGGCCACTCCTGGCCTCCATCTTGGTTCACAGCTTCCAGGAGGGTCCAGCTGCTGTGGGCCACCTCCGAATCACTACTGGCGACCATCTCGTCTGAGGAGGTCCCTTTGGATTCTTCTGGGGACTCAGACTGATGTCCAATAAGCTCCGGGCTGCTCTCATGATCAGCAGAAATGGAGATGACTGAGGTGTCCTCAGCCACTAAGGTGGTCTCCTCTTCTTGTGTATCCTCCATGAAGTCAGAAAGGGCTGCAGAACTGTCATGGGGAGGAGTACCGGCATCCTGACCCTGATCTGGAGTCTGATCGTAGTTTTCACATGACACCTCCCCACTGGAGCCGTGCTCCTGGGCCAGTCTGAGGGACTCCCGCAAGGCAAGCAGCTCATTGTCTTTTTCTAAAAGCTGCTGCTCCAGTTCCAGAATGTGCTCTGTGGAAGTCACCAAAAGGAGTAAGTAATTAGAAAAACAGTGTTCGCCATTTTTTCGCTAGAAAAATTACGATTAATTGATTATTAAAATATTGGCCAAAATGACATTTAGTCCAGTTTTTGTACCTCTCTTAGCGTCAGATGAATCCTGCGTGGACGGCTGAGCCACATCATCCCTTTCAGGCGTCTGAAACAAAAAAATTAGAATTTTAACTTTTTTTTTTTTTAAACTTATGATTAAACATTTATTTATTTTCTGTATATAAAGAAGGGGGGGGGCAAGACCTTTAAAAGTGCTATAAGGCCTCTGGGATTGTTCATAACTCTATATCGGCAGCACATAGGGCTGTAGCGTGAGGTGACGGTCGGACAACAGGGTCAGTTATAACAGTGGATCAGTGCAGAGAGGATTAGGCACACTTCTTCACACCGAGTGGAAGTGGTGTCCGTCTATGACCCTGCGTCTGTCCCGTCTCAGACTGATGGACGGACAAGTTGTGACCCTGGATCGGGTGTAGAGGATAAGACCAGTCAGACTGCCCTGCCCACTGTCTGACTTTGTAGATAGACTATTAAGAACTACTTTAACTGTGTACACCTCAACTTATACTAAGCTTTCAGTCCCACATCTTTTTCATCATATGAACAGAGACATTACGAAGGCGACGAGAAACTTTGAAGTTAAAGCGTTTTGTATCTGGATATACATACATGGTGTAAAAGAGGATGGTGATTGGAATTTGATGGAACCAGATCGACCACATTAGGAGTCAGACAGGTTCTCATTGTGATCGGACCCGGTGCGCATGTGACCCGTGCAGCGTGACTACAATCGCAAAAAGAAAACCTGTCGAGCAAGTTGAAACACGTAGTTCATCCTCTTCCTGCTAGCTTAAGCTGCCTGTGTTAGCTACTCTTCCCTGACGAAGTAAATGACAACATTTACATATCGGGCCCCGTTCACTAATATGTGTCTAGAAAAACCTAGAAGTATCTGTGCGTAAAACATTTGTGCATCAGGCCCGTTGAGATCCGGTCCCAGCGCTGACAACTGATTTTAATACCGGGTGTAAATAGGTTCTTAGCACTGACCGTCATAATGTGATGCTCCAAATGTTGTATCCTGGCAGCGGTTTCCTCCTGTTCTCTGGACTTTATGTCAAGTTGTTCTGAAAATCAGAGATTCATATTAAAACATCTGGATAAAACTAAAGACACGAACACACTGAGTTTCATTAACCGGCACGACCAGACACATTTTCTTACCCTGAAGGGTTTCCATGGTGCGGGTGAGCTCGGCACAATGTTCCTCTGTCTCGCTGCGTTCGTCTTTCAGCCTCGCCACTTGCGTCTCAACAGACCGCACAGTGTCCAGGAACAGGGAAAGGTCAGCAGGGAAGGAGACCTCTTCTGCCGATTGCACATCTTCAAGAGCCAGAGAACGAAGCTGTCTCCAAACGTCCGCCAAGATCTCCCCTTTCTTCTGGGCATCTTCGTGTTCCTCCTTCAGCGTCGCCAGCTCTCGCTCCAGTTGATCAACTTCTGACTTCTCAGAGGTATCCTGGCTGGCACGGACGACTGCCTCTCTCATAGACGCAAGTTCACTTTCAAGCCGAACTATTTCCGCCCCGTCGCTCTCTGAAGCATCCTGGCTCGCTCGTGCGGCTGCGAGCTCAGCCTCTTTCATCAGAGCGAGTTCTCCCTCCAATCTGGCAACTTCCATCTTCTCCCTCTCCAGAGCCTCCTGACTAACATGCTCTGCCTCTCTCAAGGAGGCCAGCTCGCCCTCTCGCTTCACCAACTCCGTTCTCTCTCTTTCAAACTCGTCGAGGCTGGTTCGGAGGGCTGCGACTTCTGCGTCGGCCCTGTTGGCCTGTTCGTTCCACTGCTGCCTCTCCTCCTCCCTCTGCCTGAAGGCTTCGGCCAGCTCCTGCTCCATCTGCCGGAACTGAGCGGTCAAGATCTGAGCACAAATCAGACAAGAGAGAAGGAGAAAGAGGATATAAGTGTGTGTGTGTGTTGTGTGGCGAGGCCAAACAATGCATAATAGTGACATGCCATCAAGATGTGGGTGCGGCTGTTTGAACAGCTTTTCTTTAATCAAGCAGGAGCTGTGAAACATCTATGCGGTGTGTGCAGTCTCTAGACTAACATCAAGTAAATCCGGACATAGACCTGTTTTTGCTGATCGGCACTGCTGACTTCCTGCTGCAGCATGTCCAGCACTTGGGACCGAGAGTTTAAAGCCTCCTCGAGCTCTTCACTGCGCCTCTGTGACACGTGCAGGACCTGGGAGAAACACAAAGAGACCAAATGAAGGTTCCAGCTTCTAAAATGTGAACATTTGCTGGTTTTCGTCTTCTAGGATAGTAAACTGAATATATTTGAGATTTAAATAAAATACCCAACGCTCTACGATCAACACAAAGTTGAAACAAACACTTGAGTTATTTATAGAACTCTTGGATCTTGTACCTGCTGAAGCTGGCTGTCGCTCTGAGACTGTGTCGTGACCCTCAGCAGCTCTTCTTCATGTTTCTGGATCTGTTCCTGGAAACGCACGTCCTTCTCACAGACCACAGTCTGCAGTTTCTGCAACTGAACGCAAAAACAAACATTTAGAAAGAGCTTTCTCAGAGTATGAGTTATCAAAAGACAGGTTGTGTCACCTGTTCAGCGTGGGCAGATTCCTTCTCTTGAAGGATTTGTTCTGTGGTCTGAAGTCGCTCCTGCAGCTCTCTGCTGTTGGCCTCCTCCTCACTCAGCTTGTTCTTAAGTTCTTGGAGGTCCTCCTCGACTGCAGCACCGACTCCTGTAAAAGAGCTGTCTGGACTCTGCTGGAGACAAAACAGATGTTCAAATCAGATACAAACTTTGAGCTTTATTGTTAGTTTGCGGTGGCACATCTTAGCCTGTATAAGATCTTTGTGGTAAAATGCAACTGGAGGATAATTAGTTATAGTCCCACAAGCACAACACAGACTATGTTCAATGTTCAGACATTTTGGTGCTTGATTTTTCCCCCTAAAAAATTCATGTACCTCAAGAACCCTGTAATCTGCCTTATGAAACTTACTGGTGTTCCTCCTTGTCCTTTCAACTCAGTGATCTGTTTGCTGAGGGAAGCCATCTTGGCTTTGGCCTGCAGTTTGAGTTTAGTGAAGCGAGCCTCCCCTTCGTCTTTCTCATTCTGTGGATATGAAGCACAGAGAAGCATTAGCGCTCAGTCATAAAAGACGTTGACATAATGAATATAATAAACTAACTAACACACACACAGAGAGGTTAGCTACCTTGAGCTGTGTATCTTTGTTAGACAGCTGGGTATCTTTTTCTCGGACGAGCTCCTTCAGCTGGACCACCAGTTGTTCCAGGTGAGCCAGCCTCTCCATGGCCTCCTCGGGGGCCTCAGACTCCACTGGAGCCTGGCCCTCACCGGCAGGGAGCTGAGGCACCAGCATGCCCTGTTCAAGGAACCAGATATGGTCAGTTTATGTGTGATGGTTAGTCAGACCATTTATTCTCTTTTGAGTGGCGCAACTTAATGTAAGTGACAAACTAAATCACTGCCTCTTTAATAGGAGAGAAAAATGTACCCTTGGATGTGCAGACAGAGTTATGCACATATGATATTTTGGGAAAGTATTTAATGCAAGAATTAGATGTCTTTGAACTATTTCTGTACAGATACGATGCCTCAAAATTCGTTCACAGTGGAGGCACAACGTTTTCTTCCAGAATGTAATGTCACGCAGGGTCAGAGTCATTGATATACAAATCATGTTCTTGGTGAATTACTTCCAAAGACACAGTTGGCAACACTTTTCATTATGATTGACTATATTTTATGTGTCGCTCTCTCACCTGTGGGTCTCCATCTGGGCCCTCCTCTCCAGAGAGCTCCTGGAGGACAGTGGCCAGACGGCTGAACATAAAGATGGCACTGAGAAGGAGAGAAGAAAATCTAAAAGGTTTGAGGCTTCAGCAAAAACTAACATGAGTAATGTCTGCCCGGCATATAAATCATTTCTTTGCTGCACCTGCGCAAGCCCTTTCCTGTTTGCTACAGATAAAATGGTGGAAATACACCCATCAAAAACCTTCCTGCTGTTGACACATTATTATTTCAGCTGCAATGGCGCTGAATAACATGTCCTCTGAACGTGTGGGAATATCGGACTACACATAGTCCCAAGCATTTTTACTGTGTTTTTACTTATACACATAGTATGTGTACACGTACGAGGACTTTGACTCCTGGTTTAAGTTGCTTTCAATATTATACACAGTCCAAATAGAGATAGAAATGGACATGCAGCTAAAAACAACAAAGCTTAAACAAAGATAGGAAAAATAACATAGAATTATTGCATGCATACCAGTAGGTGAATAAAAAAATAAAATAAAAAATAATAATAACACTTTGGCCTCATCTGTGTTTATTTAGTAAATTCTATGTTTATAGCTCTATACACAACTGTGCTTATGAAATTAGTGTTTGCACAATGTTGTAATATAATAATAAGTTGGTTATAGATGTATATTACAGGATTTAGGATATTTGCAGAACCATGTTTAAATAAATAAACTATACAACCTGGGCTTACACTGAACCATATTTTCTATTTTCCCCTCATGCGAAGATGTCCGAAGAAACAAATTGTCAGACACTCCCAAACTATTTTCTCCGAGTTGGTCCGGAGAGAGCCGAGTGTCTCCGCACCTGCCGGACGCTCCACTGCGGCTGCGTCACTCTTTTTGTGAACAGCAACGATTATAGCTAGCTAACGCAAAAATGGACGGCAAACTTTCCTAGCGGCTGGACAGCGATGTCTTCAAAACGCAGTAGACATATTTAAAGATTAAGAAACGGCGGGGTGACCAGGATACTGCGTAGAAACATCCGGTGTTTACTCAGGCTGTAGTTTCCACGATACAGTAGGTTAGCTAATGCTACTTAGCTAGCTAACGCTGGTAAATAAGGACAGCTTCTTTAAAGACCTGCTTCGCTGACTTTTTCTCCTCCGTGGATGACAGCTCTGTTATGCAGCCCAGTAAGTGGTGTATTGTTGTTTTTTTAAAGAAAGGACATTTTGACTCACCTTTGCGAGTGCTTTCCAGGTGAATGTATCTGCTTTTTATGTGATATATTTCCTCGGATGGATCTCGGAGCATAGCCACATCACCAAAACATTCCCGGAAACAAAACTTCCTCTGCTCTGATTGGACAGCCGGGATCTGCGTGACTAAGGGACTGTCTGCAAGTTCCCAGGCGTGTACTTTCTAGGGAGAATCAATGAAACATATCTATAAATAATAATAATTATAACATTTCTACATCTGGAAGCATAAAGAAGACAGTGTAAGGATGACAGGACCTGAACAAAGAGTCAACATGATCATCAACCATGGCAGGCAGCTGGGGAGGAACCTGATGCTGCTGGTTCACTACACCGCAGTGTTCGTGACCTTTGTAGGGCGCAGCGTGCAGTGGATGGTGGATGCAGTGAAGTGGACCAGCCTGTTTGCCCGCTACACGGTGTCAGTGTTTGACTCCATCTACAAACATCTGCACTGGGGGAAGAGGAAAAGTGTCGCCGGTGGTGGTGGTGGTGGTGGTGCCAGAGAGATATGCCCCAGCTCTGACATGGAGCCACAGTGACTTCATTTTCATTATAACTTTGTTTAACTGTGTTATCTAGACATGAAGCCAAATTAAAACAACAGACTGCAAACAGAAGGGGATTTGGAAACTGAATATGAAGAAGGAAAATGAGGCCTTACTGAAGAAATATAGCTTTTTACTTTTTTAAGCTTAAAACATAGCTATTTGTAAGTCTTATTAGTGTAACGTGTGTTTACACAATGTGTGTATTCAATCATCTTTTATTGTCTTAAAGCTCTTCCAATGTGTTGGAAACTATATTTCTATATTTGTGAGACCCTATGGGGGTGAGACAGTTGCTGCCCTTCATCATATTCATCATCATATCTGCTGACGTCTCTTAATGCAAATGTTTTACAGGGTAAAGTAAACTAGAAGCATACATACTGTATTCATTTCCACTATTTTATTATTGCACTACATTAGGGGTAGGATTTGTGATTGAAAGCTACCAGCCAAATGTTTTTTTATTTCATTTTGCTGCAACATTGATCGTTTTTTGGCAAACAAGCTAAATCTTATGTGGTATTAATGATGAAGACTCTGGCGACACCTGTGGAGATGATGCTTCCTGTGGTTTTCCTGCGATAATCTGAAACTCATAATTCTGTTTTGCAAGTTTTATGGCCAAAAACAAACAACTAACGCTGCTTCTGAAGTATTCCAGAGGCAACCGACATGAAGTTGGACATTTAAAATGACTACAGCTGCACTTACTATTGTAGTTTTTATTTTTATATTTATCCATATATCTTAATGTGTAGCTTATTTAGCATTCTGTTTAAGCACTAACTTTATATATATCTGTGTTATTTGTCTTTTTCTTTATGACTGTTAAAGTTGCGAGTTGTAAGAACGCATTGTTAGAAACATTAACCGCACTTATAGCTGCTGAATAATACGAATACAATTTCAAAGATATGAAAATACTTTGGCCACATTTAGGAAGTGAGACTTGATTTTATACAAAAGCACTTAGACATGCATGGTTGTATTATTTTCCTTGTTTCTAGTATTGATACTAAAAGATTAAAACACTTTTTGCATTGTTTTTGTATTAATTGCACTCAAACTGTAATGTTTGTTAAGTTACTCTACCAATCATGTCTTTTTGGTTTCAAACTGTGGTATCCAAATAAAATTCTCTACCAAATATTGTTGTGTAATCTTATTTATTTGCCAAATAAAACATAATAAATAATGAAAAACGTTATTTTTTACAGCCCCTTTCAAAACTAAGTAACGTGGATAAAACAGGAATAAAAAAATATTGAAATAAAATCTGGCAAATTACAAAAATACAAGTTAAATTAATAAATAAATTAAACATTTATTGATCCCACGAGGGGAAATTCAGGTTTTACTGTACAGCAGCACGAGCAGGACAAATATACACATAAGAGAAGAAACTATACAGGAAGAGCAATTAAAGAAACACTTAATGATTCATCTGTTGAGGGTGTTTTGTAGTGTGCATAGTCTTAATCAAGATCATTCCAGCCGCACCACTCATGCTGGCGTCCTCGGTTCAGATGCATTAGTGTGACGGATGTCCCGTGTCTCCACGTGAGGGATGAAAGCCGCATTGTGTTTGTCAGCGGTTCTCATGGTAAACGTGGATGGAGCAGTCAACCTGCCCTTTTAACGGGCCGATTATGCTGATCATCTGCATGTTCGCTCGGATTACAGCCAGTGATTAGACCCAAGGAGGACACAGAGGGTGGTGCACTGCCTCATCCCTAAACACCAGGCAGCTACAAAAGGACCTCCACCAGGTGCTACTCTCACCCTAAATCCCGTTGTTGTGTGACTGTGAAGAGGGATAACCTCCGCTTCACAGTAGACCAATTGGGTGGAGAGGTTTGTGCACCAGGTAATTTATCTACACGTACCTTTACGTGTCAGAAGGAAATGGGTAACTCATCAGGGAGCACCGTGGACGACCTGCAGGCGGTGGAGATGCACCTGTGGTACAAGAAGTTCATGACTGAGTGCCCCTCGGGTCAGCTCACCCTGCACGAGTTCAAGCAGTTCTTCGGGTTGAGAGGGTTGGACCAGGAGGCCAACGCCTACATAGAGCAGATGTTCCGCACGTTTGACATGAACAAGGTAAGTTCAATTCAAGAGGGTTTATACTTATGGCGGTGTCATTTTCTTTTTATAACTTTATTTCTAGCTTTAGTTCATAAAAGAACCAGAAAACCTTTTTTTATTGGAGTCATCTGAGTCAAGATGCATTGTTTTTTTAATTCTAAAACGGATAAAACACTCGTAAGATGGCCTGATGCTTGACTTTAGTAGTGTTTGTTCTTAAAGCTTTAACATAAAGCCCACATCAAAAACATCAGAGTCATTCATGTTCCCTCAGACACAGCAGTGATGCAGTTTAAATAAGAGCGTCTCGGAGCAACAGGGTCATCACAGGACGTCTGAGGGAGAAGCTATATTTAGTCAGCTCACAAAATGCCATGCTAATGTCTCTACATCATTTCAACTGTGAGATTATCTGTGGGACAGAGTCCTGCGCTTTTGTTTCACGCATAGCTTTTGATGTTCGACAGTTTCGTCTCATCTCGCTGCTCGTTTGTTTGCAGGACGGGTACATAGACTTCATCGAGTATGTGGCCGCTCTCAGTCTGGTGATGCGAGGAAAGATGGAGCACAAACTGCGCTGGTATTTCAAACTTTATGACGTGGATGGAAACGGATGCATTGACCGACATGAGCTCCTGAACATCATCAAGGTACGGTGTCAAACATCAGCACCTCTGGAATCTTAGTCTCAACATGGCATATTGATTTTACTCTGCTCCCGCAGGCTATCCGTGCGATCAATGGGAATGAAAGTCAGGAAACATCAGCTGAGGATTTCACCAACAGCGTGTTCGACAGGATTGATATAAACGGAGATGGTGAGTGTGTTCTGGCACTGTACGAGATTTAGAAAGGAATCGATCGTGGGTGGACAGTGTTGAGACATTTATCAGCTCTGGTGCGGCCTTGAGTCAAGAATCTACAGGAGACTATCAGGGCCAGAGAAAAAGGAAGATAAATAAATAAATAAATAAATAAAAAAAATAAAAAAATATATATAAAAAAATATATATATATAAATAAATATATATATATATAAATAAATAAATATAAATAAATATATATATATATATAGTAGTTCTACTTTATTCTTAAAATGTCAAGTTTTTTCTCAGCATCTCAAGATTTTGACTTTATTCTGAAAATGCAAAAAAGAATTCCTCCTCTGATTTTACTTTTTAATTATGCCCAGCACTAAAACTTTAAATTAAAATAATAAATCTTCCTGTCATTCCTTTCCCATTTGCCTGAACCCTAATACTCTGTTACACATTAAGTGCAGTGACACAATCTTTCCCTCCAACAGGCGAGCTTTCCTTGGAGGAGTTTGTGGCCGGTGCTCGCAGTGACGAAGATTTCATGGAGGTGATGATGAAAAGTCTGGACCTCACCCACATCATGACGATGATCCAGAACCGGAGGAAAAGCGTCTAAGATCTGCGCAGTCAGACACCCTCATCCTGATTCATGATTTAACCCGAGAGCTTCAGTTTATAGACTGAGAACAGCGTACTGTAAACACTGACATGACTTTTTATCTAATCTCTAAAAGAACGACACATGTGCACTTTAAATGCATTTGGGTGACTCAGCCGACCTTTGCAAAGTGGTCATTGTCCTCGTTTATCGTCGCTGAGCTCTCCCAAAGCCACCTTAGCACGAGCGATGATCTCTCAGCCACAGATTCCCCCGAGGGATAACCGAGGGAGAGAGTGGAGCAGAGTGGCAACTACATGCACTCAATGCTTTCCAAATCTTTTCTTTTTCTGGGTCTGAGTTCTGCATCAAAATCCTTAAATCTCTTTTTCTCCTTGTGGGGTTTACAGGACTTACTCAGCATGCGTGCTTCACATCCACAAAAGGATGTAAAATACACAAACAGGTAAAAGTTTCTGAAGAGATTTAGTGCAGATTCTCAAATGTTTTCCTTTTTTAAACCTTTTTTTTAACTTTTAAAATAAAGTTCAAGCAGAAGACAAAATACTGGCTTGTGGTTTGGTGGATTTCTAGTGTGTGTGTGTGTGTGTGTGTGTGTGTGTTGGCTGCCTGTTGAGCATAAATACAGATATAGATTACCTTTGGTATGTTTGTTGGCAACACTCGACTGGTGCCTTCTGTTAGAAGAAGGCTGAATGTGTGTTTTTTTTTTAAGCTTTTGCTTATTTGTACAATAAAAGTGAATAACTGAAGTCCACTGTGTAATGTCTGTATTAAATATACTGGATGTTAAGTGTGTTGCGTTGACAAAACTGACTGAACCTCTCTGTGTAACTCATGACGGTTTCAGAAATCCTTTTGAGAGCCAAGCAATCCGTTTATACACCAGCCTCCAGTTATAGGCGCCCACGACTGGACAAATACAATAATTACCACTTATATCTGCTTACAGCTACATTTTAGTGTGTTATTAATCATTTATTAAATGTTTATATACTGCTCATAAATACTAAATAGAGGACTAAAGTAAATTGTCACCGCATGTTAACTCTTAGGGGTACTTTATTTATTTATTGTCACACGCTGACACTGGTTAGTTTCATATAGACGAGTAAACCGGAGCAAACCTATTGTATTAACACAATAAATCTTCATAAAGGCTTGTGACTTTTCTCCATTATAGTTTCAGTATATTCTATGACTTCAGTATTCAAAGGGATGAACAAAGGTAACACATCACGGAAACAAAATCCTCCCTCTGAGCGAGGATGATGATTCACCTACAACGTGCCAAGGTCGCTTAATGTCAGGCAAACGATGCTTAACCTGCCTCGTGTCGCTTCCTGTTGTTTAAAGCAGGATTATATACAGACACTCTTTGTTTTATAATAAAAAAAGAAAATAAATCTTCACTATACTAAGACTATTCTGAGGTTTCCTTTAAATATATAGCAAACTTAAAACAAAAATGCCAACATGGCTTTTATTTTATACAAATATTTTACATGGACAGTCACAGGAGACGACGAGGACAAGCTCGTTCAGCCACCACAAGAGGGCAGCGACATAATTGGATTAATTTTGATCCACAAAATTCCCAACAATAGTCTGAGCTCCTCATTTTGCTTATCTTTAAATGTGTAAATCCCCCTTTTGTCTTACGGCCGCCGCCGCGTGTCGTCAGGCTCACAGGAAGTCATAAAGATACTTGACAATCTCAAAATTCACCGTCCTGGAAGATAAAAGACACATGTGTCTGTGAAAAGAACTTGTTAAAAGGTTAATATACTTGAATAATTCTGTCTCATCCATGTGTATTAACAGACATGCACACACACCTGGAGATGGCACAGATGAAGTCCATAGAAACGGCACATTTGTACTTTGGGGCATCGAGCTGGTCGCCATGACTGACCTGCGTCAACAGCTGTAAGGTCACCAGAGAGGAGATCTAAATGGAGAATCGATGGGAAACATGAAATGACTCTCTGTTCCACTTCTTTAAAAACACAGCTTTGATGCAGAGGCGCTAAATGGTAGCGAGCCAGACGCACAGATATGGGTTGAGCCTAATTTCCTAAAACCATTTCATGCTCAGGGCCATAAATAGATCGGCATTTGGCCACGGATCCTGAAACTCATGACCATATGGGTAGAAGACTCTCATCTGAGACTCTGTGGTCATTTGCTCCTAGAAATGGGGAAAATTACAATTTAAAATCGTTGTTATCATAGTGTACATTCTCTTTCATTTAATCTGGGACTAATCTCATCATCAACAGATGAAGGAAACACGCTCTTGAGTCCAGGCCTTACCAAGAAGTTGCCGGCTGAAATGTTGACCTCATGGTCCCGGTAGACGTAAAGTAAGAGGATCGCTGAAGTTATTACAGTTTATCCCGAGTGAAAACGTGAATGAAAACATCATGTTGACACGAGAGTAAAAGTCTGTGCAATTTATGTCTGTACAAAATGTCAAGGCATCTGTTAAATCTGTGCTTCTGTGTTCTGAATGTTCGGTTAAATACGGTAAACATCGTGCACATGTGACGGCAGCAGCCCGCTGGACACTGACCTGGGAGAAGATGCTGGCAGTGGGGGCGACTCTGCTGTCCACCACACTGTAGAAAATGGCGAGCAGGCGGTCCAGAGGGAACGGCTTCGGCCCCAGAAGGTGGTTACTCGTCTAGAGAATAGAGACAGAAACATATTGATGTTATATTAACAGGTTATACCTAAACACTTGTGATTTAAACCAACCGGATGTTAACGTCACCTTTTCATTTTTCTTCAAGAAGTTTGTTTTTCTTATTTTACCGTGGTGCTGTTGGGGGGGGGGGGGTAACAGAGCGTCATCAAACGTCGTAAAACATATAAAACTCTCCATCCTTAAACCCTCGATTTGGATAAGAAAAGAGATTCCCTCTGAAAGGATAGAGTTCCTGTACCTTTACAAAGAAGCGTTTGTCTGTGCGCGCCGGGTTGAAGGACGCCAGGTAGGCGGCAATCAACAGGAACTTGGAGTAATAAGGCAGCTCAACGTGAGTGTGCGCAGATAAACCTGAATCAATTCAATGAGTCAGATGTACAATACAGCTGGAACACTAAATATACTTTCATACATTACGTCATGATGTTCAGCAACCCAAGGTTTGGTGGTAATAAATTGTGATTTATTTTTAGTGCGATGCATTAATATCCCAGTTTTAGCATAAATCCAGGGCGTCGCTGCTCCCCATCAGCGGTTTTACAGTTTAACATCCACTCTGCAACCCTGTTACGTCACTAAGTGTGAGTCCCTACCTCTCAAGGCTCCATTCTCCTTCTTCTCCATTTGCTGCATCTGCTCCCACTGAAGACTGAACAGAGAACAGAGAAGAGGGAATGAGGGAAACAAAGCACAGCATCAGTAATCACACTGAATCAGGTCGTTCGCCAGAAGGCAGCAAACGGGCAGAATCACTAGAATGAGCCGTTAGATCAAGAAGTGACACGGTTCATTAGCAGATCGATGTAGAGCACAGACCTCGACACTTCCCGCAGGTAAACAGTCTGCATGGCTTTTTTCAAATGAGGCTCAATGTTTCTCCACAGCTTGTGTGTGTCGGTCTCTTTCACTGCAGACATAAAACACAGCAGCATTGTGGGAAAAGCCACAGTTATAGCAAACATCCATACGGTGATATAATGTCAATGTTGTGTTTACAGCTTGTTCCATTCAGCCTAATTGACCAAAAGAAAATCAATTAATGCAGCTTTAAAGAAAGAAATACTGAAAAGGTTAAATAGCTTAAGGGTATTTCAACATGACCGAAAGATCCCTCTTCAAATGAGCACAAATAAAAGGGTAAGATAAGACATCGTTAAATATCGATCAGCCGTCAGATGAATGAGTACACCTCCTTGTGCTTTACCTTTTCCTTCTGTTAACGGCTCGCAGAACTTTGAAAAGTTGAGAGCAGCCTAGTTACACAGAGAGAAAAAAGAGAATCAATGATGCAAGACCGAGAGACAATGAAACAAATGAAAAATCTTCGATGAGTGTGTGTGTGTGTGTGTGTCTAACCAGGTGGCGCAGCTCTCTGAGGTCCCGACAGACCGAGTAAAAGACTCCCAGCAGGATGTTGATGTAGGCCGAGTACAACTCAGCCGAATAAGAAGGATGTCTGTCCTGGGACAAGATCTGCTGCAGTTCACCTTCAAACACATGATGACAAATGTCACTTACTCACACAAAAACAGAGATATTACAAAAAGAAGTGCTAACGTGCTGTTTACACACACACACACACACACACACACACACACACACACACACACACACACACACACACACACACACACACACACACACACACACACACACACACACACACACACACACACACACACACACACACACACACACACACACACACACACACACACACACACACACACTGGTGTTTTATAATGCAGTGTTCCTCCACAGTTGCAGCCTTAAGTGTGAGAACAAAGTCGCAGGTACAAATCTCACATCTCACGCCGCATCCGCTAAGCGTGCATCGTCAGTATGCAGCGTGCTGGGAGTTTGTTCATGACACTGGATGCTGATGTAGCGCACGTGTCTTTGTCGACGATTATACCTTTACTGTAGTCGGGGAAATGGAGCAGAAGGGGCTCGAAACAGCCGGTGTTGGGTCTGAACTTGTCCCAGACGATATCAGTGAGCAGGATGATGGTAACGTTGTCCTCGACCTGAAAAGGACACACAAGTAGAAACATGTCATACGACAGCGGTGTGTGGATTACTACCTCATTCATTTTATGTATTTATATCTAATATTCTGTGTATTATATATAGTGCTAAGTTGATTGACGGAAAGTGAATCTGCAACACAATCTGCTATAATAAAATAAACTCCAACACGAGGCAGTAAATGCAGATTCCTGCGTGGCAGCACTGAAGCTTGTTATTGGAAAGAGAGATCCCTCTTAACATCCACAATCCACCTTCACGGGAAGACTATTTGTGTTT